>NW_027325119.1:0-292296 GCF_028372415.1 Notamacropus eugenii
GGGTTCTGTTCCTAGAATCGAGGTTTAGAGTTAGGCTGAAGGTCAGAATTGCATTGTGGGTCAGAATCGCGTGCATTTTGTCTTAGCGTTTGTGTTGAAATCAACGAGTTAGTGTTCGGGTGAGAATCGAGCATATTTCGAGTTAGAGTTATGGGTAGAATTCAGTGCATTTAGGGTTAGGCTCAGGGTTAGTGTTAGGATTAAGGTTAGGGTTAGAGTGCATTTGGGGTTAGAGGTAGGAGTAGGGTTCCGATTATGGTTTGGGTTTTTGTTCATAGAATCAAGGTTATTGGATAAGCTTAGGGTCAGGATTGCTTTTTGGGTCAGCATCGAGTGCATTTAGGCTGAGGGTTATTGTTGAAATCGATGAAATATTGTTCGGGTTAGAATCGAGCACATTTAGGGTTAGAGTTATGGTTAGAATTCGTAAGGGGTAGTGTTAGGGTTAGGCTTTCTGTTAGTAGAATCGAGGTTTTGAGTTAGGCTGAAGGTCAGAATTGCATTGTGGGTGAGAATCGAGTGCATTTTGTTTTAGGGTTTGTGTTGAAATCGACGAGTTAGTGTTCGGGTGAGAAGCGAGCACATTTAGGGTTAGAATTATGGTTAGAATTCAGTGCATTTAGGGTTAGGGTAGGGTTACATTTAGGGTTAGGATTAAGGTTGGGGCTGGAGTGCATTTGGGGCTAGGATTAGGAGTAGAGTTACGATTTTGGTTTGGGTTTTTGTTCGTAGAATCCAGATTTATTTTTAAGCTTAGGGTCAGGATTGCATTTTGGGTCAGAATCGAGTGCATTCAGGCTTAGGGTTAGTGTTGAAATTGACGAGTTAGTTTTAGGGTTAGAATCGAGCTCATTTAGGGTTAGAGTTATGGTTAGAATTCGTTAGGGGTAGGGTTAGGGTTAGGGGTTCTGTTCCTAGAATCGAGGTTTAGAGTTAGGCTGAAGGTCAGAATTGCATTGTGCGTCAGAATCGCGTGCATTTTGTCTTAGCGTTTGTGTTGAAATCGACGAGTTAGTGTTCGGTTGAGAATCCAGTACATTTCGAGTTAGAGTTATGGTTAGAATTCAGTGCATTTAGGGTTAGGTTCAGGGTTAGTGTTAGGATTAAGGTTAGGGTTAAAGTGCATTTGGGGTTAGGGGTAGGAGTAGGGTTACGATTATGGTTTGGGTTTTTGTTCATAGAATCAAGGTTATTGGTTAAGCTTAGGGTCACGATTGCATTTTGGTTCAGAATGGAGTGCATTTAGGCTAAGGGTTAGTGTTGAAATAGATAAGTTAGTGTTAGGGTTAGAATCGATCACATTTCGAGTTAGAGTTATGGTTAGATTTCAGTGCATTTAGGGTTAGGGTTAGGGTTAGTGTTAGGATTCGGTTCAGCGTTTAAATCGAGTGCATTTAAGGATAGTGTCAGGGTTAGAGTTAGGTTTAGTGTTAGCTTTAGTAGAATCGAGGGTTAGAGTTACGGTTAGGGTTAGGGTTTGTGTGCATTTATTTATAGGGGTACGAGTAGGGTTAGGATTAGTGTTAGGGTTAGGGTTTTGGTTAATGTTCATTTAGGGATAGGGGTACTAGTAGGCTTTGGATTAGTGTCAGCGTTTGTATTCGTAGAATCGAGGTTTAAGGTTAAGCTTAGGGTCAGGATTGCTTTTTGGGTCAGCATCGAGTGAATTTAGGCTGAGGGTTATTGTTGAAATCGATGAAATATTGTTCGGGTTAGAATCGAGCACATTTAGGGTTAGAGTTATGGTTAGAATTCGTTAGGGGTAGTGGTAGGGTTAGGCTTTCTGTTCGTAGAATCGAGGTTTTGAGTTAGGCTGAAGGTCAGAATTGCATTGTGGGTCAGAATCGAGTGCATTTTGTTTTAGGGTTTGTGTTGAAATCGACGAGTTAGTGTTCGGTTGAGAAGCGAGCACAATTAGGGTTAGAGTTATGGTTAGAATTCAGTGCATTTAGGGTTAGGGTAGGGTTACATTTAGGGTTAGGTTTAAGGTTGGGGCTGGAGTGCATTTGGGGCTAGGGTTAGGAGTAGGGTTACGATTTTGGTTTGGGTTTTTGTTCGTAGAATCCAGATTTATTTTAAAGCTTAGGGTCAGGATTGCATTTTGGGTCAGAATCGAGTGCACTCAGCCTTGGGGTTAGTGTTGAAATTGACGAGTTAGTGTTACTGTTAGAATCGAGCTCATTTAGGGTTAGAGTTATGGTTAGAATTCGTTAGGGGTAGGGTTAAGCTCAGGGGTTCTATTCCTAGAATCGAGGTTTAGAGTTAGGCTGAAGGTCAGAATTGCATTGTGGGTCAGAATCGCGTGCATTTTGTCTTAGCGTTTGTGTTGAAATCGACGAGTTAGTGTTCGGTTGAGAATCGAGCACATTTCGAGTTAGAGTTATGGTTAGAATTCAGTGCATTTAGGGTTAGGTTCAGGGTTACTGTTAGGATTAAAGTTAGGGTTAAAGTGCATTTGGGGTTAGGGGTAGGAGTAGGGTTACGATTATGGTTTGGGTTTTTGTTCATAGAATCAAGGTTATTGGTTAAGCTTAGGATCAGGATTGCATTTTGGTTCAGAATGGAGTGCATTTAGGCTAAGGGTTAGTGTTGAAATAGATAAGTTAGTGTTAGGGTTAGAATCGATCACATTTCGAGTTAGAGTTATGGTTAGATTTCAGTGCAATTAGGGTTAGGGTTAGGGTTAGTGTTAGTTTTAAGTTCAGCGTTTGAATCGAGTGCATTTAAGGATAATGTCATTGTTAGAGTAAGGTTTAGTGTTAGCTTTCGTAGAATCGAGGGTTAGGGTTACGGTTAGGGTTAGGGTTAGTGTGCATTTAGTTATAGGGGTAGGAATAGGGTTAGGATTAGTGTTAGGGTTAGGGTTTTGGTTAATGTTCATTTAGGGATAGGGGTAGTAGTAGGCTTTGGATTAGTGTCAGCGTTTGTATTCGTAGAATCGAGGTTTAAGGTTAAGCTTAGGGTCAGGATTGCTTTTTGGGTCAGCATCGAGTGCATTTAGGCTGAGGGTTAGTGTTGAAATCGATGAAATATTGTTTGGGTTAGAATCGAGCACATTTAGGGTTAGAGTTATGGTTAGAATTCGTTAGGGGTAGTGTTAGGGTTAGGCTTTCTGTTCGTAGAATCGAGGTTTTGAGTTAGGCTGAAGGTCAGAATTGCATTGTGGGTGAGAATCGAGTGCATTTTGTTTTAGGGTTTGTGTTGAAATCGACGAGTTAGTGTTCGGGTGAGAAGCGAGCACATTTAGGGTTAGAGTTATGGTTAGAATTCAGTGCATTTAGGGTTAGGGTAGGGTTACAGTTAGGGTTAGGATTAAGGTTGGGGCTGGAGTGCATTTGGGGCTTAGGGTTAGGAGTAGGGTTACGATTTTGGTTTGGGTTTTTGTTCGTAGAATCCAGATTTATTTTTAAGCTTAGGGTCAGGATTGCATTTTGGGTCAGAATAGAGTGCATTCAGGCTTAGGGTTAGTGTTGAAATTGACGAGTTAGTGTTAGGGTTAGAATCGAGCTCATTTAGGGTTAGAGTTATGGTTAGAATTCGTAAGGGGTAGGGTTAGGGTTAGGGTTCTGTTCCTAGAATCGAGGTTTAGAGTTAGGCTGAAGGTCAGAATTGCATTGTGGGTCAGAATCGCGTGCATTTTGTCTTAGCGTTTGTGTTGAAATCGACGAGTTAGTGTTCAGTTGAGAATCGAGCACATTTCGAGTTAGAGTTATGGTTAGAATTCAGTGCATTTAGGGTTAGGTTCAGGGTTAGTGTTAGGATTAAGGTTAGGGTTAAAATGCATTTGGGGTTAGGGGTAGGAGTAGGGTTACGATTATGGTTTGGGTTTTTGTTCATAGAATCAAGGTTATTGGTTAAGCTTAGGGTCACGATTGCATTTTGGTTCAGAATGGAGTGCATTTAGGCTAAGGGTTAGTGTTGAAATAGATAAGTTAGTGTTAGGGTTAGAATCGATCACATTTCGAGTTAGAG
This sequence comes from Notamacropus eugenii, assembly GCF_028372415.1. Taxonomy (NCBI): domain Eukaryota; kingdom Metazoa; phylum Chordata; class Mammalia; order Diprotodontia; family Macropodidae; genus Notamacropus; species Notamacropus eugenii. The sequence continues at coordinate 3,973 of NW_027325119.1, forward strand.
TTATGGTTAGATTTCAGTGCATTTAGGGTTAGGGTTAGGGTTAGTGTTAGGATTCGGTTCAGCGTTTAAATCGAGTGCATTTAAGGATAGTGTCAGGGTTAGAGTCAGGTTTGGTGTTAGCTTTCGTAGAATCGAGGGTTAGGGTTACGGTTAGGGTTAGGGTTAGTGTGCATTTAGTTATAGGGGTAGGAATAGGGTTAGGATTAGTGTTAGGGTTAGGGTTTTGGTTAATGTTCATTTAGGGATAGGGGTAGGAGTAGGCTTTGGATGAGTGTCAGCGTTTGTGTTCGTAGAATCGAGTTTTAAGATTAAACTTAGGGTCAGGATTGCTTTTTGGGTGAGAATCGAGTGCATTTTGTTTTAGGGTTTGTGTTGAAATCGACGAGTTAATGTTCGGATCAGAAGGGAGCACATTTAGGGTTAGAGTTATGGTTAGAATTCAGTGCATTTAGGGTTAGGGTAGGGTTACAGTTAGGGTTAGGATTAAGGTTGGGGCTGGAGTGCATTTGGGGCTAGGGTTAGGAGTAGGGTTACGATTTTGGTTTGGGTTTTTGTTCATAGAATCCAGATTTATTTTTAAGCTTAGGGTCAGGATTGCATTTTGGGTCAGAATCGAGTGCATTCAGGCTTAGGGTTAGTGTTGAAATTGACGAGTTAGTGTTAGGGTTAGAATCGAGCTCATTTAGGGTTAGAGTTATGGTTAGAATTCGTTAGGGGTAGGGTTAGGGTTAGGGGTTCTCTTCCTAGAATCGTGGTTTAGAGTTAGGCTGAAGGTCAGAATTGCATTGTGCGTCAGGATCGCGTGCATTTTGTCTTAGCGTTTGTGTTGAAATCGACGAGTTAGTGTTCGGTTGAGAATCGAGCACATTTCGAGTTAGAGTTATGGTTAGAATTCAGTGCATTTAGGGTTAGGTTCAGGGTTAGTGTCAGGATTAAGGTTAGGGTTAAAGTGCATTTGGGGTTAGGGGTAGGAGTAGGGTTACGATTATGGTTTGGGTTTTTCTTCAAAGAATCAAGGTTATTGGTTAAGCTTACGGTCACGATTGCATTTTGGGTCAGAATGGAGTGCATTTAGGCTAAGGGTTAGTGTTGAAATAGATAAGTTAGTGTTAGGGTTAGAATCGATCACATTTCGAGTTAGAGTTATGGTTAGATTTCAGTGCATTTACGGTTAGGGTTAGGGTTAGTGTCAGGTTTCGGTTCAGCGTTTGAATCAAGTGCATTTAAGGATAGTGTCAGGGTTATAGTTAGATTTAGTGTTAGCTTTCGTAGAATCGAGGGTTAGAGTTAGGGTTAGGGTTAGGGTTAGTGTGCATTTAGTTATAGGGGTAGGAGTAGGGTTAGGATTAGTGTTAGGGTTAGGGTTTTGGTTAATGTTCATTTAGGGACAGGGGTAGGAGTAGGCTTTGGATTAGTGTCAGCGTTTGTGTTCGTAGAATCGAGGTTTAAGATTAAGCCTAGGGTCAGGATTGCTTTTTGGGTCAGCATCGAGTGCATTTAGGCTGAGGGTTATTGTTGAAATCGATGAAAATATTGTTCGGGTTAGAATCGAGCACATTTAGGGTAAGAGTTATGGTTAGAATTCGTTAGGGGTAGTGTTAGGGTTAGGCTTTCTGTTCTTAGAATCGAGGTTTTGAGTTAGGTTGAAGGTCAGAATTGCATTGTGGGTTAGAATCGAGTGCATTTTGTTTTAGGGTTTGTGTTGAAATCGACGAGTTAGTGTTCGGGTGAGAAGCGAGCACATTTAGGGTTAGAGTTATGGTTACAATTCAGTGCATTTAGGGTTAGGGTAGGGTTACATTTAGGGTTAGGATTGAGGTTGGGGCTGGAGTGCATTTGGGGCTAGGGTTAGGAGTAGGGTTACGATTTTGGTTTGGGTTTTTGTTCGTAGAATCCAGATTTATTTTAAAGCTTAGGGTCAGGATTGCATTTTGGGTCAGAATCGAGTGCATTCAGCCTTAGGGTTAGTGTTGAAATTGACGAGTTAGTGTTAGGGTTAGAATCGAGCTCATTTAGGGTTAGAGTTATGGTTAGAATTCGTTAGGGGTAGGGTTAGGGTTAGGGGTTCTCTTCCTAGAATCGAGGTTTAGAGTTAGGCTGAAGGTCAGAATTGCATTGTGGGTCAGAATCGCGTGCATTTTGTCTTAGCGTTTGTGTTGAAATCGACGAGTTAGTGTTCGATTGAGAATCGAGCACATTTCGAGTTAGAGTTATGGTTAGAATTCAGTACATTTAGGGTTAGGCTCAGGGTTAGTGTTAGGATTAAGGTTAGGGTTAGAGTGCATTTGGGGTTAGGGGTAGGAGTAGGGTTACGATTATGGTTTGGGTTTTTGTTCATAGAATCAAGGTTATTGGTTAAGCTTAGGGTCACGATTGCATTTTGGTTCAGAATGGAGTGCATTTAGGCTAAGGGTTAGTGTTGAAATAGATAAGTTTGTGTTAGGGTTAGAATCGATCACATTTCGAGTTAGAGTTATGGTTAGATTTCAGTGCATTTAGGGTTAGGGTTTGGGTTAGTGTTAGGTATCGGTTCAGCGTTTGAATCGAGTGCATTTAAGGATAGTGTCAGGGTTAGAGTTAGGTTTAGTGTTAGCTTTCGTAGAATCGAGGGTTAGAGTTACGGTTAGGGTTAGGGTTAGTGTGCATTTAGTTATAGGGGTAGGAGTAGGGTTAGGATTAGTGTTAGGGTTAGGGTTTTGGTTAATGTTCATATAGGGATAGGGATAGGAGTAGGCTTTGGATTAGTGTCAGCGTTTGTGTTCGTAGAATCGAGGTTTAAGATTAAGCTTAGGGTCAGGATTGCTTTTTGGGTCAGCATCGAGTGCATTTAGGCTGAGGGTTATTGTTGAAATCGATGAAATATTGTTCGGGTTAGAATCGAGCACATTTAGGGTTAGAGTTATGGTTAGAATTCGTTAGGGGTAGTGTTAGGGTTAGGCTTTCTGTTCGTAGAATCGAGGTTTTGAGCTAGGCTGAAGGTCAGAATTGCATTGTGGGTGAGAATCGAGTGCATTTTGTTTTAGGGTTTGTGTTGAAATCGACGAGTTAGTGTTCGGGTGAGAAGCGAGCACATTTAGGGTTAGAGTTATGGTTAGAATTCAGTGCATTTAGGGTTAGGGTAGGGTTACATTTAGGGTTAGGATTAAGGTTGGGGCTGGAGTGCATTTGGGGCTAGGGTTAGGAGTAGGGTTACGATTTTGGTTTGGGTTTTTGTTCGTAGAATCCAGATTTATTTTAAAGCTTAGGGTCAGGATTGCATTTTGGGTCAGAATCGAGTGCATTCAGCCTTAGGGTTAGTGTTGAAATTGACGAGTTAGTGTTAGGGTTAGAATCGAGCTCATTTAGGGTCAGAGTTATGGTCAGAATTCGTTAGGGGTAGGGTTTAGCTTAGGGGTTCTGTTCCTAGAATCGAGGATTAGAGTTAGGCTGAAGGTCAGAATTGCATTGTGGGTCAGAATCGCGTGCATTTTGTCTTAGCGTTTGTGTTGAAATCGACGAGTTAGTGTTCGGTTGAGAATCGAGCACATTTAGAGTTAGAGTTATGGTTAGAATTCAGTGCATTTAGGGTTAGGTTCAGGGTTAGTGTTAGGATTAAGGTCAGGGTTAAAGTGCATTTGGGGTTAGGGGTAGGAGTAGGGTTACGATTATGGTTTGGGTTTTTGTTCATAGAATCAAGGTTATTGGTTAAGCTTAGGGTCACGATTGCATTTTGGTTCAGAATGGAGTGCATTTAGGTTAAGGGTTAGTGTTGAAATAGATGAGTTAGTGTTAGGGTTAGAATCGATCACATTTCGAGTTGGAGTTATGGTTAGAATTCAGTGCTTTTAAGGTTGGATTAGGGTTAGTGTTAGGTTTAGGTTCAGCGTTGGAATCGAGTGCATTTAAGGATAGTGTCAGGGTTAGAGTTAGGTTTAGTGTTAGCTTTCGTAGAATCGAGGGTTAGAGTTACGGTTAGGGTTAGGGTTAGTGTGCATTTAGTTATAGGGGTTGGAGTAGGGTTAGGATTAGTGTTAGGGTTAGGGTTTTGGTTAATGTTCATTTAGGGACAGGGGTAGGAGTAGGCTTTGGATTAGTGTCAGCGTTTGTATTCGTAGAATCGAGGTTTAAGGTTAAGCTTAGGGTCAGGATTGCTTTTTGGGTCAGCATCGAGTGCATTCAGGCTTAGGGTTAGTGTTGAAATTGACGAGTTAGTGTTAGGGTTAGAATCGAGCTCATTTAGGGTTAGAGTTATGGTTAGAATTCGTTAGGGGTAGGGTTAGGGTTAGGGGTTCTGTTCCTAGAATCAAGGTTTGGAGTTAGGCTGAAGGTCAGAATTGCATTGTGGGTCAGAATCGCGTGCATTTTCTCTTAGGTTTTGTGTTGAAATCAACGAGTTAGTGTTCGGTTGAGAATCGAGCACATTTCGAGTTAGAGTTATGGTTAGAATTCAGTGCATTTAGGGTTAGGTTCAGGGTTAGTGTCAGGATTAAGGTTAGGGTTAAAGTGCATTTGGGGATTGGGGCAGGAGTAGGGTAACGATTATGGTTTGGGTTTTTGTTCATAGAATCAAGGTTATTGGTTAAGCTTAGGGTCACGATTGCATTTTGGTTCACAATGGAGTTCATTTAGGCTAAGGGTTAGTGTTGAAATAGATGACTTAGTGTTAGGGTTAGAATCGATCACATTTCTAGTTAGAGTTATGGTTAGAATTCAGTCCTTTTAAGATTGGGTTAGGGTTAGTGTTAGGTTTAGGTTCAGCGTTGGAATCGAGTGCATTTAAGGATAGTGTCAGGGTTAGAGTTAGGTTTAGTGTTAGCTTTCGTAGAATCGAGGGTTAGAGTTACGGTTAGGGTTAGGGTTAGTGTGCATTTAGTTATAGGGGTTGGAGTAGGGTTAGGATTAGTGTTAGGGTTAGGGTTTTGGTTAATGTTCATTTAGGGACAGGGGTAGGAGTAGGCTTTGGATTAGTGTCAGCGTTTGTGTTCGTAGAATCGAGGTTTAAGATTAAACTTAGGGTCAGGATTGCTTTTTGGGTCAGCATCGAGTGCATTTAGGCTGAGGGTTATTGTTGAAATCGATGAAATATTGTTCGGGTTAGAATCGAGCACATTTAGGGTTAGAGTTATGGTTAGAATTCGTAAGGGGTAGTGTTAGGGTTAGGCTTTCTGTTCTTAGAATCGAGGTTTTTAGTTAGGCTGAAGGTCAGAATTGCATTGTGGGTGAGAATCGAGTGCATTTTGCTTTAGGGTTTGTGTTGAAATCGACGAGTTAGTGTTCGGGTGAGAAGCGAGCACATTTAGGGTTAGAGTTATGGTTAGAATTCAGTGCATTTAGGGTTAGGTTCAGGGTTAGTGTTAGGATTAAGGTTAGGGTTAAAGTGCATTTGGGGTTAGGGGTAGGAGTAGGGTTACGATTATGGTTTGGGTTTTTGTTCATAGAATCAAGGTTATTGGTTAAGCTTAGGGTCACGATTGCATTTTGGTTCAGAATGGAGTGCATTTAGGCTAAGGGTTAGTGTTGAAATAGATAAGTTAGTGTTAGGGTTAGAATCGATCACATTTCGAGTTAGAGTTATGGTTAGATTTCAGTGCATTTAGGGTTAGGGTTAGGGTTAGTGTTAGGATTCGGTTCACCGTTTAAATCGAGGGCATTTAAGGATAGTGTCAGGGTTTGAGTTAGGTTTAGTGTTAGCTTTAGTAGAATCGAGGGTTAGAGTTACGGTTAGGGTTAGGGTTTGTGTGCATTTATTTATAGGGGTAGGAGTAGGGTTAGGATTAGTGTTAGGGTTAGGGTTTTGGTTAATGTTCATTTAGGGATAGGGGTAGTAGTAGGCTTTGGATTAGTGTCAGCGTTTGTATTCGTAGAATCGAGGTTTAAGGTTAAGCTTAGGGTCAGGATTGCTTTTTGGGTCAGCATCGAGTGAATTTAGGCTGAGGGTTATTGTTGAAATCGATGAAATATTGTTCGGGTTAGAATCGAGCACATTTAGGGTTAGAGTTATGGTTAGAATTCGTTAGGGGTAGTGTTAGGGTTAGGCTTTCTGTTCGTAGAATCGAGGTTTTGATTTAGGCTGAAGGTCAGAATTGCATTGTGGGTCAGAATCGAGTGCATTTTGTTTTAGGGTTTGTGTTGAAATCGACGAGTTAGTGTTCGGTTGAGAAGCGAGCACATTTAGGGTTAGAGTTATGGTTAGAATTCAGTGCATTTAGGGTTAGGGTAGGGTTACATTTAGGGTTAGGATTAAGGTTGGGGCTGGAGTGCATTTGGGGCTAGGGTTAGGAGTAGGGTTACGATTTTGGTTTGGGTTTTTGTTCGTAGAATCCAGATTTATTTTAAAGCTTAGGGTCAGGATTGCATTTTGGGTCAGAATCGAGTGCATTCAGCCTTGGGGTTAGTGTTGAAATTGACGAGTTAGTGTTAGGGTTAGAATCGAGCTCATTTAGGGTTAGAGTTATGGTTAGAATTCGTTAGGGGTAGGGTTAAGCTTAGGGGTTCTATTCCTAGAATCGAGGTTTAGAGTTAGGCTGAAGGTCAGAATTGCATTGTGGGTCAGAATCGCGTGCATTTTGTCTTAGCGTTTGTGTTGAAATCGACGAGTTAGTGTTCGGTTGAGAATCGAGCACATTTCGAGTTAGAGTTATGGTTAGAATTCAGTGCATTTAGGGTTAGGTTCAGGGTTACTGTTAGGATTAAAGTTAGGGTTAAAGTGCATTTGGGGTTAGGGGTAGGAGTAGGGTTACGATTATGGTTTGGGTTTTTGTTCATAGAATCAAGGTTATTGGTTAAGCTTAGGATCACGATTGCATTTTGGTTCAGAATGGAGTGCATTTAGGCTAAGGGTTAGTGTTGAAATAGATAAGTTAGTGTTAGGGTTAGAATCGATCACATTTCGAGTTAGAGTTATGGTTAGATTTCAGTGCATTTAGGGTTAGGGTTAGGGTTAGTGTTAGTTTTAAGTTCAGCGTTTGAATCGAGTGCATTTAAGGATAATGTCATTGTTAGAGTTAGGTTTAGTGTTAGCTTTCGTAGAATCGAGGGTTAGAGTTACGGTTAGGGTTAGGGTTAGTGTGCATTTAGTTATAGGGGTAGGAATAGGGTTAGGATTAGTGTTAGGGTTAGGGTTTTGGTTAATGTTCATTTAGGGATAGGGGTAGTAGTAGGCTTTGGATTAGTGTCAGCATTTGTATTCGTAGAATCGAGGTTTAAGGTTAAGCTTAGGGTCAGGATTGCTTTTTGGGTCAGCATCGAGTGCATTTAGGCTGAGGGTTAGTGTTGAAATCGATGAAATATTGTTTGGGTTAGAATCGAGCACATTTAGGGTTAGAGTTATGGTTAGAATTCGTTAGGGGTAGTGTTAGGGTTAGGCTTTCTGTTCTTAGAATCGAGGTTTTGAGTTAGGCTGAAGGTCAGAATTGCATTGTGGGTCAGAATCGAGTGCATTTTGTTTTAGGGTTTGTGTTGAAATCGACGAGTTAGTGTTCGGGTGAGAAGCGAGCACATTTAGGGTTAGAGTTATGGTTAGAATTCAGTGCATTTAGGGTTAGGGTAGGGTTACAGTTAGGGTTAGGATTAAGGTTGGGGCTGGAGTGCATTTGGGGCTAGGGTTAGGAGTAGGGTTACGATTTTGGTTTGGGTTTTTGTTCGTAGAATCCAGATTTATTTTTAAGCTTAGGGTCAGGATTGCATTTTGGGTCAGAATCGAGTGCATTCAGGCTTAGGGTTAGTGTTGAAATTGACGAGTTAGTGTTAGGGTTAGAATCGAGCTCATTTAGGGTTAGAGTTATGGTTAGAATTCGTTAGGGGTAGGGTTAGGGTTAGGGATTCTCTTCCTAGAATCGAGGTTTAGAGTTAGGCTGAAGGTCAGAATTGCATTGTGGGTCAGAATCGCGTGCATTTTGTCTTAGCGTTTGTGTTGAAATCGACGAGTTAGTGTTCGGTTGAGAATCGAGCACATTTCGAGTTAGAGTTATGGTTAGAATTCAGTGCATTTAGGGTTAGGTTCAGGGTTAGTGTCAGGATTAAGGTTAGGGTTAAAGTGCATTTGGGGTTAGGGGTAGGAGTAGGGTTACGATTATGGTTTGGGTTTTTGTTCATAGAATCAAGGTTATTGGTTAAGCTTAGGGTCACGATTGCATTTTGGTTCAGAATGGAGTGCATTTAGGCTAAGGGTTAGTGTTGAAATAGACAAGTTAGTGTTAGGGTTAGAATCGATCACATTTCGAGTTAGAGTTATGGTTAGATTTCAGTGCATTTAGGGTTAGGGTTAGGGTTAGTGTTAGGATTCGGTTCAGCGTTTAAATCGAGTGCATTTAAGGATAGTGTCAGGGTTAGAGTTAGGTTTTGTGTTAGCTTTAGTAGAATCGAGGGTTAGAGTTACGGTTAGGGTTAGGGTTTGTGTGCATTTATTTATAGGGGTACGAGTAGGGTTAGGATTAGTGTTAGGGTTAGGGTTTTGGTTAATGTTCATTTAGGGATAGGGGTAGTAGTAGGCTTTGGATTAGTGTCAGCGTTTGTATTCGTAGAATCGAGGTTTAAGGTTAAGCTTAGGGTCAGGATTGCTTTTTGGGTCAGCATCGAGTGCATTTAGGCTGAGGGTTAGTGTTGAAATCGATGAAATATTGTTCGGGTTAGAATCGAGCACATTTAGGGTTAGAGTTATGGTTAGAATTCGTTAGGGGTAGTGTTAGGGTTAGGCTTTCTGTTCGTAGAATCGAAGTTTTGAGTTAGGCTGAAGGTCAGAATTTCATTGTGGGTCAGAATCGAGTGCATTTTGTTTTAGGGTTTGTGTTGAAATCGACGAGTTAGTGTTCGGGTGAGAAGCGAGCACATTTAGGGTTAGAGTTATGGTTAGAATTCAGTGCATTTAGTGTTAGGGTAGGGTTACAGTTAGGGTTTGGATTAAGGTTGGGGCTGGAGTGCATTTGGGGCTAGGGTTAGGAGTAGGGTTACGATTTTGGTTTGGGTTTTTGTTCGTAGAATCCAGATTTGTTTTAAAGCTTAGGGTCAGGATTGCATTTTGGGTCAGAATCGAGTGCATTCAGCCTTAGGGTTAGTGTTGAAATTGACGAGTTAGTGTTAGGGTTAGAATCGAGCTCATTTAGGGTTAAAGTTATGGTTAGAATTCGTTAGGGGTAGGGTTAGGGTTAGGGGTTCTGTTCCTAGAATCGAGGTTTAGAGTTAGGCTGAAGGTCAGAATTGCATTGTGGGTCAGAATCGCGTGCATTTTGTTTTAGCGTTTGTGTTGAAATCAACGAGTTAGTGTTCGGGTGAGAATCGAGCATATTTCGAGTTAGAGTTATGGGTAGAATTCAGTGCATTTAGGGTTAGGCTCAGGGTTAGTGTTAGGATTAAGGTTAGGGTTAGAGTGCATTTGGGGTTAGGGGTAGGAGTAGGGTTCCGATTATGGTTTGGGTTTTTGTTCATAGAATCAAGGTTATTGGATAAGCTTAGGGTCAGGATTGCTTTTTGGGTCAGCATCGAGTGCATTTAGGCTGAGGGTTATTGTTGAAATCGATGAAATATTGTTCGGGTTAGAATCGAGCACATTTAGGGTTAGAGTTATGGTTAGAATTCGTTAGGAGTAGTGTTAGGGTTAGGCTTTCTGTTCGTAGAATCGAGGTTTTGAGTTAGGCTGAAGGTCAGAATTGCATTGTGGGTCAGAATCGAGTGCATTTTGTTTTAGGGTTTGTGTTGAAATCGACGAGTTAGTGTTCGGGTGAGAAGCGAGCACATTTAGGGTGAGAGTTATGGTTAGAATTCAGTGCATTTAGGGTTAGGGTAGGGTTACATTTAGGGTTAGGATTAAGGTTGGGACTGGAGTGCATTTGGGGCTAGGGTTAGGAGTAGGGTTACGATTTTGGTTTGGGTTTTTGTTCGTAGAATCCAGATTTATTTTAAAGCTTAGGGTCAGGATTGCATTTTGGGTCAGAATCGAGTGCATTCAGCCTTAGGGTTAGTGTTGAAATTGACGAGTTAGTGTTAGGGTTAGAATCGAGCTCATTTAGGGTCAGAGTTATGGTCAGAATTCGTTAGGGGTAGGGTTAAGCTTAGGGGTTCTGTTCCTAGAATCGAGGATTAGAGTTAGGCTGAAGGTCAGAATTGCATTGTGGGTCAGAATCGCGTGCATTTTGTCTTAGGGTGTGTGTTGAAATCGACGAGTTAGTGTTCGGTTGAGAATCGAGCACATTTCGAGTTAGAGTTATGGTTAGAATTCAGTGCATTTAGGGTTAGGTTCAGGGTTAGTGTTAGGATTAAGGTTAGGGTTAAAGTGCATTTGGGGTTAGGGGTAGGAGTAGGGTTACGATTTTGGGTTGGGTTTTTGTTCATAGAATCAAGGTTATTGGTTAAGCTTAGGGTCACGATTGCATTTTGGTTCAGAATGGAGTGCATTTAGGCTAAGGGTTAGTGTTGAAATAGATAAGTTAGTGTTAGGGTTAGAATCGATCACATTTCGAGTTAGAGTTATGGTTAGATTTCAGTGCATTTAGGGTTAGGGTTTGGGTTAGTGTTAGGTTTCGGTTCAGCGTTTGAATCGAGTGCATTTAAGGATAGTGTCAGGGTTAGAGTTAGGTTTAGTGTTAGCTTTCGTAGAATCGAGGGTTAGAGTTACGGTTAGGGTTAGGGTTAGTGTGCATTTAGTTATAGGGGTAGGAGTAGGGTTAGGATTAGTGTTAGGGTTAGGGTTTTGGTTAATGTTCATTTAGGGACAGGGGTAGGAGTAGGCTTTGGATTAGTGTCAGCGTTTGTGTTCGTAGAATCGAGGTTTAAGATTAAACTTAGGGTCAGGATTGCTTTTTGGGTCAGCATCGAGTGCATTTAGGCTGAGGGTTATTGTTGAAATTGATGAAATATTGTTCGGGTTAGAATCGAGCACATTTAGGGTTAGAGTTATGGTTAGAATTCGTAAGGGGTAGTGTTAGGGTTAGGCTTTCTGCTAGTAGAATCGAGGTTTTGAGTTAGGCTGAAGGTCAGAATTGCATTGTGGGTGAAAATCGAGTGCATTTTGTTTTAGGGTTTGTGTTGAAATCGACGAGTTAGTGTTCGGGTGAGAAGCGAGCACATTTAGGGTTAGAATTATGGTTAGAATTCAGTGCATTTAGGGTTAGGGTAGGGTTACATTTAGGGTTAGGATTAAGGTTGGGGCTGGAGTGCATTTGGGGCTAGGGTTAGGAGTAGAGTTACGATTTTGGTTTGGGTTTTTGTTCGTAGAATCCAGATTTATTTTTAAGCTTAGGGTCAGGATTGCATTTTGGGTCAGAATCGAGTGCATTCAGGCTTAGGGTTAGTGTTGAAATTGACGAGTTAGTGTTAGGGTTAGAATCGAGCTCATTTAGGGTTAGAGTTATGGTTAGAATTCGTTAGGGGTAGGGTTAGGGTTAGGGGTTCTCTTCCTAGAATCGAGGTTTAGAGTTAGGCTGAAGGTCAGAATTGCATTGTGGGTCAGAATCGCGTGCATTTTGTCTTAGCGTTTGTGTTGAAATCGACGAGTTAGTGTTCGGTTGAGAATCGAGCACATTTCGAGTTAGAGTTATGGTTAGAATTCAGTGCATTTAGGGTTAGGTTCAGGGTTACTGTTAGGATTAAAGTTAGGGTTAAAGTGCATTTGGGGTTAGGGGTAGGAGTAGGGTTACGATTATGGTTTGGGTTTTTGTTCATAGAATCAAGGTTATTGGTTAAGATTAGGGTCACGATTGCATTTTGGTTCAGAATGGAGTGCATTTAGGCTAAGGGTTAGTGTTGAAATAGATACGTTAGTGTTAGGGTTAGAATCGATCACATTTCGAGTTAGAGTTATGGTTAGATTTCAGTGCATTTAGGGTTAGGGTTAGGGTTAGTGTTAGGATTCGGTTCAGCGTTTAAATCGAGTGCATTTAAGGATAGTGTCAGGGTTAGAGTTAGGTTTTGTGTTAGCTTTAGTAGAATCGAGGGTTAGAGTTACGGTTAGGGTTAGGGTTTGTGTGCATTTATTTATAGGGGTACGAGTAGGGTTAGGATTAGTGTTAGGGTTAGGGTTTTGGTTAATGTTCATTTAGGGATAGGGGTAGTAGTAGGCTTTGGATTAGTGTCAGCGTTTGTATTCGTAGAATCGAGGTTTAAGGTTAAGCTTAGGGTCAGGATTGCTTTTTGGGTCAGCATCGAGTGCATTTAGGCTGAGGGTTAGTGTTGAAATCGATGAAATATTGTTCGGGTTAGAATCGAGCACATTTAGGGTTAGAGTTATGGTTAGAATTCGTTAGGGGTAGTGTTAGGGTTAGGCTTTCTGTTCGTAGAATCGAAGTTTTGAGTTAGGCTGAAGGTCAGAATTTCATTGTGGGTCAGAATCGAGTGCATTTTGTTTTAGGGTTTGTGTTGAAATCGACGAGTTAGTGTTCGGGTGAGAAGCGAGCACATTTAGGGTTAGAGTTATGGTTAGAATTCAGTGCATTTAGTGTTAGGGTAGGGTTACAGTTAGGGTTTGGATTAAGGTTGGGGCTGGAGTGCATTTGGGGCTAGGGTTAGGAGTAGGGTTACGATTTTGGTTTGGGTTTTTGTTCGTAGAATCCAGATTTGTTTTAAAGCTTAGGGTCAGGATTGCATTTTGGGTCAGAATCGAGTGCATTCAGCCTTAGGGTTAGTGTTGAAATTGACGAGTTAGTGTTAGGGTTAGAATCGAGCTCATTTAGGGTTAAAGTTATGGTTAGAATTCGTTAGGGGTAGGGTTAGGGTTAGGGGTTCTGTTCCTAGAATCGAGGTTTAGAGTTAGGCTGAAGGTCAGAATTGCATTGTGGGTCAGAATCGCGTGCATTTTGTTTTAGCGTTTGTGTTGAAATCAACGAGTTAGTGTTCGGGTGAGAATCGAGCATATTTCGAGTTAGAGTTATGGGTAGAATTCAGTGCATTTAGGGTTAGGCTCAGGGTTAGTGTTAGGATTAAGGTTAGGGTTAGAGTGCATTTGGGGTTAGGGGTAGGAGTAGGGTTCCGATTATGGTTTGGGTTTTTGTTCATAGAATCAAGGTTATTGGATAAGCTTAGGGTCAGGATTGCTTTTTGGGTCAGCATCGAGTGCATTTAGGCTGAGGGTTATTGTTGAAATCGATGAAATATTGTTCGGGTTAGAATCGAGCACATTTAGGGTTAGAGTTATGGTTAGAATTCGTTAGGAGTAGTGTTAGGGTTAGGCTTTCTGTTCGTAGAATCGAGGTTTTGAGTTAGGCTGAAGGTCAGAATTGCATTGTGGGTCAGAATCGAGTGCATTTTGTTTTAGGGTTTGTGTTGAAATCGACGAGTTAGTGTTCGGGTGAGAAGCGAGCACATTTAGGGTGAGAGTTATGGTTAGAATTCAGTGCATTTAGGGTTAGGGTAGGGTTACATTTAGGGTTAGGATTAAGGTTGGGACTGGAGTGCATTTGGGGCTAGGGTTAGGAGTAGGGTTACGATTTTGGTTTGGGTTTTTGTTCGTAGAATCCAGATTTATTTTAAAGCTTAGGGTCAGGATTGCATTTTGGGTCAGAATCGAGTGCATTCAGCCTTAGGGTTAGTGTTGAAATTGACGAGTTAGTGTTAGGGTTAGAATCGAGCTCATTTAGGGTCAGAGTTATGGTCAGAATTCGTTAGGGGTAGGGTTAAGCTTAGGGGTTCTGTTCCTAGAATCGAGGATTAGAGTTAGGCTGAAGGTCAGAATTGCATTGTGGGTCAGAATCGCGTGCATTTTGTCTTAGGGTGTGTGTTGAAATCGACGAGTTAGTGTTCGGTTGAGAATCGAGCACATTTCGAGTTAGAGTTATGGTTAGAATTCAGTGCATTTAGGGTTAGGTTCAGGGTTAGTGTTAGGATTAAGGTTAGGGTTAAAGTGCATTTGGGGTTAGGGGTAGGAGTAGGGTTACGATTTTGGGTTGGGTTTTTGTTCATAGAATCAAGGTTATTGGTTAAGCTTAGGGTCACGATTGCATTTTGGTTCAGAATGGAGTGCATTTAGGCTAAGGGTTAGTGTTGAAATAGATAAGTTAGTGTTAGGGTTAGAATCGATCACATTTCGAGTTAGAGTTATGGTTAGATTTCAGTGCATTTAGGGTTAGGGTTTGGGTTAGTGTTAGGATTCGGTTCAGCGTTTGAATCGAGTGCATTTAAGGATAGTGTCAGGGTTAGAGTTAGGTTTAGTGTTAGCTTTCGTAGAATCGAGGGTTAGAGTTACGGTTAGGGTTAGGGTTAGTGTGCATTTAGTTATAGGGGTAGGAGTAGGGTTAGGATTAGTGTTAGGGTTAGGGTTTTGGTTAATGTTCATTTAGGGACAGGGGTAGGAGTAGGCTTTGGATTAGTGTCAGCGTTTGTGTTCGTAGAATCGAGGTTTAAGATTAAACTTAGGGTCAGGATTGCTTTTTGGGTCAGCATCGAGTGCATTTAGGCTGAGGGTTATTGTTGAAATTGATGAAATATTGTTCGGGTTAGAATCGAGCACATTTAGGGTTAGAGTTATGGTTAGAATTCGTAAGGGGTAGTGTTAGGGTTAGGCTTTCTGCTAGTAGAATCGAGGTTTTGAGTTAGGCTGAAGGTCAGAATTGCATTGTGGGTGAAAATCGAGTGCATTTTGTTTTAGGGTTTGTGTTGAAATCGACGAGTTAGTGTTCGGGTGAGAAGCGAGCACATTTAGGGTTAGAATTATGGTTAGAATTCAGTGCATTTAGGGTTAGGGTAGGGTTACATTTAGGGTTAGGATTAAGGTTGGGGCTGGAGTGCATTTGGGGCTAGGGTTAGGAGTAGAGTTACGATTTTGGTTTGGGTTTTTGTTCGTAGAATCCAGATTTATTTTTAAGCTTAGGGTCAGGATTGCATTTTGGGTCAGAATCGAGTGCATTCAGGCTTAGGGTTAGTGTTGAAATTGACGAGTTAGTGTTAGGGTTAGAATCGAGCTCATTTAGGGTTAGAGTTATGGTTAGAATTCGTTAGGGGTAGGGTTAGGGTTAGGGGTTCTCTTCCTAGAATCGAGGTTTAGAGTTAGGCTGAAGGTCAGAATTGCATTGTGGGTCAGAATCGCGTGCATTTTGTCTTAGCGTTTGTGTTGAAATCGACGAGTTAGTGTTCGGTTGAGAATCGAGCACATTTCGAGTTAGAGTTATGGTTAGAATTCAGTGCATTTAGGGTTAGGTTCAGGGTTACTGTTAGGATTAAAGTTAGGGTTAAAGTGCATTTGGGGTTAGGGGTAGGAGTAGGGTTACGATTATGGTTTGGGTTTTTGTTCATAGAATCAAGGTTATTGGTTAAGATTAGGGTCACGATTGCATTTTGGTTCAGAATGGAGTGCATTTAGGCTAAGGGTTAGTGTTGAAATAGATACGTTAGTGTTAGGGTTAGAATCGATCACATTTCGAGTTAGAGTTATGGTTAGATTTCAGTGCATTTAGGGTTAGGGTTTGGGTTAGTGTTAGGTTTAGGTTCAGCGTTTGAATCGAGTGCATTTAAGGATAGTGTCAGGGTTAGAGTTAGGTTTAGTGTTAGCTTTCGTAGAATCGAGGGTTAGAGTTACGGTTAGGGTTAGGGTTAGTGTGCATTTAGTTATAGGGGTAGGAGTAGGGTTAGGATTAGTGTTAGGGTTAGGGTTTTGGTTAATGTTCATTTAGGGATAGGGGTAGGAGTAGGCTTTGGATTAGTGTCAGCGTTTGTGTTCGTAGAATCGAGGTTTAAGATTAACCTTAGGGTCAGGATTGCTTTTTGGGTCAGCATCGAGTGCATTTAGGCTGAGGGTTAGTGTTGAAATCGATGAAATATTGTTCGGGTTAGAATCGAGCACATTTAGGGTTAGAGTTATGGTTACAATTCGTTAGGGGTAGTGTTAGGGTTAGGCTTTCTGTTCGTAGAATCGAAGTTTTGAGTTAGGCTGAAGGTCAGAATTTCATTGTGGGTCAGAATCGAGTGCATTTTGTTTTAGGGTTTGTGTTGAAATCGACGAGTTAGTGTTCGGGTGAGAACCGAGCACATTTAGGGTTAGAGTTATGGTTAGAATTCAGTGCATTTATTGTTAGGGTAAGGTTACAGTTAGGGTTAGGATTAAGGTTGGGGCTGGAGTGCATTTGGGGCTAGGGTTAGGAGTAGGGTTACGATTTTGGTTTGGGTTTTTGTTCGTAGAATCCAGATTTATTTTTAAGCTTAGGGTCAGGATTGCATTTTCGGTCAGAATCGAGTGCATTCAGGCTTAGGGTTAGTGTTGAAATTGACGAGTTAGTGTTAGGGTTAGAATCGAGCTCATTTAGGGTTAGAGTTATGGTTAGAATTCGTTAGGGGTAGGGTTACGTTTAGGGGTCCTGTTCCTAGAATCGAGGTTTAGAGTTAGGCTGAAGGTCAGAATTGCATTGTGGGTCAGAATCGCGTGCATTTTGTCTTAGCGTTTGTGTTGAAATCAACGACTTAGTGTTCGGGTGAGAATCGAGCATATTTCGAGTTAGAGTTATGGGTAGAATTCAGTGCATTTAGGGTTAGGCTCAGGGTTAGTGTTAGGATTAAGGTTAGGGTTAAAGTGCATTTGGGGTTAGGGGTAGGAGTAGGGTTACGATTATGGTTTGGGTTTTTGTTCATAGAATCAAAGTTATTGGTTAAGCTTAGGGTCACGATTGCATTTTGGTTCAGAATGGAGTGCATTTAGGCTAAGGGTTAGTGTTGAAATAGATAAGTTAGTGTTAGGGTTAGAATCGATCACATTTCGAGTTAGAGTTATGGTTAGATTTCAGTGCATTTAGGGTTAGGGTTTGGGTTAGTGTTAGGATTCGGTTCAGCGTTGGAATCGAGTGCATTTAAGGATAGTGTCAGGGTTAGAGTTAGGTTTAGTGTTAGCTTTAGTAGAATCGAGGGTTAGAGTTACGGTTAGGGTTAGGGTTAGTGTGCATTTACTTATAGGGGTAGGAGTAGGGTTAGGATTAGTGTTAGGGTTAGGGTTTTGGTTAATGTTCATTTAGGGATAGGGGTAGGAGTAGGCTTTGGATTAGTGTCAGCGTTTGTGTTCGTAGAATCGAGGTTTAAGATTAACCTTAGGGTCAGGATTGCTTTTTGGGTCAGCATCGAGTGCATTTAGGCTGAGGGTTAGTGTTGAAATCGATGAAATATTGTTCGGGTTAGAATCGAGCACATTTAGGGTTAGAGTTATGGTTACAATTCGTTAGGGGTAGTGTTAGGGTTAGGCTTTCTGTTCGTAGAATCGAAGTTTTGAGTTAGGCTGAAGGTCAGAATTTCATTGTGGGTCAGAATCGAGTGCATTTTGTTTTAGGGTTTGTGTTGAAATCGACGAGTTAGTGTTCGGGTGAGAACCGAGCACATTTAGGGTTAGAGTTATGGTTAGAATTCAGTGCATTTATTGTTAGGGTAAGGTTACAGTTAGGGTTAGGATTAAGGTTGGGGCTGGAGTGCATTTGGGGCTAGGGTTAGGAGTAGGGTTACGATTTTGGTTTGGGTTTTTGTTCGTAGAATCCAGATTTATTTTTAAGCTTAGGGTCAGGATTGCATTTTCGGTCAGAATCGAGTGCATTCAGGCTTAGGGTTAGTGTTGAAATTGACGAGTTAGTGTTAGGGTTAGAATCGAGCTCATTTAGGGTTAGAGTTATGGTTAGAATTCGTTAGGGGTAGGGTTACGTTTAGGGGTCCTGTTCCTAGAATCGAGGTTTAGAGTTAGGCTGAAGGTCAGAATTGCATTGTGGGTCAGAATCGCGTGCATTTTGTCTTAGCGTTTGTGTTGAAATCAACGACTTAGTGTTCGGGTGAGAATCGAGCATATTTCGAGTTAGAGTTATGGGTAGAATTCAGTGCATTTAGGGTTAGGCTCAGGGTTAGTGTTAGGATTAAGGTTAGGGTTAAAGTGCATTTGGGGTTAGGGGTAGGAGTAGGGTTACGATTATGGTTTGGGTTTTTGTTCATAGAATCAAAGTTATTGGTTAAGCTTAGGGTCACGATTGCATTTTGGTTCAGAATGGAGTGCATTTAGGCTAAGGGTTAGTGTTGAAATAGATAAGTTAGTGTTAGGGTTAGAATCGATCACATTTCGAGTTAGAGTTATGGTTAGATTTCAGTGCATTTAGGGTTAGGGTTTGGGTTAGTGTTAGGATTCGGTTCAGCGTTGGAATCGAGTGCATTTAAGGATAGTGTCAGGGTTAGAGTTAGGTTTAGTGTTAGCTTTCGTAGAATCGAGGGTTAGAGTTACGGTTAGGGTTAGGGTTAGTGTGCATTTAGTTATAGGGGTAGGAGTAGGGTTAGGATTAGTGTTAGGGTTAGGGTTTTGGTTAATGTTCATTTAGGGATAGGGGTAGGAGTAGGCTTTGGATTAGTGTCAGCGTTTGTGTTCGTAGAATCGAGGTTTAAGATTAAGCTTAGGGTCAGGATTGCTTTTTGGGTCAGCATCGAGTGCATTTAGGCTGAGGGTTAGTGTTGAAATCGATGAAATATTGTTCGGGTTAGAATCGAGCACATTTAGGGTTAGAGTTATGGTTACAATTCGTTAGGGGTAGTGTTAGGGTTAGGCTTTCTGTTCGTAGAATCGAAGTTTTGAGTTAGGCTGAAGGTCAGAATTGCATTGTGGGTCAGAATCGAGTGCATTTTGTTTTAGGGTTTGTGTTGAAATCGACGAGTTAGTGTTCGGGTGAGAACCGAGCACATTTAGGGTTAGAGTTATGGTTAGAATTCAGTGCATTTAGGGTTAGGGTTAGGGTTACAGTTAGGGTTAGGATTAAGGTTAGGGCTGGAGTGCATTTGGGGCTAGGGTTAGGAGTAGGGTTACGATTATGGTTTGGGTTTTTGTTCGTAGAATCCAGATTTATTTTTAAGCTTAGGGTCAGGATTGCATTTTCGGTCAGAATCGAGTGCATTCAGGCTTAGGGTTAGTGTTGAAATTGACGAGTTGGTGTTAGGGTTAGAATCGAGCTCATTTAGGGTTAAAGTTATGGTTAGAATTCGTTAGGGGTAGGGTTACGTTTAGGGGTCCTGTTCCTAGAATCGAGGTTTAGAGTTAGGCTGAAGGTCAGAATTGCATTGTGGGTCAGAATCGCGTGCATTTTGTCTTAGCGTTTGTGTTGAAATCAACGAGTTAGTGTTCGGGTGAGAATCGAGCATATTTCGAGTTAGAGTTATGGGTAGAATTCAGTGCATTTAGGGTTAGGTTCAGGGTTAGTGTTAGGATTAAGGTTAGGGTTAGAGTGCATTTGGGGTTAGGGGTAGGAGTAGGGTTCCGATTATGGTTTGGGTTTTTGTTCATAGAATCAAGTTATATGGTTAAGCTTAGGGTCAGGATTGCACTTTGGTTCAGAATGGAGTGCATTTAGGTTAAGGGTTAGTGTTGAAATAGATGAGTTAGTGTTAGGGTTAGAATCGATCACATTTCGAGTTGGAGTTATGGTTAGAATTCAGTGCTTTTAAGGTTGGATTAGGGTTAGTGTTAGGTTTAGGTTCAGCGTTGGAATCGAGTGCATTTAAGGATAGTGTCAGGGTAAGAGTTAGGTTTAGTGTTAGCTTTCGTAGAATCGAGGGTTACGGTTAGGGTTAGGGTTAGAGTGCATTTAGTTATAGGGGTAGTAGTAGGGTTAGGATTAGGGTTAGGGTTTGTGTTCCCAGATTAGAGAGTTAGGGTGAAGCTTCGGGTAAGGCTTTCATTTTGGGTCAGAATCGAGTGCATTCAGGCTTAGGGTTAGTGTTGAAATTGACGAGTTAGTGTTAGGGTTAGAATCGAGCTCATTTGTGGTTAGAGTTATGGTTAGAATTCGTTAGGGGTAGGTTTAGGATTAGGGGTTCTGTTCCTAGAATCGAGGTTTGGAGTTAGGCTGAAGGTCAGAATTGCATTGTGGGTCAGAATCGCGTGCATTTTGTCTTAGGGTTTGTGTTAAAATCGACAAGTTAATGTTCGGATCAGAAGGGAGCACATTTAGGGTTAAAGTTATGGTTAGAATTCAGTGCATTTAGGGTTAGGGTAGGGTTACATTTAGGGTTAGGATTACGGTTGGGGCTGGAGTGCATTTGGGGCTAGGGTTAGGAGTAGGGTTACGATTTTGGTTTGGGTTTTTGTTCATAGAATCCAGATTTATTTTTAAGCTTAGGGTCAGGATTGCATTTTGGGTCAGAATCGAGTGCATTCAGGCTCAGGGTTAGTGTTGAAATTGACGAGTTAGTGTTAGGGTTAGAATCGAGCTCATTTAGGGTTAGAGTTATGGTTAGAATTCGTTAGGGGTAGGGTTAGGGTTAGGGGTTCTCTTCCTAGAATCGTGGTTTAGAGTTAGGCTGAAGGTCAGAATTGCATTGTGCGTCAGAATCGCATGCATTTTGTCTTAGCGTTTGTGTTGAAATCGACGAGTTAGTGTTCGGTTGAGAATCGAGCACATTTCGAGTTAGAGTTATGGTTAGAATTCAGTGCATTTAGGGTTAGGTTCAGGGTTAGTGTCAGGATTAAGGTTAGGGTTAAAGTGCATTTGGGGTTAGGGGTAGGAGTAGGGTTACGATTATGGTTTGGGTTTTTGTTCAAAGAATCAAGGTTATTGGTTAAGCTTACGGTCACGATTGCATTTTGGGTCAGAATGGAGTGCATTTAGGCTAAGGGTTAGTGTTGAAATAGATTAGTTAGTGTTAGGGTTAGAATCGATCACATTTCGAGTTAGAGTTATGGTTAGATTTCAGTGCATTTAGGGTTAGGGTTAGGGTTAGTGTCAGGTTTCGGTTCAGCGTTTGAATCAAGTGCATTTAAGGATAGTGTCAGGGTTATAGTTAGATTTAGTGTTAGCTTTCGTAGAATCGAGGGTTAGAGTTAGGGTTAGGGTTAGGGTTAGTGTGCATTTAGTTATAGGGGTAGGAGTAGGGTTAGGATTAGTGTTAGGGTTAGGGTTTTGGTTAATGTTCATTTAGGGACAGGGGTAGGAGTAGGCTTTGGATTAGTGTCAACGTTTGTGTTCGTAGAATCGAGGTTTAAGATTAAGCCTAGGGTCAGGATTGCTTTTTGGGTCAGCATCGAGTGCATTTAGGCTGAGGGTTATTGTTGAAATCGATGAAATATTGTTCGGGTTAGAATCGAGCACATTTAGGGTTAGAGTTATGGTTAGAATTCGTTAGGGGTAGTGTTAGGGTTAGGCTTTCTGTTCTTAGAATCGAGGTTTTGAGTTAGGCTGAAGGTCAGAATTGCATTGTGGGTGAGAATCGAGTGCATTTTGCTTTAGGGTTTGTGTTGAAATCGACGAGTTAGTGTTCGGGTGAGAACCGAGCACATTTAGGGTTAGAGTTATGGTTAGAATTCAGTGCATTTAGGGTTAGGGTAGGGTTACAGTTAGGGTTAGGATTAAGGTTGGGGCTGGAGTGCATTTGGGGCTAGGGTTAGGAGTAGGGTTACGATTTTGGTTTGGGTTTTTGTTCGTAGAATCCAGATTTATTTTAAAGCTTAGGGTCAGGATTGCATTTTGGGTCAGAATCGAGTGCATTCAGCCTTAGGGTTAGTGTTGAAATTGACGAGTTAGTGTTAGGGTTAGAATCGAGCTCATTTAAGGTTAAAGTTATGGTTAGAATTCGTTAGGGGTAGGGTTAGGGTTAGGGGTTCTGTTCCTAGAATCGAGGTTTAGAGTTAGGCTGAAGGTCAGAATTGCATTGTGGGTCAGAATCGCGTGCATTTTGTCTTAGCGTTTGTGTTGAAATCGACGAGTTAGTGTTCGGTTGAGAATCGAGCACATTTAGAGTTAGAGTTATGGTTAGAATTCAGTGCATTTAGGGTTAGGTTCAGGGTTAGTGTTAGGATTAAGGTTAGGGTTAAAGTGCATTTGGGGTTAGGGGTAGGAGTAGGGTTACGATTATGGTTTGGGTTTTTGTTCATAGAATCAAGGTTATTGGTTAAGCTTAGGGTCACGATTGCATTTTGGTTCAGAATGGAGTGCATTTAGGCTAAGGGTTAGTGTTGAAATAGATAAGTTAGTGTTAGGGTTAGAATCGATCACATTTCGAGTTAGAGTTATGGTTAGATTTCAGTGCATTTAGGGTTAGGGTTTGGGTTAGTGTTAGGTTTCGGTTCAGCGTTTGAATCGAGTGCATTTAAGGATAGTGTCAGGGTTAGAGTTAGGTTTAGTGTTAGCTTTCGTAGAATCGAGGGTTAGAGTTACGGTTAGGGTTAGGGTTAGTGTGCATTTAGTTATAGGGGTTGGAGTAGGGTTAGGATTAGTGTTAGGGTTAGGGTTTTGGTTAATGTTCATTTAGGGACAGGGGTAGGAGTAGGCTTTGGATTAGTGTCAGCGTTTGTGTCCGTAGAATCGAGGTTTAAGATTAAACTTAGGGTCAGGATTGCTTTTTGGGTCAGTATCGAGTGCATTTAGGCTGAGGGTTATTGTTGAAATCGATGAAATATTGTTCGGGTTAGAATCGAGCACATTTAGGGTTAGAGTTATGGTTAGAATTCGTAAGGGGTAGTGTTAGGGTTAGGCTTTCTGTTAGTAGAATCGAGGTTTTGAGTTAGGCTGAAGGTCAGAATTGCATTGTGGGTGAGAATCGAGTGCATTTTGTTTTAGGGTTTGTGTTGAAATCGACGAGTTAGTGTTCGGGTGAGAAGCGAGCACATTTAGGGTTAGAATTATGGTTAGAATTCAGTGCATTTAGGGTTAGGGTAGGGTTACATTTAGGGTTAGGATTAAGGTTGGGGCTGGAGTGCATTTGGGGCTAGGATTAGGAGTAGAGTTACGATTTTGGTTTGGGTTTTTGTTCGTAGAATCCAGATTTATTTTTAAGCTTAGGGTCAGGATTGCTTTTTGGGTCAGCATCGAGTGCATTCAGGCTTAGTGTTAGTGTTGAAATTGACGAGTTAGTGTTAGGGTTAGAATCGAGCTCATTTAGGGTTAGAGTTATGGTTAGAATTCGTTAGGGGTAGGGTTAGGGTTAGGGGTTCTGTTCCTAGAATTGAGGTTTAGAGTTAGGCTGAAGGTCAGAATTGCATTGTGCGTCAGAATCGCGTGCATTTTGTCTTAGCGTTTGTGTTGAAATCGACGAGTTAGTGTTCGGTTGAGAATCCAGTACATTTCGAGTTAGAGTTATGGTTAGAATTCAGTGCATTTAGGGTTAGGTTCAGGGTTAGTGTTAGGATTAAGGTTAGGGTTAAAGTGCATTTGGGGTTAGGGGTAGGAGTAGGGTTACGATTATGGTTTGGGTTTTTGTTCATAGAATCAAAGTTATTGGTTAAGCTTAGGGTCACGATTGCATTTTGGTTCAGAATGGAGTGCATTTAGGCTAAGGGTTAGTGTTGAAATAGATAAGTTAGTGTTAGGGTTAGAATCGATCACATTTCGAGTTAGAGTTATGGTTAGATTTCAGTGCATTTAGGGTTAGGGTTTGGGTTAGTGTTAGGTTTCGGTTCAGCGTTTGAATCGAGTGCATTTAAGGATAGTGTCAGGGTTAGAGTTAGGTTTAGTGTTAGCTTTCGTAGAATCGAGGGTTAGAGTTACGGTTAGGGTTAGGGTTAGTGTGCATTTAGTTATAGGGGTAGGAGTAGGGTTAGGATTAGTGTTAGGGTTAGGGTTTTGGTTAATGTTCATTTAGGGATAGGGGTAGGAGTAGGCTTTGGATTAGTGTCAGCGTTTGTGTTCGTAGAATCGAGGTTTAAGATTAACCTTAGGGTCAGGATTGCTTTTTGGGTCAGCATCGAGTGCATTTAGGCTGAGGGTTAGTGTTGAAATCGATGAAATTTTGTTCGGGTTAGAATCGAGCACATTTAGGGTTAGAGTTATGGTTACAATTCGTTAGGGGTAGTGTTAGGGTTAGGCTTTCTGTTCGTAGAATCGAAGTTTTGAGTTAGGCTGAAGGTCAGAATTTCATTGTGGGTCAGAATCGAGTGCATTTTGTTTTAGGGTTTGTGTTGAAATCGACGAGTTAGTGTTCGGGTGAGAACCGAGCACATTTAGGGTTAGAGTTATGGTTAGAATTCAGTGCATTTATTGTTAGGGTTAGGGTTACAGTTAGGGTTAGGATTAAGGTTAGGGCTGGAGTGCATTTGGGGCTAGGGTTAGGAGTAGGGTTACGATTATGGTTTGGGTTTTTGTTCGTAGAATCCAGATTTATTTTTAAGCTTAGGGTCAGGATTGCATTTTCGGTCAGAATCGAGTGCATTCAGGCTTAGGGTTAGTGTTGAAATTGACGAGTTAGTGTTAGGGTTAGAATCGAGCTCATTTAGGGTTAAAGTTATGGTTAGAATTCGTTAGGGGTAGGGTTACGTTTAGGGGTCCTGTTCCTAGAATCGAGGTTTAGAGTTAGGCTGAAGGTCAGAATTGCATTGTGGGTCAGAATCGCGTGCATTTTGTCTTAGCGTTTGTGTTGAAATCAACGAGTTAGTGTTCGGGTGAGAATCGAGCATATTTCGAGTTAGAGTTATGGGTAGAATTCAGTGCATTTAGGGTTAGGTTCAGGGTTAGTGTTAGGATTAAGGTTAGGGTTAGAGTGCATTTGGGGTTAGGGGTAGGAGTAGGGTTCCGATTATGGTTTGGGTTTTTGTTCATAGAATCAAGTTATATGGTTAAGCTTAGGGTCAGGATTGCACTTTGGTTCAGAATGGAGTGCATTTAGGTTAAGGGTTAGTGTTGAAATAGATGAGTTAGTGTTAGGGTTAGAATCGATCACATTTCGAGTTGGAGTTATGGTTAGAATTCAGTGCTTTTAAGGTTGGATTAGGGTTAGTGTTAGGTTTAGGTTCAGCGTTGGAATCGAGTGCATTTAAGGATAGTGTCAGGGTTAGAGTTAGGTTTAGTGTTAGCTTTCGTAGAATCGAGGGTTACGGTTAGGGTTAGGGTTAGAGTGCATTTAGTTATAGGGGTAGTAGTAGGGTTAGGATTAGGGTTAGGGTTTGTGTTCCCAGATTAGAGAGTTAGGGTAAAGCTTCGGGTAAGGCTTTCATTTTGAGTCAGAATCGAGTGCATTCAGGCTTAGGGTTAGTGTTGAAATTGACGAGTTAGTGTTAGGGTTAGAATCGAGCTCATTTGTGGTTAGAGTTATGGTTAGATTTCGTTAGGGGTAGGTTTAGGATTAGGGGTTCTGTTCCTAGAATCGAGGTTTGGAGTTAGGCTGAAGGTCAGAATTGCATTGTGGGTCAGAATCGCGTGCATTTTGTCTTAGGGTTTGTGTTGAAATCGACGAGTTAGTGTTCGGTTGAGAATCGAGCACATTTCGAGTTAGAGTTATGGTTAGAATTCAGTGCATTTAGCGTTAGGCTCAGGGTTATTGTTAGGATTAAGGTTAGGGTTAAAGTGCATTTGGGGATAGGGGTAGGAGTAGGGTTCCGATTATGGTTTGGGTTTTTGTTCATAGAATCAAGGTTATTGGGTAAGCTTAGGGTCACGATTGCATTTTGGTTCAGAATGGAGTGCATTTAGGCTAAGGGTTAGTGTTGAAATAGATAAGTTAGTGTTAGGGTTAGAATCGATCACATTTCGAGTTAGAGTTATGGTTAGATTTCAGTGCATTTAGGGTTAGGGTTAGGGTTAGTGTTAGGATTCGGTTCAGCGTTTAAATCGAGTGCATTTAAGGATAGTGTCAGGGTTAGAGTCAGGTTTAGTGTTAGCTTTCGTAGAATCGAGGGTTAGGGTTACGGTTAGGGTTAGGGTTAGTGTGCATTTAGTTATAGGGGTAGGAATAGGGTTAGGATTATTGTTAGGGTTAGGGTTTTGGTTAATGTTCATTTAGGGATAGGGGTAGGAGTAGGCTTTGGATTAGTGTCAGCGTTTGTGTTCGTAGAATCGAGTTTTAAAATTAAACTTAGGGTCAGGATTGCTTTTTGGGTCAGAATCGAGTGCATTTTGTTTTAGGGTTTGTGTTAAAATCGACAAGTTAATGTTCGGATCAGAAGGGAGCACATTTAGGGTTAGAGTTATGGTTAGAATTCAGTGCATTTAGGGTTAGGGTAGGGTTACATTTAGGGTTAGGATTACGGTTGGGGCTGGAGTGCATTTGGGGCTAGGGTTAGGAGTAGGGTTACGATTTTGGTTTGGGTTTTTGTTCATAGAATCCAGATTTATTTTTAAGCTTAGGGTCAGGATTGCATTTTGGGTCAGAATCGAGTGCATTCAGGCTCAGGGTTAGTGTTGAAATTGACGAGTTAGTGTTAGGGTTAGAATCGAGCTCATTTAGGGTTAGAGTTATGGTTAGAATTCGTTAGGGGTAGGGTTAGGGTTAGGGGTTCTCTTCCTAGAATCGTGGTTTAGAGTTAGGCTGAAGGTCAGAATTGCATTGTGCGTCAGAATCGCGTGCATTTTGTCTTAGCGTTTGTGTTGAAATCGACGAGTTAGTGTTCGGTTGAGAATCGAGCACATTTCGAGTTAGAGTTATGGTTAGAATTCAGTGCATTTAGGGTTAGGTTCAGGGTTAGTGTCAGGATTAAGGTTAGGGTTAAAGTGCATTTGGGGTTAGGGGTAGGAGTAGGGTTCCGATTATGGTTTGGGTTTTTGTTCAAAGAATCAAGGTTATTGGTTAAGCTTAGGGTCACGATTGCATTTTGGGTCAGAATGGAGTGCATTTAGGCTAAGGGTTAGTGTTGAAATAGATTAGTTAGTGTTAGGGTTAGAATCGATCACATTTCGAGTTAGAGTTATGGTTAGATTTCAGTGCATTTAGGGTTAGGGTTAGGGTTAGTGTCAGGTTTCGGTTCAGCGTTTGAATCAAGTGCATTTAAGGATAGTGTCAGGGTTATAGTTAGATTTAGTGTTAGCTTTCGTAGAATCGAGGGTTAGAGTTAGGGTTAGGGTTAGGGTTAGTGTGCATTTAGTTATAGGGGTAGGAGTACGGTTAGGATTAGTGTTAGGGTTAGGGTTTTGGTTAATGTTCATTTAGGGACAGGGGTAGGAGTAGGCTTTGGATTAGTGTCAACGTTTGTGTTCGTAGAATCGAGGTTTAAGATTAAGCCTAGGGTCAGGATTGCTTTTTGGGTCAGCATCGAGTGCATTTAGGCTGAGGGTTATTGTTGAAATCGATGAAATATTGTTCGGGTTAGAATCGAGCACATTTAGGGTTAGAGTTATGGTTAGAATTCGTTAGGCGTAGTGTTAGGGTTAGGCTTTCTGTTCTTAGAATCGAGGTTTTGAGTTAGGCTGAAGGTCAGAATTGCATTGTGGGTGAGAATCGAGTGCATTTTGCTTTAGGGTTCGTGTTCAAATCGACGAGTTAGTGTTCGGGTGAGAAGCGAGCACATTTAGGGTTAGAGTTATGGTTAGAATTCAGTGCATTTAGGGTTAGGGTAGGGTTACAGTTAGGGTTAGGATTAAGGTTGGGGCTGGAGTGCATTTGGGGCTAGGGTTAGGAGTAGGGTTACGATTTTGGTTTGGGTTTTTGTTCGTAGAATCCAGATTTATTTTAAAGCTTAGGGTCAGGATTGCATTTTGGGTCATAATCGAGTGCATTCAGGCTTAGGGTTAGTGTTGAAATTGACGAGTTAGTGTTAGGGTTAGAATCGAGCTCATTTAAGGTTAAAGTTATGGTTAGAATTCGTTAGGGGTAGGGTTAGGGTTAGGGGTTCTGTTCCTAGAATCGAGGTTTAGAGTTAGGCTGAAGGTCAGAATTGCATTGTGGGTCAGAATCGCGTGCATTTTGTCTTAGCGTTTGTGTTGAAATCGACGAGTTAGTGTTCGGTTGAGAATCGAGCACATTTAGAGTTAGAGTTATGGTTAGAATTCAGTGCATTTAGGGTTAGGTTCAGGGTTAGTGTTAGGATTAAGGTTAGGGTTAAAGTGCATTTGGGGTTAGGGGTAGGAGTAGGGTTACGATTATGGTTTGGGTTTTTGTTCATAGAATCAAGGTTATTGGTTAAGCTTAGGGTCACGATTGCATTTTGGTTCAGAATGGAGTGCATTTAGGCTAAGGGTTAGTGTTGAAATAGATAAGTTAGTGTTAGGGTTAGAATCGATCACATTTCGAGTTAGAGTTATGGTTAGATTTCAGTGCATTTAGGGTTAGGGTTTGGGTTAGTGTTAGGTTTCGGTTCAGCGTTTGAATCGAGTGCATTTAAGGATAGTGTCAGGGTTAGAGTTAGGTTTAGTGTTAGCTTTCGTAGAATCGAGGGTTAGAGTTACGGTTAGGGTTAGGGTTAGTGTGCATTTAGTTATAGGGGTTGGAGTAGGGTTAGGATTAGTGTTAGGGTTAGGGTTTTGGTTAATGTTCATTTAGGGACAGGGGTAGGAGTAGGCTTTGGATTAGTGTCAGCGTTTGTGTTCGTAGAATCGAGGTTTAAGATTAAACTTAGGGTCAGGATTGCTTTTTGGGTCAGCATCGAGTGCATTTAGGCTGAGGGTTATTGTTGAAATCGATGAAATATTGTTCGGGTTAGAATCGAGCACATTTAGGGTTAGAGTTATGGTTAGAATTCGTAAGGGGTAGTGTTAGGGTTAGGCTTTCTGTTAGTAGAATCGAGGTTTTGAGTTAGGCTGAAGGTCAGAATTGCATTGTGGGTGAGAATCGAGTGCATTTTGTTTTAGGGTTTGTGTTGAAATCGACGAGTTAGTGTTCGGGTGAGAAGCGAGCACATTTAGGGTTAGAATTATGGTTAGAATTCAGTGCATTTAGGGTTAGGGTAGGGTTACATTTAGGGTTAGGATTAAGGTTGGGGCTGGAGTGCATTTGGGGCTAGGATTAGGAGTAGAGTTACGATTTTGGTTTGGGTTTTTGTTCGTAGAATCCAGATTTATTTTTAAGCTTAGGGTCAGGATTGCATTTTGGGTCAGAATCGAGTGCATTCAGGCTTAGGGTTAGTGTTGAAATTGACGAGTTAGTGTTAGGGTTAGAATCGAGCTCATTTAGGGTTAGAGTTATGGTTAGAATTCGTTGGGGTAGGGTTAGGGTTAGGGGTTCTGTTCCTAGAATCGAGGTTTAGAGTTAGGCTGAAGGTCAGAATTGCATTGTGCGTCAGAATCGCGTGCATTTTGTCTTAGCGTTTGTGTTGAAATCGACGAGTTAGTGTTCGGTTGAGAATCCAGTACATTTCGAGTTAGAGTTATGGTTAGAATTCAGTGCATTTAGGGTTAGGTTCAGGGTTAGTGTTAGGATTAAGGTTAGGGTTAAAGTGCATTTGGGGTTAGGGGTAGGAGTAGGGTTACGATTATGGTTTGGGTTTTTGTTCATAGAATCAAAGTTATTGGTTAAGCTTAGGGTCACGATTGCATTTTGGTTCAGAATGGAGTGCATTTAGGCTAAGGGTTAGTGTTGAAATAGATAAGTTAGTGTTAGGGTTAGAATCGATCACATTTCGAGTTAGAGTTATGGTTAGATTTCAGTGCATTTAGGGTTAGGGTTTGGGTTAGTGTTAGGTTTCGGTTCAGCGTTTGAATCGAGTGCATTTAAGGATAGTGTCAGGGTTAGAGTTAGGTTTAGTGTTAGCTTTCGTAGAATCGAGGGTTAGAGTTACGGTTAGGGTTAGGGTTAGTGTGCATTTAGTTATAGGGGTAGGAGTAGGGTTAGGATTAGTGTTAGGGTTAGGGTTTTGGTTAATATTCATTTAGGGATAGGGGTAGGAGTAGGCTTTGGATTAGTGTCAGCGTTTGTGTTCGTAGAATCGAGGTTTAAGATTAAGCTTAGGGTCAGGATTGCTTTTTGGGTCAGCATCGAGTGCATTTATGCTGAGGGTTATTGTTGAAATCGATGAAATATTGTTCGGGTAAGAATCGAGCACATTTAGGGTTAGAGTTATGGTTACAATTCGTTAGGGGTAGTGTTAGGGTTAGGCTTTCTGTTCGTAGAATCGAAGTTTTGAGTTAGGCTGAAGGTCAGAATTTCATTGTGGGTCAGAATCGAGTGCATTTTGTTTTAGGGTTTGTGTTGAAATCGACGAGTTAGTGTTCGGGTGAGAACCGAGCACATTTAGGGTTAGAGTTATGGTTAGAATTCAGTGCATTTATTGTTAGGGTTAGGGTTACAGTTAGGGTTAGGATTAAGGTTAGGGCTGGAGTGCATTTGGGGCTAGGGTTAGGAGTAGGGTTACGATTATGGTTTGGGTTTTTGTTCGTAGAATCCAGATTTATTTTTAAGCTTAGGGTCAGGATTGCATTTTCGGTCAGAATCGAGTGCATTCAGGCTTAGGGTTAGTGTTGAAATTGACGAGTTAGTGTTAGGGTTAGAATCGAGCTCATTTAGGGTTAAAGTTATGGTTAGAATTCGTTAGGGGTAGGGTTACGTTTAGGGGTCCTGTTCCTAGAATCGAGGTTTAGAGTTAGGCTGAAGGTCAGAATTGCATTGTGGGTCAGAATCGCGTGCATTTTGTCTTAGCGTTTGCGTTGAAATCAACGAGTTAGTGTTCGGGTGAGAATCGAGCATATTTCGAGTTAGAGTTATGGGTAGAATTCAGTGCATTTAGGGTTAGGTTCAGGGTTAGTGTTAGGATTAAGGTTAGGGTTAGAGTGCATTTGGGGTTAGGGGTAGGAGTAGGGTTCCGATTATGGTTTGGGTTTTTGTTCATAGAATCAAGTTATATGGTTAAGCTTAGGGTCAGGATTGCACTTTGGTTCAGAATGGAGTGCATTTAGGTTAAGGGTTAGTGTTGAAATAGATGAGTTAGTGTTAGGGTTAGAATCGATCACATTTCGAGTTGGAGTTATGGTTAGAATTCAGTGCTTTTAAGGTTGGATTAGGGTTAGTGTTAGGTTTAGGTTCAGCGTTGGAATCGAGTGCATTTAAGGATAGTGTCAGGGTTAGAGTTAGGTTTAGTGTTAGCTTTCGTAGAATCGAGGGTTACGGTTAGGGTTAGGGTTAGAGTGCATTTAGTTATAGGGGTAGTAGTAGGGTTAGGATTAGGGTTAGGGTTTGTGTTCCCAGATTAGAGAGTTAGGGTAAAGCTTCGGGTAAGGCTTTCATTTTGGGTCAGAATCGAGTGCATTCAGGCTTAGGGTTAGTGTTGAAATTGACGAGTTAGTGTTAGGGTTAGAATCGAGCTCATTTGTGGTTAGAGTTATGGTTAGAATTCGTTAGGGGTAGGTTTAGGATTAGGGGTTCTGTTCCTAGAATCGAGGTTTGGAGTTAGGCTGAAGGTCAGAATTGCATTGTGGGTCAGAATCGCGTGCATTTTGTCTTAGGGTTTGTGTTGAAATCAACGAGTTAGTGTTCGGTTGAGAATCGAGCACATTTCGAGTTAGAGTTATGGTTAGAATTCAGTGCATTTAGCGTTAGGCTCAGGGTTATTGTTAGGATTAAGGTTAGGGTTAAAGTGCATTTGGGGATAGGGGTAGGAGTAGGGTTCCGATTATGGTTTGGGTTTTTGTTCATAGAATCAAGGTTATTGGGTAAGCTTAGGGTCACGATTGCATTTTGGTTCAGAATGGAGTGCATTTAGGCTAAGGGTTAGTGTTGAAATAGATAAGTTAGTGTTAGGGTTAGAATCGATCACATTTCGAGTTAGAGTTATGGTTAGATTTCAGTGCATTTAGGGTTAGGGTTAGGGTTAGTGTTAGGATTCGGTTCAGCATTTAAATCGAGTGCATTTAAGGATAGTGTCAGGGTTAGAGTCAGGTTTAGTGTTAGCTTTCGTAGAATCGAGGGTTAGGGTTACGGTTAGGGTTAGGGTTAGTGTGCATTTAGTTATAGGGGTAGGAATAGGGTTAGGATTAGTGTTAGGGTTAGGGTTTTGGTTAATGTTCATTTAGGGATAGGGGTAGGAGTAGGCTTTGGATTAGTGTCAGCGTTTGTGTTCGTAGAATCGAGTTTTAAGATTAAACTTAGGGTCAGGATTGCTTTTTGGGTCAGAATCGAGTGCATTTTGTTTTAGGGTTTGTGTTAAAATCGACAAGTTAATGTTCGGATCAGAAGGGAGCACATTTAGGGTTAGAGTTATGGTTAGAATTCAGTGCATTTAGGGTTAGGGTAGGGTTACAGTTAGGGTTAGGATTAAGGTTGGGGCTGGAGTGCATTTGGGGCTAGGGTTAGGAGTAGGGTTACGATTTTGGTTTGGGTTTTTGTTCATAGAATCCAGATTTATTTTTAAGCTTAGGGTCAGGATTGCATTTTGGGTCAGAATCGAGTGCATTCAGGCTCAGGGTTAGTGTTGAAATTGACGAGTTAGTGTTAGGGTTAGAATCGAGCTCATTTAGGGTTAGAGTTATGGTTAGAATTCGTTAGGGGTAGGGTTAGGGTTAGGGGTTCTCTTCCTAGAATCGTGGTTTAGAGTTAGGCTGAAGGTCAGAATTGCATTGTGCGTCAGAATCGCGTGCATTTTGTCTTAGCGTTTGTGTTGAAATCGACGAGTTAGTGTTCGGTTGAGAATCGAGCACATTTCGAGTTAGAGTTATGGTTAGAATTCAGTGCATTTAGGGTTAGGTTCAGGGTTAGTGTCAGGATTAAGGTTAGGGTTAAAGTGCATTTGGGGTTAGGGGTAGGAGTAGGGTTACGATTATGGTTTGGGTTTTTGTTCAAAGAATCAAGGTTATTGGTTAAGCTTACGGTCACGATTGCATTTTGGGTCAGAATGGAGTGCATTTAGGCTAAGGGTTAGTGTTGAAATAGATTAGTTAGTGTTAGGGTTAGAATCGATCACATTTCGAGTTAGAGTTATGGTTAGATTTCAGTGCATTTAGGGTTAGGGTTAGGGTTAGTGTCAGGTTTCGGTTCAGCGTTTGAATCAAGTGCATTTAAGGATAGTGTCAGGGTTATAGTTAGATTTAGTGTTAGCTTTCGTAGAATCGAGGGTTAGAGTTAGGGTTAGGGTTAGGGTTAGTGTGCATTTAGTTATAGGGGTAGGAGTAGGGTTAGGATTAGTGTTAGGGTTAGGGTTTTGGTTAATGTTCATTTAGGGACAGGGGTAGGAGTAGGCTTTGGATTAGTGTCAACGTTTGTGTTCATAGAATCGAGGTTTAAGATTAAGCCTAGGGTCAGGATTGCTTTTTGGGTCAGCATCGAGTGCATTTAGGCTGAGGGTTATTGTTGAAATCGATGAAATATTGTTCGGGTTAGAATCGAGCACATTTAGGGTTAGAGTTATGGTTAGAATTCGTTAGGGGTAGTGTTAGGGTTAGGCTTTCTGTTCTTAGAATCGAGGTTTTGAGTTAGGCTGAAGGTCAGAATTGCATTGTGGGTGAGAATCGAATGCATTTTGCTTTAGGGTTTGTGTTGAAATCGACGAGTTAGTGTTCGGGTGAGAAGCGAGCACATTTAGGGTTAGAGTTATGGTTAGAATTCAGTGCATTTAGGGTTAGGGTAGGGTTACAGTTAGGGTTAGGATTAAGGTTGGGGCTGGAGTGCATTTGGGGCTAGGGTTAGGAGTAGGGTTACGATTTTGGTTTGGGTTTTTGTTCGTAGAATCCAGATTTATTTTAAAGCTTAGGGTCAGGATTGCATTTTGGGTCAGAATCGAGTGCATTCAGGCTTAGGGTTAGTGTTGAAATTGACGAGTTAGTGTTAGGGTTAGAATCGAGCTCATTTAAGGTTAAAGTTATGGTTAGAATTCGTTAGGGGTAGGGTTAGGGTTAGGGGTTCTCTTCCTAGAATCGAGGTTTAGAGTTAGGCTGAAGGTCAGAATTGCATTGTGGGTCAGAATCGCGTGCATTTTGTCTTAGCGTTTGTGTTGAAATCGACGAGTTAGTGTTCGGTTGAGAATCGAGCACATTTCGAGTTAGAGTTATGGTTAGAATTCAGTGCATTTAGGGTTAGGTTCAGGGTTAGTGTTAGGATTAAGGTTAGGGTTAAAGTGCATTTGGGGTTAGGGGTAGGAGTAGGGTTACGATTATGGTTTGGGTTTTTGTTCATAGAATCAAGGTTATTGGTTAAGCTTAGGGTCACGATTGCATTTTGGTTCAGAATGGAGTGCATTTAGGCTAAGGGTTAGTGTTGAAATAGATAAGTTAGTGTTAGGGTTAGAATCGATCACATTTCGAGTTAGAGTTATGGTTAGATTTCAGTGCATTTAGGGTTAGGGTTTGGGTTAGTGTTAGGTTTCGGTTCAGCGTTTGAATCGAGTGCATTTAAGGATAGTGTCAGGGTTAGAGTTAGGTTTAGTGTTAGCTTTCGTAGAATCGAGGGTTAGAGTTACGGTTAGGGTTAGGGTTAGTGTGCATTTAGTTATAGGGGTAGGAGTAGGGTTAGGATTAGTGTTAGGGTTAGGGTTTTGGTTAATGTTCATTTAGGGATAGGGGTAGGAGTAGGCTTTGGATTAGTGTCAGCGTTTGTGTTCGTAGAATCGAGGTTTAAGATTAACCTTAGGGTCAGGATTGCATTTTGGGTCAGAATCGAGTGCACTCAGCCTTGGGGTTAGTGTTGAAATTGACGAGTTAGTGTTACTTTTAGAATCGAGCTCATTTAGGGTTAGAGTTATGGTTAGAATTCGTTAGGGGTAGGGTTAAGCTTAGGGGTTCTGTTCCTAGAATCGAGGTTTAGAGTTAGGCTGAAGGTCAGAATTGCATTGTGGGTCAGAATCGCGTGCATTTTGTCTTAGCGTTTGTGTTGAAATCGACGAGTTAGTGTTCGGTTGAGAATCCAGTACATTTCGAGTTAGAGTTATGGTTAGAATTCAGTGCATTTAGGGTTAGGTTCAGGGTTAGTGTTAGGATTAAGGTTAGGGTTAAAGTGCATTTGGGGTTAGGGGTAGGAGTAGGGTTACGATTATGGTTTGGGTTTTTGTTCATAGAATCAAGGTTATTGGTTAAGCTTAGGGTCACGATTGCATTTTGGTTCAGAATGGAGTGCATTTAGGCTAAGGGTTAGTGTTGAAATAGATAAGTTAGTGTTAGGGTTAGAATCGATCACATTTCGAGTTAAAGTTATGGTTAGATTTCAATGCATTTAGGGTTAGGGTTTGGGTTAGTGTTAGGTTTCGGTTCAGCGTTTGAATCGAGTGCATTTAAGGATAGTGTCAGGGTTAGAGTTAGGTTTAGTGTTAGGTTTCGTAGAATCGAGGGTTAGAGTTACGGTTAGGGTTAGGGTTAGTGTGCATTTAGTTATAGGGGTAGGAGTAGGGTTAGGATTAGTGTTAGGGTTAGGGTTTTGGTTAATGTTCATTTAGGGATAGGGGTAGGAGTAGGCTTTGGATTAGTGTCAGCGTTTGTGTTCGTAGAATCGAGGTTTAAGATTAACCTTAGGGTCAGGATTGCTTTTTGGGTCAGCATCGAGTGCATTTAGGCTGAGGGTTAGTGTTGAAATCGATGAAATATTGTTCGGGTTAGAATCGAGCACATTTAGGGTTAGAGTTATGGTTACAATTCGTTAGGGGTAGTGTTAGGGTTAGGCTTTCTGTTCGTAGAATCGAAGTTTTGAGTTAGGCTGAAGGTCAGAATTTCATTGTGGGTCAGAATCGAGTGCATTTTGTTTTAGGGTTTGTGTTGAAATCGACGAGTTAGTGTTCGGGTGAGAACCGAGCACATTTAGGGTTAGAGTTATGGTTAGAATTCAGTGCATTTATTGTTAGGGTTAGGGTTACAGTTAGGGTTAGGATTAAGGTTAGGGCTGGAGTGCATTTGGGGCTAGGGTTAGGAGTAGGATTACGATTATGGTTTGGGTTTTTGTTCGTAGAATCCAGATTTATTTTTAAGCTTAGGGTCAGGATTGCATTTTCGGTCAGAATCGAGTGCATTCAGGCTTAGGGTTAGTGTTGAAATTGACGAGTTAGTGTTAGGGTTAGAATCGAGCTCATTTAGGGTTAAAGTTATGGTTAGAATTCGTTAGGGGTAGGGTTACGTTTAGGGGTCCTGTTCCTAGAATCGAGGTTTAGAGTTAGGCTGAAGGTCAGAATTGCATTGTGGGTCAGAATCGCGTGCATTTTGTCTTAGCGTTTGTGTTGAAATCAACGAGTTAGTGTTCGGGTGAGAATCGAGCATATTTCGAGTTAGAGTTATGGGTAGAATTCAGTGCATTTAGGGTTAGGTTCAGGGTTAGTGTTAGGATTAAGGTTAGGGTTAGAGTGCATTTGGGGTTAGGGGTAGGAGTAGGGTTCCGATTATGGTTTGGGTTTTTGTTCATAGAATCAAGTTATATGGTTAAGCTTAGGGTCAGGATTGCACTTTGGTTCAGAATGGAGTGCATTTAGGTTAAGGGTTAGTGTTGAAATAGATGAGTTAGTGTTAGGGTTAGAATCGATCACATTTCGAGTTGGAGTTATGGTTAGAATTCAGTGCTTTTAAGGTTGGATTAGGGTTAGTGTTAGGTTTAGGTTCAGCGTTGGAATCGAGTGCATTTAAGGATAGTGTCAGGGTTAGAGTTAGGTTTAGTGTTAGCTTTCGTAGAATCGAGGGTTACGGTTAGGGTTAGGGTTAGAGTGCATTTAGTTATAGGGGTAGTAGTAGGGTTAGGATTAGGGTTAGGGTTTGTGTTCCCAGATTAGAGAGTTAGGGTAAAGCTTCGGGTAAGGCTTTCATTTTGGGTCAGAATCGAGTGCATTCAGGCTTAGGGTTAGTGTTGAAATTGACGAGTTAGTGTTAGGGTTAGAATCGAGCTCATTTGTGGTTAGAGTTATGGTTAGAATTCGTTAGGGGTAGGTTTAGGATTAGGGGTTCTGTTCCTAGAATCGAGGTTTGGAGTTAGGCTGAAGGTCAGAATTGCATTGTGGGTCAGAATCGCGTGCATTTTGTCTTAGGGTTTGTGTTGAAATCAACGAGTTAGTGTTCGGTTGAGAATCGAGCACATTTCGAGTTAGAGTTATGGTTAGAATTCAGTGCATTTAGCGTTAGGCTCAGGGTTATTGTTAGGATTAAGGTTAGGGTTAAAGTGCATTTGGGGATAGGGATAGGAGTAGGGTTCCGATTATGGTTTGGGTTTTTGTTCATAGAATCAAGGTTATTGGGTAAGCTTAGGGTCACGATTGCATTTTGGTTCAGAATGGAGTTCATTTAGGCTAAGGGTTAGTGTTGAAATAGATGACTTAGTGTTAGGGTTAGAATCGATCACATTTCAAGTTAGAGTTATGGTTACAATTCAGTCCTTTTAAGATTGGGTTATGGTTAGTGTTAGGTTTAGGTTCAGCGTTGGAATCGAGTGCATTTAAGGATAGTGTCAGGGTTAGAGTTAGGTTTAGTGATAGCTTTAGTAGAATCGAGGGTTACGGTTAGGGTTAGGGTTAGTGTGCATTTAGTTAAAGGGGTAGGAATAGGGTTAGGATTAGTGTTAGGGTTAGGGTTTTGGTTAATGTTCATTTAGGGATAGGGGTAGTAGTGGGCTTTGGATTAGTGTCAGCGTTTGTATTCGTAGAATCGAGGTTTAAGGTTAAGCTTAGGGTCAGGATTGCTTTTTGGGTCAGCATCGAGTGCATTCAGGCTTAGGGTTAGTGTTGAAATTGACGAGTTAGTGTTAGGGTTAGAATCGAGCTCATTTAGGGTTAGAGTTATGGTTAGAATTCGTTAGGGGTAGGGTTAGGGTTAGGCTTTCTGTTCGTAGAATCGAGGTTTAGAGTTAGGCTGAAGGTCAGAATTGCATTGTGGGTCAGAATCGAGTGCATTTTGTTTTAGGGTTTGTGTTGAAATCGACGAGTTAGTGTTCGGTTGAGAAGCGAGCACATTTAGGGTTAGAGTTATGGTTAGAATTCAGTGCATTTAGGGTTAGGGTAGGGTTACATTTAGGGTTAGGTTTAAGGTTGGGGCTGGAGTGCATTTGGGGCTAGGGTTAGGAGTAGGGTTACGATTTTGGTTTGGGTTTTTGTTCGTAGAATCCAGATTTATTTTAAAGCTTAGGGTCAGGATTGCATTTTGGGTCAGAATCGAGTGCACTCAGCCTTGGGGTTAGTGTTGAAATTGACGAGTTAGTGTTACTGTTAGAATCGAGCTCATTTAGGGTTAGAGTTATAGTTAGAATTCGTTAGGGGTAGGGTTAAGCTTAGGGGTTCTATTCCTAGAATCGAGGTTTAGAGTTAGGCTGAAGGTCAGAATTGCATTGTGGGTCAGAATCGCGTGCATTTTGTCTTAGCGTTTGTGTTGAAATCGACGAGTTAGTGTTCGGTTGAGAATCGAGCACATTTCGAGTTAGAGTTATGGTTAGAATTCAGTGCATTTAGGGTTAGGTTCAGGGTTACTGTTAGGATTAAAGTTAGGGTTAAAGTGCATTTGGGGTTAGGGGTAGGAGTAGGGTTACGATTATGGTTTGGGTTTTTGTTCATAGAATCAAGGTTATTGGTTAAGCTTAGGATCACGATTGCATTTTGGTTCAGAATGGAGTGCATTTAGGCTAAGGGTTAGTGTTGAAATAGATAAGTTAGTGTTAGGGTTAGAATCGATCACATTTCGAGTTAGAGTTATGGTTAGATTTCAGTGCATTTAGGGTTAGGGTTAGGGTTAGTGTTAGTTTTAAGTTCAGCGTTTGAATCGAGTGCATTTAAGGATAATGTCATTGTTAGAGTTAGGTTTAGTGTTAGCTTTCGTAGAATCGAGGGTTAGAGTTACGGTTAGGGTTAGGGTTAGTGTGCATTTAGTTATAGGGGTAGGAATAGGGTTAGGATTAGTGTTAGGGTTAGGGTTTTGGTTAATGTTCATTTAGGGATAGGGGTAGTAGTAGGCTTTGGATTAGTGTCAGCGTTTGTATTCGTAGAATCGAGGTTTAAGGTTAAGCTTAGGGTCAGGATTGCTTTTTGGGTCAGCATCGAGTGCATTTAGGCTGAGGGTTATTGTTGAAATCGATGAAATATTGTTCGGGTTAGAATCGAGCACATTTAGGGTTAGAGTTATGGTTAGAATTCGTTAGGGGTAGTGTTAGGGTTAGGCTTTCTGTTCGTAGAATCGAGGTTTTGAGTTAGGCTGAAGGTCAGAATTGCATTGTGGGTGAGAATCGAGTGCATTTTGTTTTAGGGTTTGTGTTGAAATCGACGAGTTAGTGTTCGGGTGAGAAGCGAGCACATTTAGGGTTAGAGTTATGGTTAGAATTCAGTGCATTTAGGGTTAGGGTAGGGTTACAGTTAGGGTTAGGATTAAGGTTGGGGCTGGAGTGCATTTGGGGCTAGGGTTAGGAGTAGGGTTACGATTTTGGTTTGGGTTTTTGTTCGTAGAATCCAGATTTATTTTAAAGCTTAGGGTCAGGATTGCATTTTGGGTCAGAATCGAGTGCATTCAGCCTTAGGGTTAGTGTTGAAATTGACGAGTTAGTGTTAGGGTTAGAATCGAGCTCATTTAGGGTTAGAGTTATGGTTAGAATTCGTTAGGGGTAGGGTTAGGTTTAGGGGTTCTCTTCCTAGAATCGAGGTTTAGAGTTAGGCTGAAGGTCAGAATTGCATTGTGGGTCAGAATCGCGTGCATTTTGTCTTAGGGTTTGTGTTGAAATCGACGAGTTAGTGTTCGGTTGAGAATCGAGCACATTTCGAGTTAGAGTTATGGTTAGAATTCAGTGCATTTAGGGTTAGGTTCAGGGTTAGTGTTAGGATTAAGGTTAAGGTTAAAGTGCATTTGGGGTTAGGGGTAGGAGTAGGGTTACGATTATGGTTTGGGTTTTTGTTCATAGAATCAAGGTTATTGGTTAAGCTTAGGGTCACGATTGCATTTTGGTTCAGAATGGAGTGCATTTAGGCTAAGGGTTAGTGTTGAAATAGATAAGTTAGTGTTAGGGTTAGAATCGATCACATTTCGAGTTAGAGTTATGGTTAGATTTCAGTGCATTTAGGGCTAGGGTTAGGGTTAGTGTTAGGATTCGGTTCAGCGTTTAAATCGAGTGCATTTAAGGATAGTGTCAGGGTTAGAGTTAGGTTTAGTG
Source organism: Notamacropus eugenii (assembly GCF_028372415.1). NCBI lineage: Eukaryota > Metazoa > Chordata > Mammalia > Diprotodontia > Macropodidae > Notamacropus > Notamacropus eugenii. The sequence continues at coordinate 43,519 of NW_027325119.1, forward strand.
TTAGCTTTAGTAGAATCGAGGGTTAGAGTTACGGTTAGGGTTAGGGTTTGTGTGCATTTATTTATAGGGGTACGAGTAGGGTTAGGATTAGTGTTAAGGTTAGGGTTTTGGTTAATGTTCATTTAGGGATAGGGGTAGTAGTAGGCTTTGGATTAGTGTCAGCGTTTGTATTCGTAGAATCGAGGTTTAAGGTTAAGCTTAGGGTCAGGATTGCTTTTTGGGTCAGCATCGAGTGAATTTAGGCTGAGGGTTATTGTTGAAATCGATGAAATATTGTTCGGGTTAGAATCGAGCACATTTAGGGTTAGAGTTATGGTTAGAATTCGTTAGGGGTAGTGGTAGGGTTAGGCTTTCTGTTCGTAGAATCGAGGTTTTGAGTTAGGCTGAAGGTCAGAATTGCATTGTGGGTCAGAATCGAGTGCATTTTGTTTTAGGGTTTGTGTTGAAATCGACGAGTTAGTGTTCGGTTGAGAAGCGAGCACATTTAGGGTTAGAGTTATGGTTAGAATTCAGTGCATTTAGGGTTAGGGTAGGGTTACATTTAGGGTTAGGTTTAAGGTTGGGGCTGGAGTGCATTTGGGGCTAGGGTTAGGAGTAGGGTTACGATTTTGGTTTGGGTTTTTGTTCGTACAATCCAGATTTATTTTAAAGCTTAGGGTCAGGATTGCATTTTGTGTCAGAATCGAGTGCACTCAGCCTTGGGGTTAGTGTTGAAATTGACGAGTTAGTGTTACTGTTAGAATCGAGCTCATTTAGGGTTAGAGTTATAGTTAGAATTCGTTAGGGGTAGGGTTAAGCTTAGGGGTTCTATTCCTAGAATCGAGGTTTAGAGTTAGGCTGAAGGTCAGAATTGCATTGTGGGTCAGAATCGCGTGCATTTTGTCTTAGCGTTTGTGTTGAAATCGACGAGTTAGTGTTCGGTTGAGAATCGAGCACATTTCGAGTTAGAGTTATGGTTAGAATTCAGTGCATTTAGGGTTAGGTTCAGGGTTACTGTTAGGATTAAAGTTAGGGTTAAAGTGCATTTGGGGTTAGGGGTAGGAGTAGGGTTACGATTATGGTTTGGGTTTTTGTTCATAGAATCAAGGTTATTGGTTAAGCTTAGGATCACGATTGCATTTTGGTTCAGAATGGAGTGCATTTAGGCTAAGGGTTAGTGTTGAAATAGATAAGTTAGTGTTAGGGTTAGAATCGATCACATTTCGAGTTAGAGTTATGGTTAGATTTCAGTGCATTTAGGGTTAGGGTTAGGGTTAGTGTTAGTTTTAAGTTCAGCGTTTGAATCGAGTGCATTTAAGGATAATGTCATTGTTAGAGTTAGGTTTAGTGTTAGCTTTCGTAGAATCGAGGGTTAGAGTTACGGTTAGGGTTAGGGTTAGTGTGCATTTAGTTATAGGGGTAGGAATAGGGTTAGGATTAGTGTTAGGGTTAGGGTTTTGGTTAATGTTCATTTAGGGATAGGGGTAGTAGTAGGCTTTGGATTAGTGTCAGCGTTTGTATTCGTAGAATCGAGGTTTAAGGTTAAGCTTAGGGTCAGGATTGCTTTTTGGGTCAGCATCGAGTGCATTTAGGCTGAGGGTTAGTGTTGAAATCGATGAAATATTGTTTGGGTTAGAATCGAGCACATTTAGGGTTAGAGTTATGGTTAGAATTCGTTAGGGGTAGTGTTAGGGTTAGGCTTTCTGTTCTTAGAATCGAGGTTTTGAGTTAGGCTGAAGGTCAGAATTGCATTGTGGGTCAGAATCGAGTGCATTTTGTTTTAGGGTTTGTGTTGAAATCGACGAGTTAGTGTTCGGGTGAGAAGCGAGCACATTTAGGGTTAGAGTTATGGTTAGAATTCAGTGCATTTAGGGTTAGGGTAGGGTTACAGTTAGGGTTAGGATTAAGGTTGGGGCTGGAGTGCATTTGGGGCTAGGGTTAGGAGTAGGGTTACGATTTTGGTTTGGGTTTTTGTTCGTAGAATCCAGATTTATTTTTAAGCTTAGGGTCAGGATTGCATTTTGGGTCAGAATCGAGTGCATTCAGGCTTAGGGTTAGTGTTGAAATTGACGAGTTAGTGTTAGGGTTAGAATCGAGCTCATTTAGGGTTAGAGTTATGGTTAGAATTCGTTAGGGGTAGGGTTAGGGTTAGGGATTCTCTTCCTAGAATCGAGGTTTAGAGTTAGGCTGAAGGTCAGAATTGCATTGTGGGTCAGAATCGCGTGCATTTTGTCTTAGCGTTTGTGTTGAAATCGACGAGTTAGTGTTCGGTTGAGAATCGAGCACATTTCGAGTTAGAGTTATGGTTAGAATTCAGTGCATTTAGGGTTAGGTTCAGGGTTAGTGTCAGGATTAAGGTTAGGGTTAAAGTGCATTTGGGGTTAGGGGTAGGAGTAGGGTTACGATTATGGTTTGGGTTTTTGTTCATAGAATCAAGGTTATTGGTTAAGCTTAGGGTCACGATTGCATTTTGGTTCAGAATGGAGTGCATTTAGGCTAAGGGTTAGTGTTGAAATAGACAAGTTAGTGTTAGGGTTAGAATCGATCACATTTCGAGTTAGAGTTATGGTTAGATTTCAGTGCATTTAGGGTTAGGGTTAGGGTTAGTGTTAGGATTCGGTTCAGCGTTTAAATCGAGTGCATTTAAGGATAGTGTCAGGGTTAGAGTTAGGTTTTGTGTTAGCTTTAGTAGAATCGAGGGTTAGAGTTACGGTTAGGGTTAGGGTTTGTGTGCATTTATTTATAGGGGTACGAGTAGGGTTAGGATTAGTGTTAGGGTTAGGGTTTTGGTTAATGTTCATTTAGGGATAGGGGTAGTAGTAGGCTTTGGATTAGTGTCAGCGTTTGTATTCGTAGAATCGAGGTTTAAGGTTAAGCTTAGGGTCAGGATTGCTTTTTGGGTCAGCATCGAGTGAATTTAGGCTGAGGGTTATTGTTGAAATCGATGAAATATTGTTCGGGTTAGAATCGAGCACATTTAGGGTTAGAGTTATGGTTACAATTCGTTAGGGGTAGTGGTAGGGTTAGGCTTTCTGTTCGTAGAATCGAGGTTTTGAGTTAGGCTGAAGGTCAGAATTGCATTGTGGGTCAGAATCGAGTGCATTTTGTTTTAGGGTTTGTGTTGAAATCGACGAGTTAGTGTTCGGTTGAGAAGCGAGCACATTTAGGGTTAGAGTTATGGTTAGAATTCAGTGCATTTAGGGTTAGGGTAGGGTTACATTTAGGGTTAGGATTAAGGTTGGGGCTGGAGTGCATTTGGGGCTAGGGTTAGGAGTAGGGTTACGATTTTGGTTTGGGTTTTTGTTCGTAGAATCCAGATTTATTTTAAAGCTTAGGGTCAGGATTGCATTTTGGGTCAGAATCGAGTGCACTCAGCCTTGGGGTTAGTGTTGAAATTGACGAGTTAGTGTTACTTTTAGAATCGAGCTCATTTAGGGTTAGAGTTATGGTTAGAATTCGTTAGGGGTAGGGTTAAGCTTAGGGGTTCTGTTCCTAGAATCGAGGTTTAGAGTTAGGCTGAAGGTCAGAATTGCATTGTGGGTCAGAATCGCGTGCATTTTGTCTTAGCGTTTGTGTTGAAATCGACGAGTTAGTGTTCGGTTGAGAATCCAGTACATTTCGAGTTAGAGTTATGGTTAGAATTCAGTGCATTTAGGGTTAGGTTCAGGGTTAGTGTTAGGATTAAGGTTAGGGTTAAAGTGCATTTGGGGTTAGGGGTAGGAGTAGGGTTACGATTATGGTTTGGGTTTTTGTTCATAGAATCAAGGTTATTGGTTAAGCTTAGGGTCACGATTGCATTTTGGTTCAGAATGGAGTGCATTTAGGCTAAGGGTTAGTGTTGAAATAGATAAGTTAGTGTTAGGGTTAGAATCGATCACATTTCGAGTTAAAGTTATGGTTAGATTTCAATGCATTTAGGGTTAGGGTTTGGGTTAGTGTTAGGTTTCGGTTCAGCGTTTGAATCGAGTGCATTTAAGGATAGTGTCAGGGTTAGAGTTAGGTTTAGTGTTAGGTTTCGTAGAATCGAGGGTTAGAGTTACGGTTAGGGTTAGGGTTAGTGTGCATTTAGTTATAGGGGTAGGAGTAGGGTTAGGATTAGTGTTAGGGTTAGGGTTTTGGTTAATGTTCATTTAGGGATAGGGGTAGGAGTAGGCTTTGGATTAGTGTCAGCGTTTGTGTTCGTAGAATCGAGGTTTAAGATTAACCTTAGGGTCAGGATTGCTTTTTGGGTCAGCATCGAGTGCATTTAGGCTGAGGGTTAGTGTTGAAATCGATGAAATATTGTTCGGGTTAGAATCGAGCACATTTAGGGTTAGAGTTATGGTTACAATTCGTTAGGGGTAGTGTTAGGGTTAGGCTTTCTGTTCGTAGAATCGAAGTTTTGAGTTAGGCTGAAGGTCAGAATTTCATTGTGGGTCAGAATCGAGTGCATTTTGTTTTAGGGTTTGTGTTGAAATCGACGAGTTAGTGTTCGGGTGAGAACCGAGCACATTTAGGGTTAGAGTTATGGTTAGAATTCAGTGCATTTAGGGTTAGGGTTAGGGTTACAGTTAGGGTTAGGATTAAGGTTAGGGCTGGAGTGCATTTGGGGCTAGGGTTAGGAGTAGGGTTACGATTATGGTTTGGGTTTTTGTTCGTAGAATCCAGATTTATTTTTAAGCTTAGGGTCAGGATTGCATTTTCGGTCAGAATCGAGTGCATTCAGGCTTAGGGTTAGTGTTGAAATTGACGAGTTAGTGTTAGGGTTAGAATCGAGCTCATTTAGGGTTAAAGTTATGGTTAGAATTCGTTAGGGGTAGGGTTACGTTTAGGGGTCCTGTTCCTAGAATCGAGGTTTAGAGTTAGGCTGAAGGTCAGAATTGCATTGTGGGTCAGAATCGCGTGCATTTTGTCTTAGCGTTTGTGTTGAAATCAACGAGTTAGTGTTCGGGTGAGAATCGAGCATATTTCGAGTTAGAGTTATGGGTAGAATTCAGTGCATTTAGGGTTAGGTTCAGGGTTAGTGTTAGGATTAAGGTTAGGGTTAGAGTGCATTTGGGGTTAGGGGTAGGAGTAGGGTTCCGATTATGGTTTGGGTTTTTGTTCATAGAATCAAGTTATATGGTTAAGCTTAGGGTCAGGATTGCACTTTGGTTCAGAATGGAGTGCATTTCGGTTAAGGGTTAGTGTTGAAATAGATGAGTTAGTGTTAGGGTTAGAATCGATCACATTTCGAGTTGGAGTTATGGTTAGAATTCAGTGCTTTTAAGGTTGGATTAGGGTTAGTGTTAGGTTTAGGTTCAGCGTTGGAATCGAGTGCATTTAAGGATAGTGTCAGGGTTAGAGTTAGGTTTAGTGTTAGCTTTCGTAGAATCGAGGGTTACGGTTAGGGTTAGGGTTAGAGTGCATTTAGTTATAGGGGTAGTAGTAGGGTTAGGATTAGGGTTAGGGTTTGTGTTCCCAGATTAGAGAGTTAGGGTAAAGCTTCGGGTAAGGCTTTCATTTTGGGTCAGAATCGAGTGCATTCAGGCTTAGGGTTAGTGTTGAAATTGACGAGTTAGTGTTAGGGTTAGAATCGAGCTCATTTGTGGTTAGAGTTATGGTTAGAATTCGTTAGGGGTAGGTTTAGGATTAGGGGTTCTGTTCCTAGAATCGAGGTTTGGAGTTAGGCTGAAGGTCAGAATTGCATTGTGGGTCAGAATCGCGTGCATTTTGTCTTAGGGTTTGTGTTGAAATCAACGAGTTAGTGTTCGGTTGAGAATCGTGCACATTTCGAGTTAGAGTTATGGTTAGAATTCAGTGCATTTACCGTTAGGCTCAGGGTTATTGTTAGGATTAAGGTTAGGGTTAAAGTGCATTTGGGGATAGGGGTAGGAGTAGGGTTCCGATTATGGTTTGGGTTTTTGTTCATAGAATCAAGGTTATTGGGTAAGCTTAGGGTCACGATTGCATTTTGGTTCAGAATGGAGTTCATTTAGGCTAAGGGTTAGTGTTGAAATAGATGACTTAGTGTTAGGGTTAGAATCGATCACATTTCAAGTTAGAGTTATGGTTACAATTCAGTCCTTTTAAGATTGGGTTATGGTTAGTGTTAGGTTTAGGTTCAGCGTTGGAATCGAGTGCATTTAAGGATAGTGTCAGGGTTAGAGTTAGGTTTAGTGATAGCTTTAGTAGAATCGAGGGTTACGGTTAGGGTTAGGGTTAGTGTGCATTTAGTTAAAGGGGTAGGAATAGGGTTAGGATTAGTGTTAGGGTTAGGGTTTTGGTTAATGTTCATTTAGGGATAGGGGTAGTAGTAGGCTTTGGATTAGTGTCAGCGTTTGTATTCGTAGAATCGAGGTTTAAGGTTAAGCTTAGGGTCAGGATTGCTTTTTGGGTCAGCATCGAGTGCATTCAGGCTTAGGGTTAGTGTTGAAATTGACGAGTTAGTGTTAGGGTTAGAATCGAGCTCATTTAGGGTTAGAGTTATGGTTAGAATTCGTTAGGGGTAGGGTTAGGGTTAGGGGTTCTGTTCCTAGAATCAAGGTTTGGAGTTAGGCTGAAGGTCAGAATTGCATTGTGGGTCAGAATCGCGTGCATTTTCTCTTAGGGTTTGTGTTGAAATCAACGAGTTAGTGTTCGGTTGAGAATCGAGCACATTTCGAGTTAGAGTTATGGTTAGAATTCAGTGCATTTAGGGTTAGGCTCAGGGTTAGTGTTAGGATTAAGGTTAGGGTTAAAGTGCATTTGGGGATTGGGGCAGGAGTAGGGTAACGATTATGGTTTGGGTTTTTGTTCATAGAATCAAGGTTATTGGTTAAGCTTAGGGTCACGATTGCATTTTGGTTCACAATGGAGTTCATTTAGGCTAAGGGTTAGTGTTGAAATAGATGACTTAGTGTTAGGGTTAGAATCGATCACATTTCTAGTTAGAGTTATGGTTAGAATTCAGTCCTTTTAAGATTGGGTTAGGGTTAGTGTTAGGTTTAGGTTCAGCGTTGGAATCGAGTGCATTTAAGGATAGTGTCAGGGTTAGAGTTAGGTTTAGTGTTAGCTTTCGTAGAATCGAGGGTTAGGGTTACGGTTAGGGTTAGGGTTAGTGTGCATTTAGTTATAGGGGTAGGAATAGGGTTAGGATTATTGTTAGGGTTAGGGTTTTGGTTAATATTCATTAAGGGATAGGGGTAGTAGTAGGCTTTGGATTAGTGTCAGCGTTTGTATTCGTAGAATCGAGGTTTAAGGTTAAGCTTAGGGTCAGGATTGCTTTTTGGGTCAGCATCGAGTGCATTTAGGCTGAGGGTTATTGTTGAAATCGATGAAATATTGTTCGGGTTAGAATCGAGCACATTTAGGGTTAGAGTTATGGTTAGAATTCGTTAGGGGTAGTGTTAGGGTTAGGCTTTCTGTTCGTAGAATCGAGGTTTTGAGTTAGGCTGAAGGTCAGAATTGCATTGTGGGTGAGAATCGAGTGCATTTTGTTTTAGGGTTTGTGTTGAAATCGACGAGTTAGTGTTCGGGTGAGAAGCGAGCACATTTAGGGTTAGAGTTATGGTTAGAATTCAGTGCATTTAGGGTTAGGGTAGGGTTACAGTTAGGGTTAGGATTAAGGTTGGGGCTGGAGTGCATTTGGGGCTAGGGTTAGGAGTAGGGTTACGATTTTGGTTTGGGTTTTTGTTCGTAGAATCCAGATTTATTTTTAAGCTTAGGGTCAGGATTGCATTTTGGGTCAGAATCGAGTGCATTCAGGGTTAGGGTTAGTGTTGAAATTGACGAGTTAGTGTTAGGGTTAGAATCGAGCTCATTTAGGGTTAGAGTTATGGTTAGAATTCGTTAGGGGTAGGGTTAGGGTTAGGGGTTCTCTTCCTAGAATCGAGGTTTAGAGTTAGGCTGAAGGTCAGAATTGCATTGTGCGTCAGAATCGCGTGCATTTTGTCTTAGCGTTTCTGTTGAAATCGACGAGTTAGTGTTCGGTTGAGAATCGAGCACATTTCGAGTTAGAGTTATGGTTAGAATTCAGTGCATTTAGGGTTAGGTTCAGGGTTAGTGTTAGGATTAAGGTTAGGGTTAAAGTGCATTTGGGGTTAGGGGTAGGAGTAGGGTTACGATTATGGTTTGGGTTTTTGTTCATAGAATCAAGGTTATTGGTTAAGCTTAGGGTCACGATTGCATTTTGGTTCAGAATGGAGTGCATTTAGGCTAAGGGTTAGTGTTGAAATAGATAAGTTAGTGTTAGGGTTAGAATCGATCACATTTCGAGTTAGAGTTATGGTTAGATTTCAGTGCATTTAGGGTTAGGGTTAGGGTTAGTGTTAGGATTCGGTTCAGCGTTTAAATCGAGTGCATTTAAGGATAGTGTCAGGGTTAGAGTTAGGTTTAGTGTTAGCTTTAGTAGAATCGAGGGTTAGAGTTACGGTTAGGGTTAGGGTTTGTGTGCATTTATTTATAGGGGTACGAGTAGGGTTAGGATTAGTGTTAAGGTTAGGGTTTTGGTTAATGTTCATTTAGGGATAGGGGTAGTAGTAGGCTTTGGATTAGTGTCAGCGTTTGTATTCGTAGAATCGAGGTTTAACGTTAAGCTTAGGGTCAGGATTGCTTTTTGGGTCAGCATCGAGTGAATTTAGGCTGAGGGTTATTGTTGAAATCGATGAAATATTGTTCGGGTTAGAATCGAGCACATTTAGGGTTAGAGTTATGGTTAGAATTCGTTAGGGGTAGTGGTAGGGTTAGGCTTTCTGTTCGTAGAATCGAGGTTTTGAGTTAGGCTGAAGGTCAGAATTGCATTGTGGGTGAGAATCGAGTGCATTTTGTTTTAGGGTTTGTGTTGAAATCCACGAGTTAGTGTTCGGTTGAGAAGCGAGCACATTTAGGGTTAGAGTTATGGTTAGAATTCAGTGCATTTAGGGTTAGGGTAGGGTTACATTTAGGGTTAGGTTTAAGGTTGGGGCTGGAGTGCATTTGGGGCTAGGGTTAGGAGTAGGGTTACGATTTTGGTTTGGGTTTTTGTTCGTAGAATCCAGATTTATTTTAAAGCTTAGGGTCAGGATTGCATTTTGGGTCAGAATCGAGTGCACTCAGCCTTGGGGTTAGTGTTGAAATTGACGAGTTAGTGTTACTGTTAGAATCGAGCTCATTTAGGGTTAGAGTTATAGTTAGAATTCGTTAGGGGTAGGGTTAAGCTTAGGGGTTCTATTCCTAGAATCGAGGTTTAGAGTTAGGCTGAAGGTCAGAATTGCATTGTGGGTCAGAATCGCGTGCATTTTGTCTTAGCGTTTGTGTTGAAATCGACGAGTTAGTGTCCGGTTGAGAATCGAGCACATTTCGAGTTAGAGTTATGGTTAGAATTCAGTGCATTTAGGGTTAGGTTCAGGGTTACTGTTAGGATTAAAGTTAGGGTTAAAGTGCATTTGGGGTTAGGGGTAGGAGTAGGGTTACGATTATGGTTTGGGTTTTTGTTCATAGAATCAAGGTTATTGGTTAAGCTTAGGATCACGATTGCATTTTGGTTCAGAATGGAGTGCATTTAGGCTAAGGGTTAGTGTTGAAATAGATAAGTTAGTGTTAGGGTTAGAATCGATCACATTTCGAGTTAGAGTTATGGTTAGATTTCAGTGCATTTAGGGTTAGGGTTAGGGTTAGTGTTAGTTTTAAGTTCAGCGTTTGAATCGAGTGCATTTAAGGATAATGTCATTGTTAGAGTTAGGTTTAGTGTTAGCTTTCGTAGAATCGAGGGTTAGAGTTACGGTTAGGGTTAGGGTTAGTGTGCATTTAGTTATAGGGGTAGGAATAGGGTTAGGATTAGTGTTAGGGTTAGGGTTTTGGTTAATGTTCATTTAGGGATAGGGGTAGTAGTAGGCTTTGGATTAGTGTCAGCGTTTGTATTCGTAGAATCGAGGTTTAAGGTTAAGCTTAGGGTCAGGATTGCTTTTTGGGTCAGCATCGAGTGCATTTAGGCTGAGGGTTAGTGTTGAAATCGATGAAATATTGTTCGGGTGAGAAGCGAGCACATTTAGGGTTAGAGTTATGGTTAGAATTCAGTGCATTTAGGGTTAGGGTAGGGTTACATTTAGGGTTTGGATTAAGGTTGGGGCTGGAGTGCATTTGGGGCTAGGGTTAGGAGTAGGGTTACGATTTTGGTTTGGGTTTTTGTTCGTAGAATCCAGATTTATTTTAAAGCTTAGGGTCAGGATTGCATTTTGGGTCAGAATCGAGTGCATTCAGCCTTAGGGTTAGTGTTGAAATTGACGAGTTAGTGTTAGGGTTAGAATCGAGCTCATTTAGGGTTAAAGTTATGGTTAGAATTCGTTAGGGGTAAGGTTACGGTTACGGGTTCTGTTCCTAGAATCGAGGTTTAGAGTTAGGCTGAAGTTCAGAATTGCATTGTGGGTCAGAATCGCGTGCATTTTGTCTTAGCGTTTGTGTTGAAATCAACGACTTAGTGTTCGGGTGAGAATCGAGCATATTTCGAGTTAGAGTTATGGTTAGAATTCAGTGCATTTAGGGTTAGGCTCAGGGTTAGTGTTAGGATTAAGGTTAGGGTTAGAGTGCATTTGGGGTTAGGGGTAGGAGTAGGGTTCCGATTATGGTTTGGGTTTTTGTTCATAGAATCAAGGTTATTGGATAAGCTTAGGGTCAGGATTGCTTTTTGGGTCAGCATCGAGTGCATTTAGGCTGAGGGTTATTGTTGAAATCGATGAAATATTGTTCGGGTTAGAATCAGCACATTTAGGGTTAGAGTTATGGTTAGAATTCGTTAGGAGTAGTGTTAGGGTTAGGCTTTCTGTTCGTAGAATGGAGGTTTTGAGTTAGGCTGAAGGTCAGAATTGCATTGTGGGTCAGAATCGAGTGCATTTTTTTTTAGGGTTTGTGTTGAAATCGACGAGTTAGTGTTCGGGTGAGAAGCGAGCACATTTAGGGTGAGAGTTATGGTTAGAATTCAGTGCATTTAGGGTTAGGGTTAGGGTTACAGTTAGGGTTAGGATTAAGGTTGGGGCTGGAGTGCATTTGGGGCTAGGGTTAGGAGTAGGGTTACGATTTTGGTTTTGGTTTTGGTTCGTAGAATCCAGATTTATTTTAAAGCTTAGGGTCAGGATTGCATTTTGGGTCAGAATCGAGTGCATTCAGCCTTAGGGTTAGTGTTGAAATTGACGAGTTAGTGTTAGGGTTAGAATCGAGCTCATTTAGGGTTAAAGTTATGGTTAGAATTCGTTAGGGGTAGGGTTAGGGTTAGGGGTTCTGTTCCTAGAATCGAGGTTTAGAGTTAGGCTGAAGGTCAGAATTGCATTGTGGGTCAGAATCGCGTGCATTTTGTCTTAGCGTTTGTGTTGAAATCAACGAGTTAGTGTTCGGGTGAGAATCGAGCATATTTCGACTTAGAGTTATGGGTAGAATTCAGTGCATTTAGGGTTAGGCGCAGGGTTAGTGTTAGGATTAAGGTTAGGGTTAGAGTGCATTTGGGGTTAGGGGTAGGAGTAGGGTTCCGATTATGGTTTGGGTTTTTGTTCATAGAATCAAGGTTATTGGATAAGCTTAGGGTCAGGATTGCTTTTTGGGTCAGCATCGAGTGCATTTAGGCTGAGGGTTATTGTTGAAATCGATGAAATATTTTTCGGGTTAGAATCGAGCACATTTAGGGTTAGAGTTATGGTTAGAATTCGTTAGGAGTAGTGTTAGGGTTAGGCTTTCTGTTCGTAGAATCGAGGTTTTGAGTTAGGCTGAAGGTCAGAATTGCATTGTGGGTCAGAATCGAGTGCATTTTGTTTTAGGGTTTGTGTTGAAATCGACGAGTTAGTGTTCGGGTGAGAAGCGAGCACATTTAGGGTGAGAGTTATGGTTAGAATTCAGTGCATTTAGGGTTAGGGTTAGGGTTACAGTTAGGGTTAGGATTAAGGTTCGGGCTGGAGTGCATTTGGGGCTAGGGTTAGGAGTAGGGTTACGATTTTGGTTTGGGTTTTTGTTCGTAGAATCCAGATTTATTTTAAAGCTTAGGGTCAGGATTGCATTTTGGGTCAGAATCGAGTGCATTCAGGCTTAGGGTTAGTGTTGAAATTGACGAGTTAGTGTTAGGGTTAGAATCGAGCTCATTTAGGGTTAAAGTTATGGTTAGAATTCGTTAGGGGTAGGGTTACGGTTACGGATTCTGTTCCTAGAATCGAGGTTTAGAGTTAGGCTGAAGTTCAGAATTGCATTGTGGGTCAGAATCGCGTGCATTTTGTCTTAGCGTTTGTGTTGAAATCAACGACTTAGTGTTCGGGTGAGAATCGAGCATATTTCGAGTTAGAGTTATGGGTAGAATTCAGTGCATTTAGGGTTAGGCTCAGGGTTAGTGTTAGGATTAAGGTTAGGGTTAGAGTGCATTTGGGGTTAGGGGTGGGAGTAGGGTTAAGATTAGGGTTTGGGTTTTTGTTTATAGAATCAAGGTATATGGTTAAGCGTAGAGTCAGGATTGCATTTTGGTTCAGAATGGAGTGCATTTAAGTTAAGGGTTAGTGTTGAAATAGATGACTTAGTGTTAGGGTTAGAATCGATCACATTTCGAGTTAGCGTTATGGTTAGAATTCAGTGCTTTTAAGGTTGGGTTAGGGTTAGTGTTAGGTTTAGGTTCAGCGTTGGAATCGAGTGCATTTAAGGATAGTGTCAGGGTTAGAGTTAGGTTTAGTGTTAGCTTTCGTAGAATCGAGTGTTACGGTTAGGGTTAGGGTTAGAGTGCATTTAGTTATAGCGGTAGGAGTAGGGTTAGTATTAGGGTTCGGGTTTGTGTTCGTAGAATAGAGGGTTAGGGTAAAGCTTCGGGTAAGGCTTTCATTTTGGGTCAGAATCGAGTGCATTCTGGCTTAGGGTTAGTGTTGAAATTGACGAGTTAGTGTTAGGGTTAGAATCGAGCTCATTTGTGGTTAGACTTCTGGTAAAAATTCGTTATTGGTAGGGTTAGGCTTAGGAGTTCTATTCCTAGAATCGAGGTTTGGAGTTAGGGTGAAGGTCAGAATTGCATTGTGGGTCAGAATCGCGTGCATTTTGTCTTAGGGTTTGTGTTGAAATCAACGAGTTAGTGTTCGGTTGAGAATCGAGCACATTTCGAGTTAGAGTTATGGTTAGAATTCAGTGCATTTAGGGTTAGGCTCAGGGTTAGTGTTAGGATTAAGGTTAGGGTTAAAGTGCATTTGGGGATAGGGGTAGGAGTAGGGTTACGATTATGATTTGGGTTTTTGTTCATAAAATCAAGGTTATTGGTTAAGCTTAGGGTCACGATTGCATTTTGGTTCAGAATGGAGTGCATTTAGGCTAAGGGTTAGTGTTGAAATAGATAAGTTAGTGTTAGGGTTAGAATCGATCACATTTCGAGTTAGGGTTATGGTTAGATTTCAGTGCATTTAGGGTTAGGGTTAGGGTTAGTGTTAGGTTTCGGTTCAGCGTTTGAATCGAGTGCATTTAAGGATAGTGTCAGGGTTAGAGTCAGGTTTAGTGTTAGCTTTCGTAGAATCGAGGGTTAGGGTTACGGTTAGGGTTAGGGTTAGTGTGCATTTAGTTATAGGGGTAGGAATAGGGTTAGGATTAGTGTTAGGGTTAGGGTTTTGGTTAATGTTCATTTAGGGATAGGGGTAGGAGTAGGCTTTGGATTAGTGTCAGCGTTTGTTTTCGTAGAATCGAGTTTTAAGATTAAACTTAGGGTCAGGATTGCTTTTTGGGTCAGAATCGAGTGCATTTTGTTTTAGGGTTTGTGTTAAAATCGACGACTTAATGTTCGGGTCAGAAGGGAGCACATTTAGGGTTAGAGTTATGGTTAGAATTCAGTGCATTTAGGGTTAGGGTAGGGTTACAGTTAGGGTTAGGATTAAGGTTGGGGCTGGAGTGCATTGGGGGCTAGGGTTGGGAGTAAGGTTACGATTTTGGTTTGGGTTTTTGTTCATAGAATCCAGATTTATTTTTAAGCTTAGGGTCAGGATTGCATTTTGGGTCAGAATCGAGTGCATTCAGGCTTAGGGTTAGTGTTGAAATTGACGAGTTAGTGTTAGGGTTAGAATCGAGCTCATTTAGGGTTAGAGTTATGGTTAGAATTCGTTAGGGGTAGGGTTAGGGTTAGGGGTTCTCTTCCTAGAATCGAGGTTTAGAGTTAGGCTGAAGGTCAGAATTGCATTGTGAATCAGAATCGCGTGCATTTTGTCTTAGGGTTTGTGTTGAAATCGACGAGTTAGTGTTCGGTTGAGAAACGAGCACATTTCGAGTTAGAGTTATGGTTAGAAATCAGTGCATTTAGGGTTAGGTTCAGGGTTAGTGTCAGGATTAAGGTTAGGGTTAAAGTGCATTTGGGGTTAGGGGTAGGAGTAGGGTTACGATTATTGTTTGGGTTTTTGTTCATAGAATCAAGGTTATTGGTTAAGCTTAGGGTCACGATTGCATTTTGGTTCAGAATGGAGTGCATTTAGGCTAAGGGTTAGTGTTGAAATAGATAAGTTAGTGTTAGGGTTAGAATCGATCACATTTCGAGTTAGAGTTATGGTTAGAAATCAGTGCATTTAGGGTTAGGTTCAGGGTTAGTGTCAGGATTAAGGTTAGGGTTAAAGTGCATTTGGGGTTAGGGGTAGGAGTAGGGTTACGATTATGGTTTGGGTTTTTGTTCATAGAATCAAGGTTATTGGTTAAGCTTAGGGTCACGATTGCATTTTGGTTCAGAATGGAGTGCATTGAGGCTAAGGGTTAGTGTTGAAATAGATAAGTTAGTGTTAGGGTTAGAATCGATCACATTTCGAGTTAGAGTTATGGTTAGAAATCAGTGCATTTAGGGTTAGGTTCAGGGTTAGTGTCAGGATTAAGGTTAGGGTTAAAGTGCATTTGGGGTTAGGGGTAGGAGTAGGGTTACGATTATGGTTTGGGTTTTTGTTCATAGAATCAAGGTTATTGGTTAAGCTTAGGGTCACGATTGCATTTTGGTTCAGAATGGAGTGCATTTAGGCTAAGGGTGAGTGTTGAAATAGATAAGTTAGTGTTAGGGTTAGAATCGATCACATTTCGAGTTAGAGTTATGGTTAGAAATCAGTGCATTTAGGGTTAGGTTCAGGGTTAGTGTCAGGATTAAGGTTAGGGTTAAAGTGCATTTGGGGTTAGGGGTAGGAGTAGGGTTACGATTATGGTTTGGGTTTTTGTTCATAGAATCAAGGTTATTGGTTAAGCTTAGGGTCACGATTGCATTTTGGTTCAGAATGGAGTGCATTGAGGCTAAGGGTTAGTGTTGAAATAGATAAGTTAGTGTTAGGGTTAGAATCGATCACATTTCGAGTTAGAGTTATGGTTAGAAATCAGTGCATTTAGGGTTAGGTTCAGGGTTAGTGTCAGGATTAAGGTTAGGGTTAAAGTGCATTTGGGGTTAGGGGTTGGAGTAGGGTTACGATTATGGTTTGGGTTTTTGTTCATAGAATCAAGGTTATTGGTTAAACTTAGGGTCACGATTGCATTTTGGTTCAGAATGGAGTGCATTTAGGCTAAGGGTTAGTGTTGAAATAGATAAGTTAGTGTTAGGGTTAGAATCGATCACATTTCGAGTTAGAGTTATGGTTAGATTTCAGTGAATTTAGGGTTAGGGTTAGGGTTAGTGTCAGGTTTCGGTTCAGCGTTTGAATCAAGTGCATTTAAGGATAGTGTCAGGGTTATAGTTAGATTTAGTCTTAGCTTTCGTAGAATCGAGGGTTAGAGTTACGGTTAGGGTTAGGGTTAGTGTGCATTTAGTTATAGGGGTAGGAGTAGGGTTAGGATTAGTGTTAGGGTTAGGGTTTTGGTTAATGTTCATTTAGGGACAGGGGTAGGAGTAGGCTTTGGATTAGTGTCAACGTTTGTGTTCGTAGAATCGAGGTTTAAGATTAAGCCTAGGGTCAGGATTGCTTTTTGGGTCAGCATCGAGTGCATTTAGGCTGAGGGTTATTGTTGAAATCGATGAAATATTGTTCGGGTTAGAATCGAGCACATTTAGGGTTAGAGTTATGGTTAGAATTCGTTAGGGGTAGTGTTAGGTTTAGGCTTTCTGTTCTTAGAATCGAGGTTTTGAGTTAGGCTGAAGGTCAGAATTGCATTGTGGGTGAGAATCGAGTGCATTTTGTTTTAGGGTTTGTGTTGAAATCGACGAGTTAGTGTTCGGGTGAGAAGCGAGCACATTTAGGGTTAGAGTTATGGTTAGAATTCAGTGCATTTAGGGTTAGGGTAGAGTTACATTTAGGGTTAGGATTAAGGTTGGGGCTGGAGTGCATTTGGGGCTAGGGTTAGGAGTAGGGTTACGATTTTGGTTTGGGTTTTTGTTCGTAGAATCCAGATTTATTTTAAAGCTTAGGGTCAGGATTGCATTTTGGGTCAGAATCGAGTGCATTCAGGCTTAGGGTTAGTGTTGAAATTGACGAGTTAGTGTTAGGGTTAGAATCGAGCTCATTTAGGGTTAGAGTTATGGTTAGAATTCGTTAGGGGTAGGGTTAGGGTTAGGGGTTCTCTTCCTAGAATCGAGGTTTAGAGTTAGGCTGAAGGTCAGAATTGCATTGTGCGTCAGAATCGCGTGCATTTTGTCTTAGCGTTTCTGTTGAAATCGACGAGTTAGTGTTCGGTTGAGAATCGAGCACATTTCGAGTTAGAGTTATGGTTAGAATTCAGTGCATTTAGGGTTAGGTTCAGGGTTAGTGTTAGGATTAAGGTTAGGGTTAAAGTGCATTTGGGGTTAGGGGTAGGAGTAGGGTTACGATTATGGTTTGGGTTTTTGTTCATCGAATCAAGGTTATTGGATAAGCTTAGGGTCACGATTGCATTTTGGTTCAGAATGGAGTGCATTTAGGCTAAGGGTTAGTGTTGAAATAGATAAGTTTGTGTTAGGGTTAGAATCGATCACATTTCGAGTTAGAGTTATGGTTAAATTTCAGTGCATTTAGGGTTAGGGTTTGGGTTAGTGTTAGGTTTCGGTTCAGCGTTTGAATCGAGTGCATTTAAGGATAGTGTCAGGGTTAGAGTTAGGTTTAGTGTTAGCTTTCGTAGAATCGAGGGTTAGAGTTACGGTTAGGGTTAGGGTTAGTGTGCATTTAGTTATAGGGGTAGGAGTACGGTTAGGATTAGTGTTAGGGTTAGGGTTTTGGTTAATGTGCATTTAGGGATAGGGATAGGAGTAGGCTTTGGATTAGTGTCAGCGTTTGTGTTCGTAGAATCGAGGTTTAAGATTAAGCTTAGGGTCAGGATTGCTTTTTGGGTCAGCATCGAGTGCATTTAGGCTGAGGGTTATTGTTGAAATCGATGAAATATTGTTCGGGTTAGAATCGAGCACATTTAGGGTTAGAGTTATGGTTAGTATTCGTTAGTGGTAGTGTTAGGGTTAGGCTTTCTGTTCGTAGAATCGAGTTTTTGAGTTAGGCTGAAGGTCAGAATTGCATTGTGGGTGAGAATCGAGTGCATTTTGTTTTAGGGTTTGTGTTGAAATCGACGAGTTAGTGTTCGGGTGAGAAGCGAGCACATTTAGGGTTAGAGTTATGGTTAGAATTCAGTGCATTTAGGGTTAGGGTAGGGTTACATTTAGGGTTAGGATTAAGGTTGGGACTGGAGTGCATTTGGGGCTAGGGTTAGGAGTAGGGTTACGATTTTGGTTTGGGTTTTTGTTCGTAGAATCCAGATTCATTTTAAAGCTTAGGGTCAGGATTGCATTTTGGGTCAGAATCGAGTGCATTCAGGCTTAGGGTTAGTGTTGAAATTGACGAGTTAGTGTTAGGGTTAGAATCGAGCTCATTTAGGGTCAGAGTTATGGTTAGAATTCGTTAGGGGTAGGGTTAGGGTTAGGGGTTCTGTTCCTAGAATCGAGGTTTAGAGTTAGGCTGAAGGTCAGAATTGCATTGTGGGTCAGAATCGCGTGCATTTTGTCTTAGCGTTTGTGTTGAAATCGACGAGTTAGTGTTCGGTTGAGAATCGAGCACATTTCGAGTTAGAGTTATGGTTAGAATTCAGTGCATTTAGAGTTAAGTTCAGGGTTAGTGTTAGGATTAAGATTAGGGTTAAAGTGCATTTGGGGTTAAGGGTAGGAGTAGGGTTACGATTATGGTTTGGGTTTTTGTTCATAGAATCAAGGTTATTGGTTAAGCTTAGGGTCACGATTGCATTTTGGTTCAGAATGGAGTGCATTTAGGCTAAGGGTTAGTGTTGAAATAGAAAAGTTAGTGTTAGGGTTAGAATCGATCACATTTCGAGTTAGGGTTATGGTTAGATTTCAGTGCATTTAGGGTTAGGGTTAGGGTTAGTGTTAGGTTTCGGTTCAGCGTTTGAATCGAGTGCATTTAAGGATAGTGTCAGGGTTAGAGTCAGGTTTAGTGTTAGCTTTCGTAGAATCGAGGGTTAGGGTTACGGTTAGGGTTAGGGTTAGTGTGCATTTAGTTATAGGGGTAGGAGTAGGGTTAGGATTAGTGTTAGGGTTAGGGTTTTGGTTAATGTTCATTTAGGGATAGGGGTAGGAGTAGGCTTTGGATTAGTGTCAGCGTTTGTGTTCGTAGAATCGAGTTTTAAGATTCAACTTAGGGTCAGGATTGCTTTTTGGGTCAGAATCGAGTGCATTTTGTTTTAGGGTTTGTGTTAAAATCGACGAGTTAATGTTCGGGTCAGAAGGGAGCACATTTAGGGTTAGAGTTATGGTTAGAATTCAGTGCATTTAGGGTTAGGGTAGGGTTACATTTAGGGTTAGGATTAATGTTGGCACTGGAGTGCATTTGGGGCTAGGGTTAGGAGTAGGGTTACGATTTTGGTTTGGGTTTTTGTTCGTAGAATCCAGATTTATTTTAAAGCTTAGGGTCAGGATTGCATTTTGGGTCAGAATCGAGTGCATTCAGCCTTAGGGTTAGTGTTGAAATTGACGAGTTAGTGTTAGGGTTAGAATCGAGCTCATTTAGGGTCAGAGTTATGGTTAGAATTCGTTAGGGGTAGGGTTAGGGATAGGTTTTCTGTTCCTAGAATCGAGGATTAGAGTTAGGCTGAAGGTCAGAATTGCATTGTGGGTCAGAATCGCGTGCATTTTGTCTTAGCGTTTGTGTTGAAATCGACGAGTTAGTGTTCGGTTGAGAATCGAGCACATTTAGAGTTAGAGTTATGGTTAGAATTCAGTGCATTTAGGGTTAGGCTCAGGGTTAGTGTTAGGATAAAGGTTAGGGTTAAAGTGCATTTGGGGTTAGGGGTAGGAGTAGGGTTACGATTATGGTTTGGGTTTTTGTTCATAGAATCAAGGTTATTGGTTAAGCTTAGGGTCACGATTGCATTTTGGTTCAGAATGGAGTGCATTTAGGATAAGGGTTAGTGTTGAAATAGATAAGTTAGTGTTAGGGTTAGAATCGATCACATTTCGAGTTAGAGTTATGGTTAGATTTCAGTGCATTTAGGGTTAGGGTTAGGGTTAGTGTCAGGTTTCGGTTCACCCTTTGAATCAAGTGCATTTAAGGATAGTGTCAGGGTTATAGTTAGATTTAGTGTTAGCTTTCGTAGAATCGATTGTTAGAGTTACGGTTAGGGTTAGGGTTAGTGTGCATTTAGTTATAGGGGTAGGAGTAGGGTTAGGATTAGTGTTAGGGTTAGGGTTTTGGTTAATGTTCATTTAGGGACAGGGGTAGGAGTAGGCTTTGGATTAATGTCAACGTTTGTGTTCGTAGAATCGAGGTTTAAGATTAAGCCTAGGGTCAGGATTGCTTTTTGGGTCAGCATCGAGTGCATTTAGGCTGAGGGTTATTGTTGAAATCGATGAAATATTGTTCGGGTTAGAATCGAGCACATTTAGGGTTAGAGTTATGGTTAGAATTCGTTAGGGCTAGTGTTAGGTTTAGGCTTTCTGTTCTTAGAATCGAGGTTTTGAGTTAGGCTGAAGGTCAGAATTGCATTGTGGGTGAGAATCGAGTGCATTTTGTTTTAGGGTTTGTGTTGAAATCGACGAGTTAGTGTTCGGGTGAGAAGCGAGCACATTTAGGGTTAGAGTTATGGTTAGAATTCAGTGCATTTAGGGTTAGGGTAGGGTTACATTTAGGGTTAGGATTAAGGTTGGGGCTGGAGTGCATTTGGGGCTAGGGTTAAGAGTAGAGTTACGATTTTGGTTTGGGTTTTTGTTCGTAGAATCCAGATTTATTTTTAAGCTTAGGGTCAGGATTGCATTTTGGGTCAGAATCGAGTGCATTCAGGCTTAGGGTTAGTGTTGAAATTGACGAGTTAGTGTTAGGGTTAGAATCGAGCTCATTTAGGGTTAGAGTTATGGTTAGAATTCGTTAGGGGTAGGGTTAGGGTTAGGGGTTCTCTTCCTAGAATCGAGGTTTAGAGTTAGGCTGAAGGTCAGAATTGCATTGTGGGTCAGAATCGCGTGCATTTTGTCTTAGCGTTTGTGTTGAAATCGACGAGTTAGTGTTCGGTTGAGAATCGAGAACATTTCGAGTTAGAGTTATGGTTAGAATTCAGTGCATTTAGGGTTAGGATCAGGGTTAGTGTCAGGATTAAGGTTAGGGTTAAAGTGCATTTGGGGTTAGGGGTAGGAGTAGGGTTACGATTATGGTTTGGGTTTTTGTTCATAGAATCAAGGTTATTGGTTAAGCTTAGGGTCACGATTGCATTTTGGTTCAGAATGGAGTGCATTTAGGCTAAGGGTTAGTGTTGAAATAGATAAGTTAGTGTTAGGGTTAGAATCGATCACATTTCGAGTTAGAGTTATCGTTAGATTTCAGTGCATTTAGAGTTAGGGTTAGGGTTAATGTCAGGTTTCGGTTCAGCGTTTGAATCAAGTGCATTTAAGGATAGTGTGAGGGTTATAGTTAGATTTAGTGTTAGCTTTCGTAGAATCGAGGGTTAGAGTTACGGTTAGGGTTAGGGTTAGTGTGCATTTAGTTATAGGGGTAGGAGTAGGGTTAGGATTAGTGTTAGGGTTAGGGTTTTGGTTAATGTTCATTTAGGGACAGGGGTAGGAGTAGGCTTTGGATTAGTGTCAACGTTTGTGTTCGTAGAATCGAGGTTTAAGATTAAGCCTAGGGTCAGGATTGCTTTTTGGGTCAGCATCGAGTGCATTTAGGCTGAGGGTTATTGTTGAAATCGATGAAATATTGTTCGGGTTAGAATCGAGCACATTTAGGGTTAGAGTTATGGTTAGAATTCGTTAGGGGTAGTGTTAGGTTTAGGCTTTCTGTTCTTAGAATCGAGGTTTTGAGTTAGGCTGAAGGTCAGAATTGCATTGTGGGTGAGAATCGAGTGCATTTTGTTTTAGGGTTTGTGTTGAAATCGACGAGTTAGTGTTCGGGTGAGAAGCGAGCACATTTAGGGTTAGAGTTATGGTTAGAATTCAGTGCATTTAGGGTTAGGGTAGGGTTACATTTAGGGTTAGGATTAAGGTTGGGGCTGGAGTGCATTTGGGGCTAGGGTTAGGAGTAGGGTTACGATTTTGGTTTGGGTTTTTGTTCGTAGAATCCAGATTTATTTTTAAGCTTAGGGTCAGGATTGCATTTTGGGTCAGAATCGAGTGCATTCAGGCTTAGGGTTAGTGTTGAAATTGACGAGTTAGTGTTAGGGTTAGAATCGAGCTCATTTAGGGTTAAAGTTATGGTTAGAATTCGTTAGGGGTAGGGTTAGGGTTAGGGGTTCTCTTCCTAGAATCGAGGTTTAGAGTTAGGCTGAAGGTCAGAATTGCATTGTGGGTCAGAATCGCGTGCATTTTGTCTTAGCGTTTGTGTTGAAATCGACGAGTTAGTGTTCGGTTGAGAATCGAGAACATTTCGAGTTAGAGTTATGGTTAGAATTCAGTGCATTTAGGGTTAGGCTCAGGGTTAGTGTTAGGATTAAGGTTAGGGTTAAAGTGCATTTAGGGTTAGGGGTAGGAGTAGGGTTACGATTATGGTTTGGGTTTTTGTTCATAGAATCAAGGTTATTGGTTAAGCTTAGGGTCACGATTGCATTTTGGTTCAGAATGGAGTGCATTTAGGCTAAGGGTTAGTGTTGAAATAGATAAGTTAGTGTTAGGGTTAGAATCGATCACATTTCGAGTTAGAGTTATGGTTAGATTTCAGTGCATTTAGGGTTAGGGTTTGGGTTAGTGTTAGGTTTCGGTTCAGCGTTTGAATCGAGTGCATTTAAGGATAGTGTCAGGGTTAGAGTTAGGTTTAGTGTTATCTTTCGTAGAATCGAGGGTTAGAGTTACGGTTAGGGTTAGGGTTAGTGTGCATTTAGTTATAGGGGTAGGAGTAGGGTTAGGATTAGTGTTAGGGTTAGGGTTTTGGTTAATGTTCATTTAGGGATAGGGATAGGAGTAGGCTTTGGATTAGTGTCAGCGTTTGTGTTCGTAGAATCGAGGTTTAAGATTAAGCTTAGGGTCAGGATTGCTTTTTGGGTCAGCATCGAGTGCATTTAGGCTGAGGGTGATTGTTGAAATCGATGAAATATTGTTCGAGTCAGAAGGGAGCACATTTAGGGTTAGAGTTATGGTTAGAATTCAGTGCATTTAGGGTTAGGGTAGGGTTACATTTAGGGTTAGGATTAATGTTGGCACTGGAGTGCATTTGGGGCTAGGGTTAGGAGTAGGGTTACGATTTTGGTTTGGGTTTTTGTTCGTAGAATCCAGATTTATTTTAAAGCTTAGGGTCAGGATTGCATTTTGGGTCAGAATCGAGTGCATTCAGCCTTAGGGTTAGTGTTGAAATTGACGAGTTAGTGTTAGGGTTAGAATCGAGCTCATTTAGGGTCAGAGTTATGGTTAGAATTCGTTAGGGGTAGGGTTAGGGATAGGTTTTCTGTTCCTAGAATCGAGGATTAGAGTTAGGCTGAAGGTCAGAATTGCATTGTGGGTCAGAATCGCGTGCATTTTGTCTTAGCGTTTGTGTTGAAATCGACGAGTTAGTGTTCGGTTGAGAATCGAGCACATTTAGAGTTAGAGTTATGGTTAGAATTCAGTGCATTTAGGGTTAGGCTCAGGGTTAGTGTTAGGATAAAGGTTAGGGTTAAAGTGCATTTGGGGTTAGGGGTAGGAGTAGGGTTACGATTATGGTTTGGGTTTTTGTTCATAGAATCAAGGTTATTGGTTAAGCTTAGGGTCACGATTGCATTTTGGTTCAGAATGGAGTGCATTTAGGATAAGGGTTAGTGTTGAAATAGATAAGTTAGTGTTAGGGTTAGAATCGATCACATTTCGAGTTAGAGTTATGGTTAGATTTCAGTGCATTTAGGGTTAGGGTTAGGGTTAGTGTCAGGTTTCGGTTCACCCTTTGAATCAAGTGCATTTAAGGATAGTGTCAGGGTTATAGTTAGATTTAGTGTTAGCTTTCGTAGAATCGAGGGTTAGAGTTACGGTTAGGGTTCGGGTTAGTGTGCATTTAGTTATAGGGGTAGGAGTAGGGTTAGGATTAGTGTTAGGGTTAGGGTTTTGGTTAATGTTCATTTAGGGACAGGGGTAGGAGTAGGCTTTGGATTAGTGTCAACGTTTGTGTTCGTAGAATCGAGGTTTAAGATTAAGCCTAGGGTCAGGATTGCTTTTTGGGTCAGCATCGAGTGCATTTAGGCTGAGGGTTATTGTTGAAATCGATGAAATATTGTTCGAGTTAGAATCGAGCACATTTAGGGTTAGAGTTATGGTTAGAATTCGTTAGGGGTAGTGTTAGGTTTAGGCTTTCTGTTCTTAGAATCGAGGTTTTGAGTTAGGCTGAAGGTCAGAATTGCATTGTGGGTGAGAATCGAGTGCATTTTGTTTTAGGGTTTGTGTTGAAATCGACGAGTTAGTGTTCGGGTGAGAAGCGAGCACATTTAGGGTTAGAGTTATGGTTAGAATTCAGTGCATTTAGGGTTAGGGTAGGGTTACATTTAGGGTTAGGATTAAGGTTGGGGCTGGAGTGCATTTGGGGCTAGGGTTAGGAGTAGGGTTACGATTTTGGTTTGGGTTTTTGTTCGTAGAATCCAGATTTATTTTTAAGCTTAGGGTCAGGATTGCATTTTGGGTCAGAATCGAGTGCATTCAGGCTCAGGGTTAGTGTTGAAATTGACGAGTTAGTGTTAGGGTTAGAATCGAGCTCATTTAGGGTTAAAGTTATGGTTAGAATTCGTTAGGGGTAGGGTTAGGGTTAGGGGTTCTCTTCCTAGAATCGAGGTTTAGAGTTAGGCTGAAGGTCAGAATTGCATTGTGGGTCAGAATCGCGTGCATTTTGTCTTAGCGTTTGTGTTGAAATCGACGAGTTAGTGTTCGGTTGAGAATCGAGAACATTTCGAGTTAGAGTTATGGTTAGAATTCAGTGCATTTAGGGTTAGGCTCAGGGTTAGTGTTAGGATTAAGGTTAGGGTTAAAGTGCATTTAGGGTTAGGGGTAGGAGTAGGGTTACGATTATGGTTTGGGTTTTTGTTCATAGAATCAAGGTTATTGGTTAAGCTTAGGGTCACGATTGCATTTTGGTTCAGAATGGAGTGCATTTAGGCTAAGGGTTAGTGTTGAAATAGATAAGTTAGTGTTAGGGTTAGAATCGATCACATTTCGAGTTAGAGTTATGGTTAGATTTCAGTGCATTTAGGGTTAGGGTTTGGGTTAGTGTTAGGTTTCGGTTCAGCGTTTGAATCGAGTGCATTTAAGGATAGTGTCAGGGTTAGAGTTAGGTTTAGTGTTATCTTTCGTAGAATCGAGGGTTAGAGTTACGGTTAGGGTTAGGGTTAGTGTGCATTTAGTTATAGGGGTAGGAGTAGGGTTAGGATTAGTGTTAGGGTTAGGGTTTTGGTTAATGTTCATTTAGGGATAGGGATAGGAGTAGGCTTTGGATTAGTGTCAGCGTTTGTGTTCGTAGAATCGAGGTTTAAGATTAAGCTTAGGGTCAGGATTGCTTTTTGGGTCAGCATCGAGTGCATTTAGGCTGAGGGTGATTGTTGAAATCGATGAAATATTGTTCGAGTCAGAAGGGAGCACATTTAGGGTTAGAGTTATGGTTAGAATTCAGTGCATTTAGGGTTAGGGTAGGGTTACATTTAGGGTTAGGATTAATGTTGGCACTGGAGTGCATTTGGGGCTAGGGTTAGGAGTAGGGTTACGATTTTGGTTTGGGTTTTTGTTCGTAGAATCCAGATTTATTTTAAAGCTTAGGGTCAGGATTGCATTTTGGGTCAGAATCGAGTGCATTCAGCCTTAGGGTTAGTGTTGAAATTGACGAGTTAGTGTTAGGGTTAGAATCGAGCTCATTTAGGGTCAGAGTTATGGTTAGAATTCGTTAGGGGTAGGGTTAGGGATAGGTTTTCTGTTCCTAGAATCGAGGATTAGAGTTAGGCTGAAGGTCAGAATTGCATTGTGGGTCAGAATCGCGTGCATTTTGTCTTAGCGTTTGTGTTGAAATCGACGAGTTAGTGTTCGGTTGAGAATCGAGCACATTTAGAGTTAGAGTTATGGTTAGAATTCAGTGCATTTAGGGTTAGGCTCAGGGTTAGTGTTAGGATAAAGGTTAGGGTTAAAGTGCATTTGGGGTTAGGGGTAGGAGTAGGGTTACGATTATGGTTTGGGTTTTTGTTCATAGAATCAAGGTTATTGGTTAAGCTTAGGGTCACGATTGCATTTTGGTTCAGAATGGAGTGCATTTAGGATAAGGGTTAGTGTTGAAATAGATAAGTTAGTGTTAGGGTTAGAATCGATCACATTTCGAGTTAGAGTTATGGTTAGATTTCAGTGCATTTAGGGTTAGGGTTAGGGTTAGTGTCAGGTTTCGGTTCACCCTTTGAATCAAGTGCATTTAAGGATAGTGTCAGGGTTATAGTTAGATTTAGTGTTAGCTTTCGTAGAATCGAGGGTTAGAGTTACGGTTAGGGTTCGGGTTAGTGTGCATTTAGTTATAGGGGTAGGAGTAGGGTTAGGATTAGTGTTAGGGTTAGGGTTTTGGTTAATGTTCATTTAGGGACAGGGGTAGGAGTAGGCTTTGGATTAGTGTCAACGTTTGTGTTCGTAGAATCGAGGTTTAAGATTAAGCCTAGGGTCAGGATTGCTTTTTGGGTCAGCATCGAGTGCATTTAGGCTGAGGGTTATTGTTGAAATCGATGAAATATTGTTCGGGTTAGAATCGAGCACATTTAGGGTTAGAGTTATGGTTAGAATTCGTTAGGGGTAGTGTTAGGTTTAGGCTTTCTGTTCTTAGAATCGAGGTTTTGAGTTAGGCTGAAGGTCAGAATTGCATTGTGGGTGAGAATCGAGTGCATTTTGTTTTAGGGTTTGTGTTGAAATCGACGAGTTAGTGTTCGGGTGAGAAGCGAGCACATTTAGGGTTAGAGTTATGGTTAGAATTCAGTGCATTTAGGGTTAGGGTAGGGTTACATTTAGGGTTAGGATTAAGGTTGGGGCTGGAGTGCATTTGGGGCTAGGGTTAGGAGTAGGGTTACGATTTTGGTTTGGGTTTTTGTTCGTAGAATCCAGATTTATTTTTAAGCTTAGGGTCAGGATTGCATTTTGGGTCAGAATCGAGTGCATTCAGGCTTAGGGTTAGTGTTGAAATTGACGAGTTAGTGTTAGGGTTAGAATCGAGCTCATTTAGGGTTAGAGTTATGGTTAGAATTCGTTAGGGGTAGGGTTAGGGTTAGGGGTTCTCTTCCTAGAATCGAGGTTTAGAGTTAGGCTGAAGGTCAGAATTGCATTGTGGGTCAGAATCGCGTGCATTTTGTCTTAGCGTTTGTGTTGAAATCGACGAGTTAGTGTTCGGTTGAGAATCGAGAACATTTCGAGTTAGAGTTATGGTTAGAATTCAGTGCATTTAGGGTTAGGCTCAGGGTTAGTGTTAGGATTAAGGTTAGGGTTAAAGTGCATTTAGGGTTAGGGGTAGGAGTAGGGTTACGATTATGGTTTGGGTTTTTGTTCATAGAATCAAGGTTATTGGTTAAGCTTAGGGTCACGATTGCATTTTGGTTCAGAATGGAGTGCATTTAGGCTAAGGGTTAGTGTTGAAATAGATAAGTTAGTGTTAGGGTTAGAATCGATCACATTTCGAGTTAGAGTTATGGTTAGATTTCAGTGCATTTAGGGTTAGGGTTTGGGTTAGTGTTAGGTTTCGGTTCAGCGTTTGAATCGAGTGCATTTAAGGATAGTG
Source organism: Notamacropus eugenii (assembly GCF_028372415.1). Taxonomy (NCBI): domain Eukaryota; kingdom Metazoa; phylum Chordata; class Mammalia; order Diprotodontia; family Macropodidae; genus Notamacropus; species Notamacropus eugenii. The sequence goes on from NW_027325119.1 coordinate 70,491, forward strand.
TCAGGGTTAGAGTTAGGTTTAGTGTTATCTTTCGTAGAATCGAGGGTTAGAGTTACGGTTAGGGTTAGGGTTAGTGTGCATTTAGTTATAGGGGTAGGAGTAGGGTTAGGATTAGTGTTAGGGTTAGGGTTTTGGTTAATGTTCATTTAGGGATAGGGATAGGAGTAGGCTTTGGATTAGTGTCAGCGTTTGTGTTCGTAGAATCGAGGTTTAAGATTAAGCTTAGGGTCAGGATTGCTTTTTGGGTCAGCATCGAGTGCATTTAGGCTGAGGGTGATTGTTGAAATCGATGAAATATTGTTCGAGTCAGAAGGGAGCACATTTAGGGTTAGAGTTATGGTTAGAATTCAGTGCATTTAGGGTTAGGGTAGGGTTACATTTAGGGTTAGGATTAATGTTGGCACTGGAGTGCATTTGGGGCTAGGGTTAGGAGTAGGGTTACGATTTTGGTTTGGGTTTTTGTTCGTAGAATCCAGATTTATTTTAAAGCTTAGGGTCAGGATTGCATTTTGGGTCAGAATCGAGTGCATTCAGCCTTAGGGTTAGTGTTGAAATTGACGAGTTAGTGTTAGGGTTAGAATCGAGCTCATTTAGGGTCAGAGTTATGGTTAGAATTCGTTAGGGGTAGGGTTAGGGTTAGGGGTTCTGTTCGTAGAATCGAGGTTTTGAGTTAGGCTGAAGGTCAGAATTGCATTGTGGGTGAGAATCGAGTGCATTTTGTTTTAGGGTTTGTGTTGAAATCGACGAGTTAGTGTTCGGGTGAGAATCGAGCACATTTAGAGTTAGAGTTATGGTTAGAATTCAGTGCATTTAGGGTTAGGCTCAGGGTTAGTGTTAGGATTAAGGTTAGGGTTAAAGTGCATTTGGGGTTAGGGGTAGGAGTAGGGTTACGATTATGGTTTGGGTTTTTGTTCATAGAATCAAGGTTATTGGTTAAGCTTAGGGTCACGATTGCATTTTGGTTCAGAATGGAGTGCATTTAGGATAAGGGTTAGTGTTGAAATAGATAAGTTAGTGTTAGGGTTAGAATCGATCACATTTCGAGTTAGAGTTATGGTTAGATTTCAGTGCATTTAGGGTTAGGGTTTGGGTTAGTGTTAGGTTTCGGTTCAGCGTTTGAATCGAGTGCATTTAAGGATAGTGTCAGGGTTAGAGTTAGGTTTAGTGTTAGCTTTCGTAGAATCGAGGGTTAGAGTTACGGTTAGGGTTAGGGTTAGTGTGCATTTAGTTATAGGGGTTGGAGTAGGGTTAGGATTAGTGTTAGGGTTAGGGTTTTGGTTAATGTTCATTTAGGGACAGGGGTAGGAGTAGGCTTTGGATTAGTGTCAGTGTTTGTGTTCGTAGAATCGAGGTTTAAGATTAAACTTAGGGTCAGGATTGCTTTTTGGGTCAGCATCGAGTGCATTTAGGCTGAGGGTTATTGTTGAAATCGATGAAATATTGTTCGGGTTAGAATCGAGCACATTTAGGGTTAGAGTTATGGTTAGAATTCGTAAGGGGTAGTGTTAGGGTTAGGCTTTCTGTTCTTAGAATCGAGGTTTTTAGTTAGGCTGAAGGTCAGAATTGCATTGTGGGTGAGAATCGAGTGCATTTTGCTTTAGGGTTTGTGTTGAAATCGACGAGTTAGTGTTCGGGTGAGAAGCGAGCACATTTAGGGTTAGAGTTATGGTTAGAATTCAGTGCATTTAGGGTTAGGGTAGGGTTACATTTAGGGTTAGGATTAAGGTTGGGGCTGGAGTGCATTTGGGGCTAGGGTTAGGAGTAGGGTTACGATTTTGGTTTGGGTTTTTGTTCGTAGAATCCAGATTTATTTTTAAGCTTAGGGTCAGGATTGCATTTTGGGTCAGAATCGAGTGCATTCAGGCTTAGGGTTAGTGTTGAAATTGACGAGTTAGTGTTAGGGTTATAATCGAGCTCATTTAGGGTTAGAGTTATGGTTAGAATTCGTTAGGGGTAGGGTTAGGGTTAGGGATTCTCTTCCTAGAATCGAGGTTTAGAGTTAGGCTGAAGGTCAGAATTGCATTGTGGGTCAGAATCGCGTGCATTTTGTCTTAGCGTTTGTGTTGAAATCGACGAGTTAGTGTTCGGTTGAGAATCGAGCACATTTCGAGTTAGAGTTATCGTTAGAATTCAGTGCATTTAGGGTTAGGTTCAGGGTTACTGTTAGGATTAAAGTTGGGGTTAAAGTGCATTTGGGGTTAGGGGTAGGAGTAGGGTTACGATTATGGTTTGGGTTTTTGTTCATAGAATCAAGGTTATTGGTTAAGCTTAGGATCACGATTGCATTTTGGTTCAGAATGGAGTGCATTTAGGCTAAGGGTTAGTGTTGAAATAGATAAGTTAGTGTTAGGGTTAGAATCGATCACATTTCGAGTTAGAGTTATGGTTAGATTTCAGTGCATTTAGGGTTAGGGTTAGGGTTAGTGTTAGTTTTAAGTTCAGCGTTTGAATCGAGTGCATTTAAGGATAATGTCATTGTTAGAGTTAGGTTTAGTGTTAGCTTTCGTAGAATGGAGGGTTAGAGTTACGGTTAGGGTTAGGGTTAGTGTGCATTTAGTTATAGGGGTAGGAATAGGGTTAGGATTAGTGTTAGGGTTAGGGTTTTGGTTAATGTTCATTTAGGGATAGGGGTAGTAGTAGGCTTTGGATTAGTGTCAGCGTTTGTATTCGTAGAATCGAGGTTTAAGGTTAAGCTTAGGGTCAGGATTGCTTTTTGGGTCAGCATCGAGTGCATTTAGGCTGAGGGTTAGTGTTGAAATCGATGAAATATTGTTTGGGTTAGAATCGAGCACATTTAGGGTTAGAGTTATGGTTAGAATTCGTTAGGGGTAGTGTTAGGGTTAGGCTTTCTGTTCTTAGAATCGAGGTTTTGCGTTAGGCTGAAGGTCAGAATTGCATTGTGGGTCAGAATCGAGTGCATTTTGTTTTAGGGTTTGTGTTGAAATCGACGAGTTAGTGTTCGGGTGAGAAGCGAGCACATTTAGGGTTAGAGTTATGGTTAGAATTCAGTGCATTTAGGGTTAGGGTAGGGTTACAGTTAGGGTTAGGATTAAGGTTGGGGCTGGAGTGCATTTGGGGCTAGGGTTAGGAGTAGGGTTACGATTTTGGTTTGGGTTTTTGTTCGTAGAATCCAGATTTATTTTTAAGCTTAGGGTCAGGATTGCATTTTGGGTCAGAATCGAGTGCATTCAGGCTTAGGGTTAGTGTTGAAATTGACGAGTTAGTGTTAGGGTTAGAATCGAGCTCATTTAGGGTTAGAGGTATGGTTAGAATTCGTTAGGGGTAGGGTTAGGGTTAGGGGTTCTGTTCCTAGAATCGAGGTTTAGAGTTAGGCTGAAGGTCAGAATTGCATTGTGGGTCAGAATCGCGTGCATTTTGTCTTAGGGTTTGTGTTGAAATCGACGAGTTAGTGTTCGGTTGAGAATCGAGCACATTTAGAGTTAGAGTTATGGTTAGAATTCAGTGCATTTAGGGTTCGGTTCAGGGTTAGTGTTAGGATTAAGGTTAGGGTTAAAGTGCATTTGGGGTTAGGGGTAGGAGTAGGGTTACGATTATGGTTTGGATTTTTGTTCATAGAATCAAGGTTATTGGTTAAGCTTAGGGTCACGATTGCATTTTGGTTCAGAATGGAGTGCATTTAGGCTAAGGGTTAGTGTTGAAATAGATAAGTTAGTGTTAGGGTTAGAATCGATCACATTTCGAGTTAGAGTTATGGTTAGATTTCAGTGCATTTAGGGTTAGGGTTAGGGTTAGTGTTAGGATTCGGTTCACCGTTTAAATCGAGTGCATTTAAGGATAGTGTCAGGGTTTGAGTTAGGTTTAGTGTTAGCTTTAGTAGAATCGAGGGTTAGAGTTACGGTTAGAGTTAGGGTTTGTGTGCATTTATTTATAGGGGTACGAGTAGGGTTAGGATTAGTGTTAGGGTTAGGGTTTTGGTTAATGTTCATTTAGGGATAGGGGTAGTAGTAGGCTTTGGATTAGTGTCAGCGTTTGTATTCGTAGAATCGAGGTTTAAGGTTAAGCTTAGGGTCAGGATTGCTTTTTGGGTCAGCATCGAGTGAATTTAGGCTGAGGGTTATTGTTGAAATCGATGAAATATTGTTCGGGTTAGAATCGAGCACATTTAGGGTTAGAGTTATGGTTAGAATTCGTTAGGGGTAGTGGTAGGGTTAGGCTTTCTGTTCGTAGAATCGAGGTTTTGATTTAGGCTGAAGGTCAGAATTGCATTGTGGGTCAGAATCGAGTGCATTTTGTTTTAGGGTTTGTGTTGAAATCGACGAGTTAGTGTTCGGTTGAGAAGCGAGCACATTTAGGGTTAGAGTTATGGTTAGAATTCAGTGCATTTAGGGTTAGGGTAGGGTTACATTTAGGGTTAGGATTAAGGTTGGGGCTGGAGTGCATTTGGGGCTAGGGTTAGGAGTAGGGTTACGATTTTGGTTTGGGTTTTTGTTCGTAGAATCCAGATTTATTTTAAAGCTTAGGGTCAGGATTGCATTTTGGGTCAGAATCGAGTGCACTCAGCCTTGGGGTTAGTGTTGAAATTGACGAGTTAGTGTTACTGTTAGAATCGAGCTCATTTAGGGTCAGAGTTATGGTCAGAATTCGTTAGGGGTAGGGTTAAGCTTAGGGGTTCTATTCCTAGAATCGAGGTTTAGAGTTAGGCTGAAGGTCAGAATTGCATTGTGGGTCAGAATCGCGTGCATTTTGTCTTAGCGTTTGTGTTGAAATCGACGAGTTAGTGTTCGGTTGAGAATCGAGCACATTTCGAGTTAGAGTTATGGTTAGAATTCAGTGCATTTAGGGTTAGGTTCAGGGTTACTGTTAGGATTAAAGTTGGGGTTAAAGAGCATTTGGGGTTAGGGGTAGGAGTAGGGTTACGATTATGGTTTGGGTTTTTGTTCATAGAATCAAGGTTATTGGTTAAGCTTAGGATCACGATTGCATTTTGGTTCAGAATGGAGTGCATTTAGGCTAAGGGTTAGTGTTGAAATAGATAAGTTAGTGTTAGGGTTAGAATCGATCACATTTCGAGTTAGAGTTATGGTTAGATTTCAGTGCATTTAGGGTTAGGGTTAGGGTTAGTGTTAGTTTTAAGTTCAGCGTTTGAATCGAGTGCATTTAAGGATAATGTCATTGTTAGAGTTAGGTTTAGTGTTAGCTTTCGTAGAATGGAGGGTTAGAGTTACGGTTAGGGTTAGGGTTAGTGTGCATTTAGTTATAGGGGTAGGAATAGGGTTAGGATTAGTGTTAGGGTTAGGGTTTTGGTTAATGTTCATTTAGGGATAGGGGTAGTAGTAGGCTTTGGATTAGTGTCAGCGTTTGTATTCGTAGAATCGAGGTTTAAGGTTAAGCTTAGGGTCAGGATTGCTTTTTGGGTCAGCATCGAGTGCATTTAGGCTGAGGGTTAGTGTTGAAATCGATGAAATATTGTTTGGGTTAGAATCGAGCACATTTAGGGTTAGAGTTATGGTTAGAATTCGTTAGGGGTAGTGTTAGGGTTAGGCTTTCTGTTCTTAGAATCGAGGTTTTGAGTTAGGCTGAAGGTCAGAATTGCATTGTGGGTCAGAATCGAGTGCATTTTGTTTTAGGGTTTGTGTTGAAATCGACGAGTTAGTGTTCGGGTGAGAAGCGAGCACATTTAGGGTTAGAGTTATGGTTAGAATTCAGTGCATTTAGGGTTAGGGTAGGGTTACAGTTAGGGTTAGGATTAAGGTTGGGGCTGGAGTGCATTTGGGGCTAGGGTTAGGAGTAGGGTTACGATTTTGGTTTGGGTTTTTGTTCGTAGAATCCAGATTTATTTTTAAGCTTAGGGTCAGGATTGCATTTTGGGTCAGAATCGAGTGCATTCAGGCTTAGGGTTAGTGTTGAAATTGACGAGTTAGTGTTAGGGTTAGAATCGAGCTCATTTAGGGTTAGAGTTATGGTTAGAATTCGTTAGGGGTAGGGTTAAGGTTAGGGGTTCTGTTCCTAGAATCGAGGTTTAGAGTTAGGCTGAAGGTCAGAATTGCATTGTGGGTCAGAATCGCGTGCATTTTGTCTTAGGGTTTGTGTTGAAATCGACGAGTTAGTGTTCGGTTGAGAATCGAGCACATTTCGAGTTAGAGTTATGGTTAGAATTCAGTGCATTTAGGGTTAGGTTCAGGGTTAGTGTTAGGATTAAGGTTAGGGTTAAAGTGCATTTGGGGTTAGGGGTAGGAGTAGGGTTACGATTATGGTTTGGGTTTTTGTTCATAGAATCAAGGTTATTGGTTAAGATTAGGGTCACGATTGCATTTTGGTTCAGAATGGAGTGCATTTAGGCTAAGGGTTAGTGTTGAAATAGATAAGTTAGTGTTAGGGTTAGAATCGATCACATTTCGAGTTAGAGTTATGGTTAGATTTCAGTGCATTTAGGGTTAGGGTTAGGGTTAGTGTTAGGATTCGGTTCACCGTTTAAATCGAGTGCATTTAAGGATAGTGTCAGGGTTTGAGTTAGGTTTAGTGTTAGCTTTAGTAGAATCGAGGGTTAGAGTTACGGTTAGGGTTAGGGTTTGTGTGCATTTATTTATAGGGGTACGAGTAGGGTTAGGATTAGTGTTAGGGTTAGGGTTTTGGTTAATGTTCATTTAGGGATAGGGGTAGTAGTAGGCTTTGGATTAGTGTCAGCGTTTGTATTCGTAGAATCGAGGTTTAAGGTTAAGCTTAGGGTCAGGATTGCTTTTTGGGTCAGCATCGAGTGAATTTAGGCTGAGGGTTATTGTTGAAATCGATGAAATATTGTTCGGGTTAGAATCGAGCACATTTAGGGTTAGAGTTATGGTTAGAATTCGTTAGGGGTAGTGGTAGGGTTAGGCTTTCTGTTCGTAGAATCGAGGTTTTGATTTAGGCTGAAGGTCAGAATTGCATTGTGGGTCAGAATCGAGTGCATTTTGTTTTAGGGTTTGTGTTGAAATCGACGAGTTAGTGTTCGGTTGAGAAGCGAGCACATTTAGGGTTAGAGTTATGGTTAGAATTCAGTGCATTTAGGGTTAGGGTAGGGTTACATTTAGGGTTAGGATTAAGGTTGGGGCTGGAGTGCATTTGGGGCTAGGGTTAGGAGTAGGGTTACGATTTTGGTTTGGGTTTTTGTTCGTAGAATCCAGATTTATTTTAAAGCTTAGGGTCAGGATTGCATTTTGGGTCAGAATCGAGTGCACTCAGCCTTGGGGTTAGTGTTGAAATTGACGAGTTAGTGTTACTGTTAGAATCGAGCTCATTTAGGGTTAGAGTTATGGTTAGAATTCGTTAGGGGTAGGGTTAAGCTTAGGGGTTCTATTCCTAGAATCGAGGTTTAGAGTTAGGCTGAAGGTCAGAATTGCATTGTGGGTCAGAATCGCGTGCATTTTGTCTTAGGGTTTGTGTTGAAATCGACGAGTTAGTGTTCGGTTGAGAATCGAGCACATTTCGAGTTAGAGTTATGGTTAGAATTCAGTGCATTTAGGGTTAGGTTCAGGGTTAGTGTTAGGATTAAGGTTAGGGTTAAAGTGCATTTGGGGTTAGGGGTAGGAGTAGGGTTACGATTATGGTTTGGGTTTTTGTTCATAGAATCAAGGTTATTGGTTAAGCTTAGGGTCACGATTGCATTTTGGTTCAGAATGGAGTGCATTTAGGCTAAGGGTTAGTGTTGAAATAGATAAGTTAGTGTTAGGGTTAGAATCGATCACATTTCGAGTTAGAGTTATGGTTAGATTTCAGTGCATTTAGGGTTAGGGTTAGGGTTAGGGTTAGGTTTAGGTTCAGCGTTTGAATCGAGTGCATTTAAGGATAGTGTCAGGGTTAGAGTTAGGTTTAGTGTTAGCTTTCGTAGAATCGAGGGTTAGAGTTACGGTTAGGGTTAGGGTTAGTGTGCATTTAGTTATAGGGGTAGGAGTAGGGTTAGGATTAGTGTTAGGGTTAGGGTTTTGGTTAATGTTCATTTAGGGATAGGGGTAGGAGTAGGCTTTGGATTAGTGTCAGCGTTTGTGTTCGTAGAATCGAGGTTTAAGATTAAGCTTAGGGTCAGGATTGCTTTTTGGGTCAGCATCGAGTGCATTTATGCTGAGGGTTATTGTTGAAATCGATGAAATATTGTTCGGGTTAGAATCGAGCACATTTAGGGTTAGAGTTATGGTTAGAATTCGTTAGGGGTAGTGTTAGGGTCAGGCTTTCTGTTCGTAGAATCGAAGTTTTGAGTTAGGCTGAAGGTCAGAATTTCATTGTGGGTCAGAATCGAGTGCATTTTGTTTTAGGGTTTGTGTTGAAATCGACGAGTTAGTGTTCGGGTGAGAAGCGAGCACATTTAGGGTTAGAGTTATGGTTAGAATTCAGTGCATTTAGGGTTAGGGTAGGGTTACATTTAGGGTTTGGATTAAGGTTGGGGCTGGAGTGCATTTGGGGTAGGGTTAGGAGTAGGGTTACGATTTTGGTTTGGGTTTTTGTTCGTAGAATCCAGATTTATTTTAAAGCTTAGGGTCAGGATTGCATTTTGGGTCAGAATCGAGTGCATTCAGCCTTAGGGTTAGTGTTGAAATTGACGAGTTAGTGTTAGGGTTAGAATCGAGCTCATTTAGGGTTAAAGTTATGGTTAGAATTCGTTAGGGGTAGGGTTAGGGTTAGGGGTTCTGTTCCTAGAATCGAGGTTTAGAGTTAGGCTGAAGGTCAGAATTGCATTGTGGGTCAGAATCGCGTGCATTTTGTCTTAGCGTTTGTGTTGAAATCAACGAGTTAGTGTTCGGTTGAGAATCGAGCATATTTCGAGTTAGAGTTATGGGTAGAATTCAGTGCATTTAGGGTTAGGCTCAGGGTTAGTGTTAGGATTAAGGTTAGGGTTAGAGTGCATTTGGGGTTAGGGGTAGGAGTAGGGTTCCGATTATGGTTTGGGTTTTTGTTCATAGAATCAAGGTTATTGGATAAGCTTAGGGTCAGGATTGCTTTTTGGGTCAGCATCGAGTGCATTTAGGCTGAGGGTTATTGTTGAAATCGATGAAATATTGTTCGGGTTAGAATCAGCACATTTAGGGTTAGAGTTATGGTTAGAATTCGTTAGGAGTAGTGTTAGGGTTAGGCTTTCTGTTCTTAGAATCGAGGTTTTGAGTTAGGCTGAAGGTCAGAATTGCATTGTGGGTCAGAATCGAGTGCATTTTGTTTTAGGGTTTGTGTTGAAATCGACGAGTTAGTGTTCGGGTGAGAAGCGAGCACATTTAGGGTTAGAGTTATGGTTAGAATTCAGTGCATTTAGGGTTAGGGTAGGGTTACATTTAGGGTTTGGATTAAGGTTGGGGCTGGAGTGCATTTGGGGTAGGGTTAGGAGTAGGGTTACGATTTTGGTTTGGGTTTTTGTTCGTAGAATCCAGATTTATTTTAAAGCTTAGGGTCAGGATTGCATTTTGGGTCAGAATCGAGTGCACTCAGCCTTGGGGTTAGTGTTGAAATTGACGAGTTAGTGTTACTGTTAGAATCGAGCTCATTTAGGGTTAGAGTTATGGTTAGAATTCGTTAGGGGTAGGGTTAAGCTTAGGGGTTCTATTCCTAGAATCGAGGTTTAGAGTTAGGCTGAAGGTCAGAATTGCATTGTGGGTCAGAATCGCGTGCATTTTGTCTTAGGGTTTGTGTTGAAATCGACGAGTTAGTGTTCGGTTGAGAATCGAGCACATTTCGAGTTAGAGTTATGGTTAGAATTCAGTGCATTTAGGGTTAGGTTCAGGGTTAGTGTTAGGATTAAGGTTAGGGTTAAAGTGCATTTGGGGTTAGGGGTAGGAGTAGGGTTACGATTATGGTTTGGGTTTTTGTTCATAGAATCAAGGTTATTGGTTAAGCTTAGGGTCACGATTGCATTTTGGTTCAGAATGGAGTGCATTTAGGCTAAGGGTTAGTGTTGAAATAGATAAGTTAGTGTTAGGGTTAGAATCGATCACATTTCGAGTTAGAGTTATGGTTAGATTTCAGTGCATTTAGGGTTAGGGTTAGGGTTAGGGTTAGGTTTAGGTTCAGCGTTTGAATCGAGTGCATTTAAGGATAGTGTCAGGGTTAGAGTTAGGTTTAGTGTTAGCTTTCGTAGAATCGAGGGTTAGAGTTACGGTTAGGGTTAGGGTTAGTGTGCATTTAGTTATAGGGGTAGGAGTAGGGTTAGGATTAGTGTTAGGGTTAGGGTTTTGGTTAATGTTCATTTAGGGATAGGGGTAGGAGTAGGCTTTGGATTAGTGTCAGCGTTTGTGTTCGTAGAATCGAGGTTTAAGATTAAGCTTAGGGTCAGGATTGCTTTTTGGGTCAGCATCGAGTGCATTTATGCTGAGGGTTATTGTTGAAATCGATGAAATATTGTTCGGGTTAGAATCGAGCACATTTAGGGTTAGAGTTATGGTTAGAATTCGTTAGGGGTAGTGTTAGGGTCAGGCTTTCTGTTCGTAGAATCGAAGTTTTGAGTTAGGCTGAAGGTCAGAATTTCATTGTGGGTCAGAATCGAGTGCATTTTGTTTTAGGGTTTGTGTTGAAATCGACGAGTTAGTGTTCGGGTGAGAACCGAGCACATTTAGGGTTAGAGTTATGGTTAGAATTCAGTGCATTTAGGGTTAGGGTAGGGTTACATTTAGGGTTTGGATTAAGGTTGGGGCTGGAGTGCATTTGGGGTAGGGTTAGGAGTAGGGTTACGATTTTGGTTTGGGTTTTTGTTCGTAGAATCCAGATTTATTTTAAAGCTTAGGGTCAGGATTGCATTTTGGGTCAGAATCGAGTGCATTCAGCCTTAGGGTTAGTGTTGAAATTGACGAGTTAGTGTTAGGGTTAGAATCGAGCTCATTTAGGGTTAAAGTTATGGTTAGAATTCGTTAGGGGTAGGGTTAGGGTTAGGGGTTCTGTTCCTAGAATCGAGGTTTAGAGTTAGGCTGAAGGTCAGAATTGCATTGTGGGTCAGAATCGCGTGCATTTTGTCTTAGCGTTTGTGTTGAAATCAACGAGTTAGTGTTCGGTTGAGAATCGAGCATATTTCGAGTTAGAGTTATGGGTAGAATTCAGTGCATTTAGGGTTAGGCTCAGGGTTAGTGTTAGGATTAAGGTTAGGGTTAGAGTGCATTTGGGGTTAGGGGTAGGAGTAGGGTTCCGATTATGGTTTGGGTTTTTGTTCATAGAATCAAGGTTATTGGATAAGCTTAGGGTCAGGATTGCTTTTTGGGTCAGCATCGAGTGCATTTAGGCTGAGGGTTATTGTTGAAATCGATGAAATATTGTTCGGGTTAGAATCAGCACATTTAGGGTTAGAGTTACGGTTAGAATTCGTTAGGAGTAGTGTTAGGGTTAGGCTTTCTGTTCTTAGAATCGAGGTTTTGAGTTAGGCTGAAGGTCAGAATTGCATTGTGGGTCAGAATCGAGTGCATTTTGTTTTAGGGTTTGTGTTGAAATCGACGAGTTAGTGTTCGGGTGAGAAGCGAGCACATTTAGGGTTAGAGTTATGGTTAGAATTCAGTGCATTTAGGGTTAGGGTAGGGTTACATTTAGGGTTTGGATTAAGGTTGGGGCTGGAGTGCATTTGGGGTAGGGTTAGGAGTAGGGTTACGATTTTGGTTTGGGTTTTTGTTCGTAGAATCCAGATTTATTTTAAAGCTTAGGGTCAGGATTGCATTTTGGGTCAGAATCGAGTGCATTCAGCTTTAGGGTTAGTGTTGAAATTGACGAGTTAGTGTTAGGGTTAGAATCGAGCTCATTTAGGGTCAGAGTTATGGTCAGAATTCGTTAGGGGTAGGGTTAAGCTTAGGGGTTCTGTTCCTAGAATCGAGGATTAGAGTTAGGCTGAAGGTCAGAATTGCATTGTGGGTCAGAATCGCGTGCATTTTGTCTTAGGGTTTGTGTTGAAATCGACGAGTTAGTGTTCGGTTGAGAATCGAGCACATTTCGAGTTAGAGTTATGGTTAGAATTCAGTGCATTTAGGGTTAGGTTCAGGGTTAGTGTTAGGATTAAGGTTAGGGTTAAAGTGCATTTGGGGTTAGGGGTAGGAGTAGGGTTCCGATTATGGTTTGGGTTTTTGTTCATAGAATCAAGGTTATTGGTTAAGCTTAGGGTCACGATTGCATTTTGGTTCAGAATGGAGTGCATTTAGGCTAAGGGTTAGTGTTGAAATAGATAAGTTAGTGTTAGGGTTAGAATCGATCACATTTCGAGTTAGAGTTATGGTTAGATTTCAGTGCATTTAGGGTTAGGGTTAGGGTTAGTGTTAGTTTTAAGTTCAGCGTTTGAATCGAGTGCATTTAAGGATAATGTCATTGTTAGAGTTAGGTTTAGTGTTAGCTTTCGTAGAATCGAGGGTTAGAGTTACGGTTAGGGTTAGGGTTAGTGTGCATTTAGTTATAGGGGTAGAAATAGGGTTAGGATTAGTGTTAGGGTTAGGGTTTTGGTTAATGTTCATTTAGGGATAGGGGTAGTAGTAGGCTTTGGATTAGTGTCAGCGTTTGTATTCGTAGAATCGAGGTTTAAGGTTAAGCTTAGGGTCAGGATTGCTTTTTGGGTCAGCATCGAGTGCATTTAGGCTGAGGGTTAGTGTTGAAATCGATGAAATATTGTTTGGGTTAGAATCGAGCACATTTAGGGTTAGAGTTATGGTTAGAATTCGTTAGGGGTAGTGTTAGGGTTAGGCTTTCTGTTCTTAGAATCGAGGTTTTGAGTTAGGCTGAAGGTCAGAATTGCATTGTGGGTCAGAATCGAGTGCATTTTGTTTTAGGGTTTGTGTTGAAATCGACGAGTTAGTGTTCGGGTGAGAAGCGAGCACATTTAGGGTTAGAGTTATGGTTAGAATTCAGTGCATTTAGGGTTAGGGTAGGGTTACAGTTAGGGTTAGGATTAAGGTTGGGGCTGGAGTGCATTTGGGGCTAGGGTTAGGAGTAGGGTTACGATTTTGGTTTGGGTTTTTGTTCGTAGAATCCAGATTTATTTTTAAGCTTAGGGTCAGGATTGCATTTTGGGTCAGAATCGAGTGCATTCAGGCTTAGGGTTAGTGTTGAAATTGACGAGTTAGTGTTAGGGTTAGAATCGAGCTCATTTAGGGTTAGAGTTATGGTTAGAATTCGTTAGGGGTAGGGTTAGGGTTAGGGGTTCTGTTCCTAGAATCGAGGTTTAGAGTTAGGCTGAAGGTCAGAATTGCATTGTGGGTCAGAATCGCGTGCATTTTGTCTTAGGGTTTGTGTTGAAATCGACGAGTTAGTGTTCGGTTGAGAATCGAGCACATTTCGAGTTAGAGTTATGGTTAGAATTCAGTGCATTTAGGGTTAGGTTCAGGGTTAGTGTTAGGATTAAGGTTAGGGTTAAAGTGCATTTGGGGTTAGGGGTAGGAGTAGGGTTACGATTATGGTTTGGGTTTTTGTTCATAGAATCAAGGTTATTGGTTAAGCTTAGGGTCACGATTGCATTTTGGTTCAGAATGGAGTGCATTTTGGCTAAGGGTTAGTGTTGAAATAGATAAGTTAGTGTTAGGGTTAGAATCGATCACATTTCGAGTTAGAGTTATGGTTAGATTTCAGTGCATTTAGGGTTAGGGTTTGGGTTAGTGTTAGGTTTCGGTTCAGCGTTTGAATCGAGTGCATTTAAGGATAGTGTCAGGGTTAGAGTTAGGTTTAGTGTTAGCTTTCGTAGAATCGAGGGTTAGAGTTACGGTTAGGGTTAGGGTTAGTGTGCATTTAGTTATAGGGGTTGGAGTAGGGTTAGGATTAGTGTTAGGGTTAGGGTTTTGGTTAATGTTCATTTAGGGACAGGGGTAGGAGTAGGCTTTGGATTAGTGTTAGCGTTTGTGTTCGTAGAATCGAGGTTTAAGATTAACCTTAGGGTCAGGATTGCTTTTTGGGTCAGCATCGAGTGCATTTAGGCTGAGGGTTAGTGTTGAAATCGATGAAATATTGTTCGGGTTAGAATCGAGCACATTTAGGGTTAGAGTTATGGTTACAATTCGTTAGGGGTAGTGTTAGGGTTAGGCTTTCTGTTCGTTAAATCGAAGTTTTGAGTTAGGCTGAAGGTCAGAATTGCATTGTGGGTGAGAATCGAGTGCATTTTGTTTTAGGGTTTGTGTTGAAATCGACGAGTTAGTGTTCGGGTGAGAAGCAAGCACATTTAGGGTTAGAGTTATGGTTAGAATTCAGTGCATTTAGGGTTAGGGTAAGGTTACAGTTAGGGTTAGGATTAAGGTTGGGGCTGGAGTGCATTTGGGGCTAGGGTTAGGAGTAGGGTTACGATTTTGGTTTGGGTTTTTGTTCGTAGAATCCAGATTTATTTTTAAGCTTAGGGTCAGGATTGCATTTTGGGTCAGAATCGAGTGCATTCCGGCTTAGGGTTAGTGTTGAAATTGACGAGTTAGTGTTAGGGTTAGAATCGAGCTCATTTAGGGTTAGAGTTATGGTTAGAATTCGTTAGGGGTAGGGTTAGGGTTAGGGGTTCTGTTCCTAGAATCGAGGTTTAGAGTTAGGCTGAAGGTCAGAATTGCATTGTGGGTCAGAATCGCGTGCATTTTGTCTTAGCGTTTGTGTTGAAATCGACGAGTTAGTGTTCGGTTGAGAATCGAGCACATTTCGAGTTAGAGTTATGGTTAGAATTCAGTGCATTTAGGGTTAAGTTCAGGGTTAGTGTTAGGATTAAGGTTAGGGTTAAAGTGCATTTGGGGTTAGGGGTAGGAGTAGGGTTACGATTATGGTTTGGGTTTTTGTTCATCGAATCAAGGTTATTGGTTAAGCTTAGGGTCACGATTGCATTTTGGTTCAGAATGGAGTGCATTTAGGCTAAGGGTTAGTGTTGAAATAGATAAGTTAGTGTTAGGCTTAGAATCGATCACATTTCGAGTTAGAGTTATGGTTAGATTTCAGTGCATTTAGGGTTAGGGTTTGGGTTAGTGTTAGGTTTCGGTTCAGCGTTTGAATCGAGTGCATTTAAGGATAGTGTCAGGGTTAGAGTTAGGTTTAGTGTTAGCTTTCGTAGAATCGAGGGTTAGAGTTACGGTTAGGGTTAGGGTTAGTGTGCATTTAGTTATAGGGGTAGGAGTAGGGTTAGGATTAGTGTTAGGGTTAGGGTTTTGGTTAATGTTCACTTAGGGATAGGGGTAGGAGTAGGCTTTGGATTAGTGTCAGCGTTTGTGTTCGTAGAATCGAGGTTTAAGATTAACCTTAGGGTCAGGATTGCTTTTTGGGTCAGCATCGAGTGCATTTAGGCTGAGGGTTAGTGTTGAAATCGATGAAATATTGTTCGGGTTAGAATCGAGCACATTTAGGGTTAGAGTTATGGTTACAATTCGTTAGGGGTAGTGTTAGGGTTAGGCTTTCTGTTCGTTAAATCGAAGTTTTGAGTTAGGCTGAAGGTCAGAATTGCATTGTGGGTGAGAATCGAGTGCATTTTGTTTTAGGGTTTGTGTTGAAATCGACGAGTTAGTGTTCGGGTGAGAAGCGAGCACATTTAGGGTTAGAGTTATGGTTAGAATTCAGTGCATTTAGGGTTAGGGTAAGGTTACAGTTAGGGTTAGGATTAAGGTTGGGGCTGGAGTGCATTTGGGGCTAGGGTTAGGAGTAGGGTTACGATTTTGGTTTGGGTTTTTGTTCGTAGAATCCAGATTTATTTTTAAGCTTAGGGTCAGGATTGCATTTTGGGTCAGAATGGAGTGCATTCAGGCTTAGGGTTAGTGTTGAAATTGACGAGTTAGTGTTAGGGTTAGAATCGAGCTCATTTAGGGTTAGAGTTATGGTTAGAATTCGTTAGGGGTAGGGTTAGGGTTAGGGGTTCTGTTCCTAGAATCGAGGTTTAGAGTTAGGCTGAAGGTCAGAATTGCATTGTGGGTCAGAATCGCGTGCATTTTGTCTTAGCGTTTGTGTTGAAATCGACGAGTTAGTGTTCGGTTGAGAATCGAGCACATTTCGAGTTAGAGTTATGGTTAGAATTCAGTGCATTTAGGGTTAAGTTCAGGGTTAGTGTTAGGATTAAGGTTAGGGTTAAAGTGCATTTGGGGTTAGGGGTAGGAGTAGGGTTACGATTATGGTTTGGGTTTTTGTTCATCGAATCAAGGTTATTGGTTAAGCTTAGGGTCACGATTGCATTTTGGTTCAGAATGGAGTGCATTTAGGCTAAGGGTTAGTGTTGAAATAGATAAGTTAGTGTTAGGGTTAGAATCGATCACATTTCGAGTTAGAGTTATGGTTAGATTTCAGTGCATTTAGGGTTAGGGTTTGGGTTAGTGTTAGGTTTCGGTTCAGCGTTTGAATCGAGTGCATTTAAGGATAGTGTCAGGGTTAGAGTTAGGTTTAGTGTTAGCTTTCGTAGAATCGAGGGTTAGAGTTACGGTTAGGGTTAGGGTTAGTGTGCATTTAGTTATAGGGGTTGGAGTAGGGTTAGGATTAGTGTTAGGGTTAGGGTTTTGGTTAATGTTCATTTAGGGACAGGGGTAGGAGTAGGCTTTGGATTAGTGTCAGCGTTTGTGTTCGTAGAATCGAGGTTTAAGATTAAACTTAGGGTCAGGATTGCTTATTGGGTCAGCATCGAGTGCATTTAGGCTGAGGGTTATTGTTGAAATCGATGAAATATTGTTCGGGTTAGAATCGAGCACATTTAGGGTTAGAGTTATGGTTAGAATTCGTAAGGGGTAGTGTTAGGGTTAGGCTTTCTGTTCTTAGAATCGAGGTTTTGCGTTAGGCTGAAGGTCAGAATTGCATTGTGGGTGAGAATCGAGTGCATTTTGCTTTAGGGTTTGTGTTGAAATCGACGAGTTAGTGTTCGGGTGAGAAGCGAGCACATTTAGGGTTAGAGTTATGGTTAGAATTCAGTGCATTTAGGGTTAGGGTAGGGTAACATTTAGGGTTAGGATTAAGGTTGGGGCTGGAGTGCATTTGGGGCTAGGGTTAGGAGTAGGGTTACGATTTTGGTTTGGGTTTTTGTTCGTAGAATCCAGATTTATTTTTAAGCTTAGGGTCAGGATTGCATTTTGGGTCAGAATGGAGTGCATTCAGGCTTAGGGTTAGTGTTGAAATTGACGAGTTAGTGTTAGGGTTATAATCGAGCTCATTTAGGGTTAGAGTTATGGTTAGAATTCGTTAGGGGTAGGGTTAGGGTTAGGGATTCTCTTCCTAGAATCGAGGTTTAGAGTTAGGCTGAAGGTCAGAATTGCATTGTGGGTCAGAATCGCGTGCATTTTGTCTTAGCGTTTGTGTTGAAATCGACGAGTTAGTGTTCGGTTGAGAATCGAGCACATTTCGAGTTAGAGTTATCGTTAGAATTCAGTGCATTTAGGGTTAGGTTCAGGGTTACTGTTAGGATTAAAGTTGGGGTTAAAGTGCATTTGGGGTTAGGGGTAGGAGTAGGGTTAAGATTATGGTTTGGGTTTTTGTTCATAGAATCAAGGTTATTGGTTAAGCTTAGGATCACGATTGCATTTTGGTTCAGAATGGAGTGCATTTAGGCTAAGGGTTAGTGTTGAAATAGATAAGTTAGTGTTAGGGTTAGAATCGATCACATTTCGAGTTAGAGTTATGGTTAGATTTCAGTGCATTTAGGGTTAGGGTTAGGGTTAGTGTTAGTTTTAAGTTCAGCGTTTGAATCGAGTGCATTTAAGGATAATGTCATTGTTAGAGTTAGGTTTAGTGTTAGCTTTCATAGAATGGAGGGTTAGAGTTACGGTTAGGGTTAGGGTTAGTGTGCATTTAGTTATAGGGGTAGGAATAGGGTTAGGATTAGTGTTAGGGTTAGGGTTTTGGTTAATGTTCATTTAGGGATAGGGGTAGTAGTAGGCTTTGGATTAGTGTCAGCGTTTGTATTCGTAGAATCGAGGTTTAAGGTTAAGCTTAGGGTCAGGATTGCTTTTTGGGTCAGCATCGAGTGCATTTAGGCTGAGGGTTAGTGTTGAAATCGATGAAATATTGTTTGGGTTAGAATCGAGCACATTTAGGGTTAGAGTTATGGTTAGAATTCGTTAGGGGTAGTGTTAGGGTTAGGCTTTCTGTTCTTAGAATCGAGGTTTTGCGTTAGGCTGAAGGTCAGAATTGCATTGTGGGTCAGAATCGAGTGCATTTTGTTTTAGGGTTTGTGTTGAAATCGACGAGTTAGTGTTCGGGTGAGAAGCGAGCACATTTAGGGTTAGAGTTATGGTTAGAATTCAGTGCATTTAGGGTTAGGGTAGGGTTACAGTTAGGGTTAGGATTAAGGTTGGGGCTGGAGTGCATTTGGGGCTAGGGTTAGGAGTAGGGTTACGATTTTGGTTTGGGTTTTTGTTCGTAGAATCCAGATTTATTTTTAAGCTTAGGGTCAGGATTGCATTTTGGGTCAGAATCGAGTGCATTCAGGCTTAGGGTTAGTGTTGAAATTGACGAGTTAGTGTTAGGGTTAGAATCGAGCTCATTTAGGGTTAGAGTTATGGTTAGAATTCGTTAGGGGTAGGGTTAGGGTTAGGGGTTCTGTTCCTAGAATCGAGGTTTAGAGTTAGGCTGAAGGTCAGAATTGCATTGTGGGTCAGAATCGCGTGCATTTTGTCTTAGGGTTTGTGTTGAAATCGACGAGTTAGTGTTCGGTTGAGAATCGAGCACATTTAGAGTTAGAGTTATGGTTAGAATTCAGTGCATTTAGGGTTCGGTTCAGGGTTAGTGTTAGGATTAAGGTTAGGGTTAAAGTGCATTTGGGGTTAGGGGTAGGAGTAGGGTTACGATTATGGTTTGGATTTTTGTTCATAGAATCAAGGTTATTGGTTAAGCTTAGGGTCACGATTGCATTTTGGTTCAGAATGGAGTGCATTTAGGCTAAGGGTTAGTGTTGAAATAGATAAGTTAGTGTTAGGGTTAGAATCGATCACATTTCGAGTTAGAGTTATGGTTAGATTTCAGTGCATTTAGGGTTAGGGTTAGGGTTAGTGTTAGGATTCGGTTCACCGTTTAAATCGAGTGCATTTAAGGATAGTGTCAGGGTTTGAGTTAGGTTTAGTGTTAGCTTTAGTAGAATCGAGGGTTAGAGTTACGGTTAGAGTTAGGGTTTGTGTGCATTTATTTATAGGGGTACGAGTAGGGTTAGGATTAGTGTTAGGGTTAGGGTTTTGGTTAATGTTCATTTAGGGATAGGGGTAGTAGTAGGCTTTGGATTAGTGTCAGCGTTTGTATTCGTAGAATCGAGGTTTAAGGTTAAGCTTAGGGTCAGGATTGCTTTTTGGGTCAGCATCGAGTGAATTTAGGCTGAGGGTTATTGTTGAAATCGATGAAATATTGTTCGGGTTAGAATCGAGCACATTTAGGGTTAGAGTTATGGTTAGAATTTCGTTAGGGGTAGTGGTAGGGTTAGGCTTTCTGTTCGTAGAATCGAGGTTTTGATTTAGGCTGAAGGTCAGAATTGCATTGTGGGTCAGAATCGAGTGCATTTTGTTTTAGGGTTTGTGTTGAAATCGACGAGTTAGTGTTCGGTTGAGAAGCGAGCACATTTAGGGTTAGAGTTATGGTTAGAATTCAGTGCATTTAGGGTTAGGGTAGGGTTACATTTAGGGTTAGGATTAAGGTTGGGGCTGGAGTGCATTTGGGGCTAGGGTTAGGAGTAGGGTTACGATTTTGGTTTGGGTTTTTGTTCGTAGAATCCAGATTTATTTTAAAGCTTAGGGTCAGGATTGCATTTTGGGTCAGAATCGAGTGCACTCAGCCTTGGGGTTAGTGTTGAAATTGACGAGTTAGTGTTACTGTTAGAATCGAGCTCATTTAGGGTCAGAGTTATGGTCAGAATTCGTTAGGGGTAGGGTTAAGCTTAGGGGTTCTATTCCTAGAATCGAGGTTTAGAGTTAGGCTGAAGGTCAGAATTGCATTGTGGGTCAGAATCGCGTGCATTTTGTCTTAGCGTTTGTGTTGAAATCGACGAGTTAGTGTTCGGTTGAGAATCGAGCACATTTCGAGTTAGAGTTATGGTTAGAATTCAGTGCATTTAGGGTTAGGTTCAGGGTTACTGTTAGGATTAAAGTTGGGGTTAAAGTGCATTTGGGGTTAGGGGTAGGAGTAGGGTTACGATTATGGTTTGGGTTTTTGTTCATAGAATCAAGGTTATTGGTTAAGCTTAGGATCACGATTGCATTTTGGTTCAGAATGGAGTGCATTTAGGCTAAGGGTTAGTGTTGAAATAGATAAGTTAGTGTTAGGGTTAGAATCGATCACATTTCGAGTTAGAGTTATGGTTAGATTTCAGTGCATTTAGGGTTAGGGTTAGGGTTAGTGTTAGTTTTAAGTTCAGCGTTTGAATCGAGTGCATTTAAGGATAATGTCATTGTTAGAGTTAGGTTTAGTGTTAGCTTTCGTAGAATGGAGGGTTAGAGTTACGGTTAGGGTTAGGGTTAGTGTGCATTTAGTTATAGGGGTAGGAATAGGGTTAGGATTAGTGTTAGGGTTAGGGTTTTGGTTAATGTTCATTTAGGGATAGGGGTAGTAGTAGGCTTTGGATTAGTGTCAGCGTTTGTATTCGTAGAATCGAGGTTTAAGGTTAAGCTTAGGGTCAGGATTGCTTTTTGGGTCAGCATCGAGTGCATTTAGGCTGAGGGTTAGTGTTGAAATCGATGAAATATTGTTCGGGTTAGAATCGAGCACATTTAGGGTTAGAGTTATGGTTAGAATTCGTTAGGGGTAGTGTTAGGGTTAGGCTTTCTGTTCTTAGAATCGAGGTTTTGCGTTAGGCTGAAGGTCAGAATTGCATTGTGGGTCAGAATCGAGTGCATTTTGTTTTAGGGTTTGTGTTGAAATCGACGAGTTAGTGTTCGGGTGAGAAACGAGCACATTTAGGGTTAGAGTTATGGTTAGAATTCAGTGCATTTAGGGTTAGGGTAG
The DNA here is from genome assembly GCF_028372415.1 of Notamacropus eugenii. NCBI lineage: Eukaryota > Metazoa > Chordata > Mammalia > Diprotodontia > Macropodidae > Notamacropus > Notamacropus eugenii. The sequence continues at coordinate 91,269 of NW_027325119.1, forward strand.
GGTTACAGTTAGGGTTAGGATTAAGGTTGGGGCTGGAGTGCATTTGGGGCTAGGGTTAGGAGTAGGGTTACGATTTTGGTTTGGGTTTTTGTTCGTAGAATCCAGATTTATTTTTAAGCTTAGGGTCAGGATTGCATTTTGGGTCAGAATCGAGTGCATTCAGGCTTAGGGTTAGTGTTGAAATTGACGAGTTAGTGTTAGGGTTAGAATCGAGCTCATTTAGGGTTAGAGTTATGGTTAGAATTCGTTAGGGGTAGGGTTAGGGTTAGGGGTTCTGTTCCTAGAATCGAGGTTTAGAGTTAGGCTGAAGGTCAGAATTGCATTGTGGGTCAGAATCGCGTGCATTTTGTCTTAGGGTTTGTGTTGAAATCGACGAGTTAGTGTTCGGTTGAGAATCGAGCACATTTCGAGTTAGAGTTATGGTTAGAATTCAGTGCATTTAGGGTTAGGTTCAGGGTTAGTGTTAGGATTAAGGTTAGGGTTAAAGTGCATTTGGGGTTAGGGGTAGGAGTAGGGTTACGATTATGGTTTGGGTTTTTGTTCATAGAATCAAGGTTATTGGTTAAGCTTAGGGTCACGATTGCATTTTGGTTCAGAATGGAGTGCATTTAGGCTAAGGGTTAGTGTTGAAATAGATAAGTTAGTGTTAGGGTTAGAATAGATCACATTTCGAGTTAGAGTTATGGTTAGATTTCAGTGCATTTAGGGTTAGGGTTAGGGTTAGTGTTAGGATTCGGTTCACCGTTTAAATCGAGTGCATTTAAGGATAGTGTCAGGGTTTGAGTTAGGTTTAGTGTTAGCTTTAGTAGAATCGAGGGTTAGAGTTACGGTTAGGGTTAGGGTTTGTGTGCATTTATTTATAGGGGTACGAGTAGGGTTAGGATTAGTGTTAGGGTTAGGGTTTTGGTTAATGTTCATTTAGGGATAGGGGTAGTAGTAGGCTTTGGATTAGTGTCAGCGTTTGTATTCGTAGAATCGAGGTTTAAGGTTAAGCTTAGGGTCAGGATTGCTTTTTGGGTCAGCATCGAGTGAATTTAGGCTGAGGGTTATTGTTGAAATCGATGAAATATTGTTCGGGTTAGGAATCGAGCACATTTAGTGTTAGAGTTATGGTTAGAATTCGTTAGGGGTAGTGGTAGGGGTAGGCTTTCTGTTCGTAGAATCGAGGTTTTGATTTAGGCTGAAGGTCAGAATTGCATTGTGGGTCAGAATCGAGTGCATTTTGTTTTAGGGTTTGTGTTGAAATCGACGAGTTAGTGTTCGGTTGAGAAGCGAGCACATTTAGGGTTGGAGTTATGGTTAGAATTCAGTGCATTTAGGGTTAGGGTAGGGTTACATTTAGGGTTAGGATTAAGGTTGGGGGCTGGAGTGCATTTGGGGCTAGGGTTAGGAGTAGGGTTACGATTTTGGTTTGGGTTTTTGTTCGTAGAATCCAGATTTATTTTAAAGCTTAGGGTCAGGATTGCATTTTGGGTCAGAATCGAGTGCACTCAGCCTTGGGGTTAGTGTTGAAATTGACGAGTTAGTGTTACTGTTAGAATCGAGCTCATTTAGGGTTAGAGTTATGGTTAGAATTCGTTAGGGGTAGGGTTAAGCTTAGGGGTTCTATTCCTAGAATCGAGGTTTAGAGTTAGGCTGAAGGTCAGAATTGCATTGTGGGTCAGAATCGCGTGCATTTTGTCTTAGCGTTTGTGTTGAAATCGACGAGTTAGTGTTCGGTTGAGAATCGAGCACATTTCGAGTTAGAGTTATGGTTAGAATTCAGTGCATTTAGGGTTAGGTTCAGGGTTACTGTTAGGATTAAAGTTAGGGTTAATGTGCATTTGGGGTTAGGGGTAGGAGTAGGGTTCCGATTATGGTTTGGGTTTTTGTTCATAGAATCAAGGTTATTGGTTAAGCTTAGGGTCACGATTGCATTTTGGTTCAGAATGGAGTGCATTTAGGCTAAGGGTTCGTGTTGAAATAGATAAGTTAGTGTTAGGGTTAGAATCGATCACATTTCGAGTTAGAGTTATGGTTAGATTTCAGTGCATTTAGGGTTAGGGTTAGGGTTAGGGTTAGGTTTAGGTTCAGCGTTTGAATCGAGTGCATTTAAGGATAGTGTCAGGGTTAGAGTTAGGTTTAGTGTTAGCTTTCGTAGAATCGAGGGTTAGAGTTACGGTTAGGGTTAGGGGTTAGTGTGCATTTAGTTATAGGGGTAGGAGTAGGGTTAGGATTAGTGTTAGGGTTAGGGTTTTGGTTAATGTTCATTTAGGGATAGGGGTAGGAGTAGGCTTTGGATTAGTGTCAGCGTTTGTGTTCGTAGAATCGAGGTTTAAGATTAAGCTTAGGGTCAGGATTGCTTTTTGGGTCAGCATCGAGTGCATTTATGCTGAGGGTTATTGTTGAAATCGATGAAATATTGTTCGGGTTAGAATCGAGCACATTTAGGGTTAGAGTTATGGTTAGAATTCGTTAGGGGTAGTGTTAGGGTCAGGCTTTCTGTTCGTAGAATCGAAGTTTTGAGTTAGGCTGAAGGTCAGAATTTCATTGTGGGTCAGAATCGAGTGCATTTTGTTTTAGGGTTTGTGTTGAAATCGACGAGTTAGTGTTCGGGTGAGAAGCGAGCACATTTAGGGTTAGAGTTATGGTTAGAATTCAGTGCATTTAGGGTTAGGGTAGGGTTACATTTAGGGTTTGGATTAAGGTTGGGGCTGGAGTGCATTTGGGGTAGGGTTAGGAGTAGGGTTACGATTTTGGTTTGGGTTTTTGTTCGTAGAATCCAGATTTATTTTAAAGCTTAGGGTCAGGATTGCATTTTGGGTCAGAATCGAGTGCATTCAGCCTTAGGGTTAGTGTTGAAATTGACGAGTTAGTGTTAGGGTTAGAATCGAGCTCATTTAGGGTTAAAGTTATGGTTAGAATTCGTTAGGGGTAGGGTTAGGGTTAGGGGTTCTGTTCCTAGAATCGAGGTTTAGAGTTAGGCTGAAGGTCAGAATTGCATTGTGGGTCAGAATTGTCTTAGCGTTTGTGTTGAAATCAACGAGTTAGTGTTCGGTTGAGAATCGAGCATATTTCGAGTTAGAGTTATGGGTAGAATTCAGTGCATTTAGGGTTAGGCTCAGGGTTAGTGTTAATATTAAGGTTAGGGTTAGAGTGCATTTGGGGTTAGGGGTAGGAGTAGGGTTCCGATTATGGTTTGGGTTTTTGTTCATAGAATCAAGGTTATTGGATAAGCTTAGGGTCAGGATTGCTTTTTGGGTCAGCATCGAGTGCATTTAGGCTGAGGGTTATTGTTGAAATCGATGAAATATTGTTCGGGTTAGAATCAGCACATTTAGGGTTAGAGTTATGGTTAGAATTCGTTAGGAGTAGTGTTAGGGTTAGGCTTTCTGTTCGTAGAATCGAGGTTTTGAGTTAGGCTGAAGGTCAGAATTGCATTGTGGGTCAGAATCGAGTGCATTTTGTATTAGGGTTTGTGTTGAAATCGACGAGTTAGTGTTCGGGTGAGAAGCGAGCACATTTAGGGTGAGAGTTATGGTTAGAATTCAGTGCATTTAGGGTTAGGGTAGGGGTTACATTTAGGGTTAGGATTAAGGTTGGGACTGGAGTGCATTTGGGGCTAGGGTTAGGAGTAGGGTTACGATTTTGGTTTGGGTTTTTGTTCGTAGAATCCAGATTTATTTTAAAGCTTAGGGTCAGGATTGCATTTTGGGTCAGAATCGAGTGCATTCAGCCTTAGGGTTAGTGTTGAAATTGACGAAGTTAGTGTTAGGGTTAGAATCGAGCTCATTTAGGGTCAGAGTTTATGGTCAGAATTCGTTAGGGGTAGGGTTAAGCTTAGGGGTTCTGTTCCTAGAATCGAGGATTAGAGTTAGGGCTGAAGGTCAGAATTGCATTGTGGGGTCAGAATCGCGTGCATTTTGTCTTAGGGTTTGTGTTGAAATCGACGAGTTAGTGTTCGGTTGAGAATCGAGCACATTTCGAGTTAGAGTTATGGTTAGAATTCAGTGCATTTAGGGTAAGGTTCAGGGTTAGTGTTAGGATTAAGGTTAGGGTTAAAGTGCATTTGGGTGTTAGGGGTAGGAGTAGGGTTCCGATTATGGTTTGGGTTTTTGTTCATAGAATCCAAGGTTATTGGTTAAGCTTTAGGGTCACGATTGCATTTTGGTTCAGAATGGAGTGCATTTAGGCTAAGGGTTAGTGTTGAAATAGATAAGTTAGTGTTAGGGTTAGAATCGATCACATTTCGAGTTAGAGTTATGGTTAGATTTCAGTGCATTTAGGGTTAGGCTTAGGGTTAGTGTTAGTTTTTAAGTTCAGCGTTTGAATCGAGTGCATTTACGGATAATGTCATTGTTAGAGTTAGGTTTTAGTGTTAGCTTTCGTAGAATGGAGGGTTAGAGTTACGGTTAGGGTTAGGGTTAGTGTGCATTTAGTTATAGGGGTAGGAATAGGGTTAGGATTAGTGTTAGGGTTAGGGTTTTGGTTAATGTTCATTTAGGGATAGGGGTAGTAGTAGGCTTTGGATTAGTGTCAGCGTTTGTATTCGTAGAATCGAGGTTTAAGGTTAAGCTTAGGGTCAGGATTGCTTTTTGGGTCAGCATCGAGTGCATTTAGGCTGAGGGTTAGTGTTGAAATCGATGAAATATTGTTTGGGTTAGAATCGAGCACATTTAGGGTTAGAGTTATGGTTAGAATTCGTTAGGGGTAGTGTTAGGGTTAGGCTTTCTGTTCTTAGAATCGAGGTTTTGAGTTAGGCTGAAGGTCAGAATTGCATTGTGGGTCAGAATCGAGTGCATTTTGTTTTAGGGTTTGTGTTGAAATCGACGAGTTAGTGGTTCGGGTGAGAAGCGAGCACATTTAGGGTTAGAGTTATGGTTAGAATTCAGTGCATTTAGGGTTAGGGTAGGGTTACAGTTAGGGTTAGGATTAAGGTTGGGGCTGGAGTGCATTTGGGGCTAGGGTTAGGAGTAGGGTTACGATTTTGGTTTGGGTTTTTGTTCGTAGAATCCAGATTTATTTTTAAGCTTAGGGTCAGGATTGCATTTTGGGTCAGAATCGAGTGCATTCAGGCTTAGGGTTAGTGTTGAAATTGACGAGTTAGTGTTAGGGTTAGAATCGAGCTCATTTAGGGTTAGAGTTATGGTTAGAATTCGTTAGGGGTAGGGTTAGGGTTAGGGGTTCTGTTCCTAGAATCGAGGTTTAGAGTTAGGCTGAAGGTCAGAATTGCATTGTGGGTCAGAATCGCGTGCATTTTGTCTTAGGGTTTGTGTTGAAATCGACGAGTTAGTGTTCGGTTGAGAATCGAGCACATTTCGAGTTAGAGTTATGGTTAGAATTCAGTGCATTTAGGGTTAGGTTCAGGGTTAGTGTTAGGATTAAGGTTAGGGTTAAAGTGCATTTGGGGTTAGGGGTAGGAGTAGGGTTACGATTATGGTTTGGGTTTTTGTTCATAGAATCAAGGTTATTGGTTAAGCTTAGGGTCACGATTGCATTTTGGTTCAGAATGGAGTGCATTTAGGCTAAGGGTTAGTGTTGAAATAGATAAGTTAGTGTTAGGGTTAGAATCGATCACATTTCGAGTTAGAGTTATGGTTAGATTTCAGTGCATTTAGGGTTAGGGTTAGGGTTAGGGTTAGGTTTAGGTTCAGCGTTTGAATCGAGTGCATTTAAGGATAGTGTCAGGGTTAGAGTTAGGTTTAGTGTTAGCTTTCGTAGAATCGAGGGTTAGAGTTACGGTTAGGGTTAGGGTTAGTGTGCACTTAGTTATAGGGGTAGGAGTAGGGTTAGGATTAGTGTTAGGGTTAGGGTTTTGGTTAATGTTCATTTAGGGATAGGGGTAGGAGTAGGCTTTGGATTAGTGTCAGCGTTTGTGTTCGTAGAATCGAGGTTTAAGATTAAGCTTAGGGTCAGGATTGCTTTTTGGGTCAGCATCGAGTGCATTTATGCTGAGGGTTATTGTTGAAATCGATGAAATATTGTTCGGATTAGAATCGAGCACATTTAGGGTTAGAGTTATGGTTAGAATTCGTTAGGGGTAGTGTTAGGGTTAGGCTTTCTGTTCGTAGAATCGAAGTTTTGAGTTAGGCTGAAGGTCAGAATTTCATTGTGGGTCAGAATCGAGTGCATTTTGTTTTAGGGTTTGTGTTGAAATCGACGAGTTAGTGTTCGGGTGAGAAGCGAGCACATTTAGGGTGAGAGTTATGGTTAGAATTCAGTGCATTTAGGGTTAGGGTAGGGTTACATTTAGGGTTTGGATTAAGGTTGGGGCTGGAGTGCATTTGGGGCTAGGGTTAGGAGTAGGGTTACGATTTTGGTTTGGGTTTTTGTTCGTAGAATCCAGATTTATTTTTAAGCTTAGGGTCAGGATTGCATTTTGGGTCAGAATCGAGTGCATTCAGCCTTAGGGTTAGTGTTGAAATTGACGAGTTAGTGTTAGGGTTAGAATCGAGCTCATTTAGGGTTAAAGTTATGGTTAGAATTCGTTAGGGGTAGGGTTAGGGTTAGGGGTTCTGTTCCTAGAATCGAGGTTTAGAGTTAGGCTGAAGGTCAGAATTGCATTGTGGGTCAGAATCGCGTGCATTTTGTCTTAGCGTTTGTGTTGAAATCAACGAGTTAGTGTTCGGGTGAGAATCGAGCATATTTCGAGTTAGAGTTATGGGTAGAATTCAGTGCATTTAGGGTTAGGCTCAGGGTTAGTGTTAGGATTAAGGTTAGGGTTAGAGTGCACTTGGGGTTAGGGGTAGGAGTAGGGTTCCGATTATGGTTTGGGTTTTTGTTCATAGAATCAAGGTTATTGGATAAGCTTAGGGTCAGGATTGCTTTTTGGGTCAGCATCGAGTGCATTTAGGCTGAGGGTTATTGTTGAAATCGATGAAATATTGTTCGGGTTAGAATCGAGCTCATTTAGGGTCAGAGTTATGGTCAGAATTCGTTAGGGGTAGGGTTAAGCTTAGGGGTTCTGTTCCTAGAATCGAGGATTAGAGTTAGGCTGAAGGTCAGAATTGCATTGTGGGTCAGAATCGCGTGCATTTTGTCTTAGGGTTTGTGTTGAAATCGACGAGTTAGTGTTCGGTTGAGAATCGAGCACATTTCGAGTTAGAGTTATGGTTAGAATTCAGTGCATTTAGGGTTAGGTTCAGGGTTAGTGTTAGGATTAAGGTTAGGGTTAAAGTGCATTTGGGGTTAGGGGTAGGAGTAGGGTTCCGATTATGGTTTGGGTTTTTGTTCATAGAATCAAGGTTATTGGTTAAGCTTAGGGTCACGATTGCATTTTGGTTCAGAATGGAGTGCATTTAGGCTAAGGGTTAGTGTTGAAATAGATAAGTTAGTGTTAGGGTTAGAATCGATCACATTTCGAGTTAGAGTTATGGTTAGATTTCAGTGCATTTAGGGTTAGGCTTAGGGTTAGTGTTAGTTTTAAGTTCAGCGTTTGAATCGAGTGCATTTAAGGATAATGTCATTGTTAGAGTTAGGTTTAGTGTTAGCTTTCGTAGAATGGAGGGTTAGAGTTACGGTTAGGGTTAGGGTTAGTGTGCATTTAGTTATAGGGGTAGGAATAGGGTTAGGATTAGTGTTAGGGTTAGGGTTTTGGTTAATGTTCATTTAGGGATAGGGGTAGTAGTAGGCTTTGGATTAGTGTCAGCGTTTGTATTCGTAGAATCGAGGTTTAAGGTTAAGCTTAGGGTCAGGATTGCTTTTTGGGTCAGCATCGAGTGCATTTAGGCTGAGGGTTAGTGTTGAAATCGATGAAATATTGTTTGGGTTAGAATCGAGCACATTTAGGGTTAGAGTTATGGTTAGAATTCGTTAGGGGTAGTGTTAGGGTTAGGCTTTCTGTTCTTAGAATCGAGGTTTTGAGTTAGGCTGAAGGTCAGAATTGCATTGTGGGTCAGAATCGAGTGCATTTTGTTTTAGGGTTTGTGTTGAAATCGACGAGTTAGTGTTCGGGTGAGAAGCGAGCACATTTAGGGTTAGAGTTATGGTTAGAATTCAGTGCATTTAGGGTTAGGGTAGGGTTACAGTTAGGGTTAGGATTAAGGTTGGGGCTGGAGTGCATTTGGGGCTAGGGTTAGGAGTAGGGTTACGATTTTGGTTTGGGTTTTTGTTCGTAGAATCCAGATTTATTTTAAAGCTTAGGGTCAGGATTGCATTTTGGGTCAGAATCGAGTGCATTCAGCCTTAGGGTTAGTGTTGAAATTGACGAGTTAGTGTTAGGGTTAGAATCGAGCTCATTTAGGGTTAAAGTTATGGTTAGAATTCGTTAGGGGTAGGGTTAGGGTTAGGGGTTCTGTTCCTAGAATCGAGGTTTAGAGTTAGGCTGAAGGTCAGAATTGCATTGTGGGTCAGAATCGCGTGCATTTTGTCTTAGCGTTTGTGTTGAAATCAACGAGTTAGTGTTCGGGTGAGAATCGAGCATATTTCGAGTTAGAGTTATGGGTAGAATTCAGTGCATTTAGGGTTAGGCTCAGGGTTAGTGTTAGGATTAAGGTTAGGGTTAGAGTGCATTTGGGGTTAGGGGTAGGAGTAGGGTTCCGATTATGGTTTGGGTTTTTGTTCATAGAATCAAGGTTATTGGATAAGCTTAGGGTCAGGATTGCTTTTTGGGTCAGCATCGAGTGCATTTAGGCTGAGGGTTATTGTTGAAATCGATGAAATATTGTTCGGGTTAGAATCGAGCTCATTTAGGGTCAGAGTTATGGTCAGAATTCGTTAGGGGTAGGGTTAAGCTTAGGGGTTCTGTTCCTAGAATCGAGGATTAGAGTTAGGCTGAAGGTCAGAATTGCATTGTGGGTCAGAATCGCGTGCATTTTGTCTTAGGGTTTGTGTTGAAATCGACGAGTTAGTGTTCGGTTGAGAATCGAGCACATTTCGAGTTAGAGTTATGGTTAGAATTCAGTGCATTTAGGGTTAGGTTCAGGGTTAGTGTTAGGATTAAGGTTAGGGTTAAAGTGCATTTGGGGTTAGGGGTAGGAGTAGGGTTCCGATTATGGTTTGGGTTTTTGTTCATAGAATCAAGGTTATTGGTTAAGCTTAGGGTCACGATTGCATTTTGGTTCAGAATGGAGTGCATTTAGGCTAAGGGTTAGTGTTGAAATAGATAAGTTAGTGTTAGGGTTAGAATCGATCACATTTCGAGTTAGAGTTATGGTTAGATTTCAGTGCATTTAGGGTTAGGCTTAGGGTTAGTGTTAGTTTTAAGTTCAGCGTTTGAATCGAGTGCATTTAAGGATAATGTCATTGTTAGAGTTAGGTTTAGTGTTAGCTTTCGTAGAATGGAGGGTTAGAGTTACGGTTAGGGTTAGGGTTAGTGTGCATTTAGTTATAGGGGTAGGAATAGGGTTAGGATTAGTGTTAGGGTTAGGGTTTTGGTTAATGTTCATTTAGGGATAGGGGTAGTAGTAGGCTTTGGATTAGTGTCAGCGTTTGTATTCGTAGAATCGAGGTTTAAGGTTAAGCTTAGGGTCAGGATTGCTTTTTGGGTCAGCATCGAGTGCATTTAGGCTGAGGGTTAGTGTTGAAATCGATGAAATATTGTTTGGGTTAGAATCGAGCACATTTAGGGTTAGAGTTATGGTTAGAATTCGTTAGGGGTAGTGGTAGGGTTAGGCTTTCTGTTCGTAGAATCGAGGTTTTGAGTTAGGCTGAAGGTCAGAATTGCATTGTGGGTCAGAATCGAGTGCATTTTGTTTTAGGGTTTGTGTTGAAATCGACGAGTTAGTGTTCGGGTGAGAAGCGAGCACATTTAGGGTGAGAGTTATGGTTAGAATTCAGTGCATTTAGGGTTAGGGTAGGGTTACATTTAGGGTTAGGATTAAGGTTGGGACTGGAGTGCATTTGGGGCTAGGGTTAGGAGTAGGGTTACGATTTTGGTTTGGGTTTTTGTTCGTAGAATCCAGATTTATTTTAAAGCTTAGGGTCAGGATTGCATTTTGGGTCAGAATCGAGTGCATTCAGCCTTAGGGTTAGTGTTGAAATTGACGAGTTAGTGTTAGGGTTAGAATCGAGCTCATTTAGGGTCAGAGTTATGGTCAGAATTCGTTAGGGGTAGGGTTAAGCTTAGGGGTTCTGTTCCTAGAATCGAGGATTAGAGTTAGGCTGAAGGTCAGAATTGCATTGTGGGTCAGAATCGCGTGCATTTTGTCTTAGGGTTTGTGTTGAAATCGACGAGTTAGTGTTCGGTTGAGAATCGAGCACATTTCGAGTTAGAGTTATGGTTAGAATTCAGTGCATTTAGGGTTAGGTTCAGGGTTAGTGTTAGGATTAAGGTTAGGGCTAAAGTGCATTTGGGGTTAGGGGTAGGAGTAGGGTTACGATTTTGGTTTGGGTTTTTGTTCATAGAATCAAGGTTATTGGTTAAGCTTATGGTCACGATTGCATTTTGGTTCAGAATGGAGTGCATTTAGGCTAAGGGTTAGTGTTGAAATAGATAAGTTAGTGTTAGGGTTAGAATCGATCACATTTCGAGTTAGAGTTATGGTTAGATTTCAGTGCATTTAGGGTTAGGGTTTGGGTTAGTGTTAGGTTTCGGTTCAGCGTTTGAATCGAGTGCATTTAAGGATAGTGTCAGGGTTAGAGTTAGGTTTAGTGTTAGCTTTCGTAGAATCGAGGGTTAGAGTTACGGTTAGGGTTAGGGTTAGTGTGCATTTAGTTATAGGGGTAGGAGTAGGGTTAGGATTAGTGTTAGGGTTAGGGTTTTGGTTAATGTTCATTTAGGGACAGGGGTAGGAGTAGGCTTTGGATTAGTGTCAGCGTTTGTGTTCGTAGAATCGAGGTTTAAGATTAAACTTAGGGTCAGGATTGCTTTTTGGGTCAGCATCGAGTGCATTTAGGCTGAGGGTTAGTGTTGAAATTGATGAAATATTGTTCGGGTTAGAATCGAGCACATTTAGGGTTAGAGTTATGGTTAGAATTCGTAAGGGGTAGTGTTAGGGTTAGGCTTTCTGCTAGTAGAATCGAGGTTTTGAGTTAGGCTGAAGGTCAGAATTGCATTGTGGGTGAAAAGCGAGTGCATTTTGTTTTAGGGTTTGTGTTGAAATCGACGAGTTAGTGTTCGGGTGAGAAGCGAGCACATTTAGGGTTAGAATTATGGTTAGAATTCAGTGCATTTAGGGTTAGGGTAGGGTTACATTTAGGGTTAGGATTAAGGTTGGGGCTGGAGTGCATTTGGGGCTAGGGTTAGGAGTAGAGTTACGATTTTGGTTTGGGTTTTTGTTCGTAGAATCCAGATTTATTTTTAAGCTTAGGTTCAGGATTGCATTTTGGGTCAGAATCGAGTGCATTCAGCCTTAGGGTTAGTGTTGAAATTGACGAGTTAGTGTTAGGGTTAGAATCGAGCTCATTTAGGGTTAGAGTTATGGTTAGAATTCGTTAGGGGTAGGGTTAGGGTTAGGGGTTCTGTTCCTAGAATCGAGGTTTAGAGTTAGGCTGAAGGTCAGAATTGCATTGTGGGTCAGAATCGCGTGCATTTTGTCTTAGCGTTTGTGTTGAAATCGACGAGTTAGTGTTCGGTTGAGAATCGAGCACATTTCGAGTTAGAGTTATGGTTAGAATTCAGTGCATTTAGGGTTAGGTTCAGGGTTACTGTTAGGATTAAAGTTAGGGTTAAAGTGCATTTGGGGTTAGGGGTAGGAGTAGGGTTACGATTATGGTTTGGGTTTTTGTTCATAGAATCAAGATTATTGGTTAAGCTTAGGGTCACGATTGCATTTTGGTTCAGAATGGAGTGCATTTAGGCTAAGGGTTAGTGTTGAAATAGATAAGTTAGTGTTAGGGTTAGAATCGATCACATTTCGAGTTAGAGTTATGGTTAGATTTCAGTGCATTTAGGGTTAGGGTTTGGGTTAGTGTTAGGTTTCGGTTCAGCGTTTGAATCGAGTGCATTTAAGGATAGTGTAAGGGTTAGAGTTAGGTTTAGTGTTAGCTTTCGTAGAATCGAGGGTTAGAGTTACGGTTAGGGTTAGGGTTAGTGTGCATTTAGTTATAGGGGTAGGAGTAGGGTTAGGATTAGTGTTAGGGTTAGGGTTTTGGTTAATGTTCATTTAGGGATAGGGGTAGGAGTAGGCTTTGGATTAGTGTCAGCGTTTGTGTTCGTAGAATCGAGGTTTAAGATTAACCTTAGGGTCAGGATTGCTTTTTGGGTCAGCATCGAGTGCATTTAGGCTGAGGGTTAGTGTTGAAATCGATGAAATATTGTTCGGGTTAGAATCGAGCACATTTAGGGTTAGAGTTATGGTTACAATTCGTTAGGGGTAGTGTTAGGGTTAGGCTTTCTGTTCGTAGAATCGAAGTTTTGAGTTAGGCTGAAGGTCAGAATTTCATTGTGGGTCAGAATCGAGTGCATTTTGTTTTAGGGTTTGTGTTGAAATCGACGAGTTAGTGTTCGGGTGAGAAGCGAGCACATTTAGGGTTAGAGTTATGGTTAGAATTCAGTGCATTTAGGGTTAGGGTAAGGTTACAGTTAGGGTTAGGATTAAGGTTGGGACTGGAGTGCATTTGGGGCTAGGGTTAGGAGTAGGGTTACGATTTTGGTTTGGGTTTTTGTTCGTAGAATCCAGATTTATTTTTAAGCTTAGGGTCAGGATTGCATTTTGGGTCAGAATCGAGTGCATTCAGGCTTAGGGTTAGTGTTGAAATTGACGAGTTAGTGTTAGGGTTAGAATCGAGCTCATTTAGGGTTAGAGTTATGGTTAGAATTCGTTAGGGGTAGGGTTAGGGTTAGGGGTTCTGTTCCTAGAATCGAGGTTTAGAGTTAGGCTGAAGGTCAGAATTGCATTGTGGGTCAGAATCGCGTGCATTTTGTCTTAGGGTTTGTGTTGAAATCGACGAGTTAGTGTTCGGTTGAGAATCGAGCACATTTCGAGTTAGAGTTATGGTTAGAATTCAGTGCATTTAGGGTTAGGTTCAGGGTTAGTGTTAGGATTAAGGTTAGGGTTAAAGTGCATTTGGGGTTAGGGGTAGGAGTAGGGTTACGATTATGGTTTGGGTTTTTGTTCATAGAATCAAGGTTATTGGTTAAGCTTATGGTCACGATTGCATTTTGGTTCAGAATGGAGTGCATTTAGGCTAAGGGTTAGTGTTGAAATAGATAAGTTAGTGTTAGGGTTAGAATCGATCACATTTCGAGTTAGAGTTATGGTTAGATTTCAGTGCATTTAGGGTTAGGGTTAGGGTTAGTGTTAGGATTCGGTTCACCGTTTAAATCGAGTGCATTTAAGGATAGTGTCAGGGTTTGAGTTAGGTTTAGTGTTAGCTTTAGTAGAATCGAGGGTTAGAGTTACGGTTAGGGTTAGGGTTTGTGTGCATTTATTTATAGGGGTACGAGTAGGGTTAGGATTAGTGTTAGGGTTAGGGTTTTGGTTAATGTTCATTTAGGGATAGGGATAGTAGTAGGCTTTGGATTAGTGTCAGCGTTTGTATTCGTAGAATCGAGGTTTAAGGTTAAGCTTAGGGTCAGGATTGCTTTTTGGGTCAGCATCGAGTGAATTTAGGCTGAGGGTTATTGTTGAAATCGATGAAATATTGTTCGGGTTAGAATCGAGCACATTTAGGGTTAGAGTTATGGTTAGAATTCGTTAGGGGTAGTGGTAGGGTTAGGCTTTCTGTTCGTAGAATCGAGGTTTTGATTTAGGCTGAAGGTCAGAATTGCATTGTGGGTCAGAATCGAGTGCATTTTGTTTTAGGGTTTGTGTTGAAATCGACGAGTTAGTGTTCGGTTGAGAAGCGAGCACATTTAGGGTTAGAGTTATGGTTAGAATTCAGTGCATTTAGGGTTAGGGTAGGGTTACATTTAGGGTTAGGATTAAGGTTGGGGCTGGAGTGCATTTGGGGCTAGGGTTAGGAGTAGGGTTACGATTTTGGTTTGGGTTTTTGTTCGTAGAATCCAGATTTCTTTTAAAGCTTAGGGTCAGGATTGCATTTTGGGTCAGAATCGAGTGCACTCAGCCTTGGGGTTAGTGTTGAAATTGACGAGTTAGTGTTACTGTTAGAATCGAGCTCATTTAGGGTTAGAGTTATGGTTAGAATTCGTTAGGGGTAGGGTTAAGCTTAGGGGTTCTATTCCTAGAATCGAGGTTTAGAGTTAGGCTGAAGGTCAGAATTGCATTGTGGGTCAGAATCGCGTGCATTTTGTCTTAGCGTTTGTGTTGAAATCGACGAGTTAGTGTTCGAGTGAGAATCGAGCATATTTCGAGTTAGAGTTATGGTTAGAATTCAGTGCATTTAGGGTTAGGTTCAGGGTTACTGTTAGGATTAAAGTTGGGGTTAAAGTGCATTTGGGGTTAGGGGTAGGAGTAGGGTTACGATTATGGTTTGGGTTTTTGTTCATAGAATCAAGGTTATTGGTTAAGCTTAGGATCACGATTGCATTTTGGTTCAGAATGGAGTGCATTTAGGCTAAGGGTTAGTGTTGAAATAGATAAGTTAGTGTTAGGGTTAGAATCGATCACATTTCGAGTTAGAGTTATGGTTAGATTTCAGTGCATTTAGGGTTAGGGTTAGGGTTAGTGTTAGTTTTAAGTTCAGCGTTTGAATCGAGTGCATTTAAGGATAATGTCATTGTTAGAGTTAGGTTTAGTGTTAGCTTTCGTAGAATGGAGGGTTAGAGTTACGGTTAGGGTTAGGGTTAGTGTGCATTTAGTTATAGGGGTAGGAGTAGGGTTAGGATTAGTGTTAGGGTTAGGGTTTTGGTTAATGTTCATTTAGGGATAGGGGTAGGAGTAGGCTTTGGATTAGTGTCAGCGTTTGTGTTCGTAGAATCGAGGTTTAAGATTAACCTTAGGGTCAGGATTGCTTTTTGGGTCAGCATCGAGTGCATTTAGGCTGAGGGTTAGTGTTGAAATCGATGAAATATTGTTCGGGTTAGAATCGAGCACATTTAGGGTTAGAGTTATGGTTACAGTTCGTTAGGGGTAGTGTTAGGGTTAGGCTTTCTGTTCGTAGAATCGAAGTTTTGAGTTAGGCTGAAGGTCAGAATTTCATTGTGGGTCAGAATCGAGTGCATTTTGTTTTAGGGTTTGTGTTGAAATCGACGAGTTAGTGTTCGGGTGAGAAGCGAGCACATTTGGGGTTAGAGTTATGGTTAGAATTCAGTGCATTTAGGGTTAGGGTAAGGTTACAGTTAGGGTTAGGATTAAGGTTGGGACTGGAGTGCATTTGGGGCTAGGGTTAGGAGTAGGGTTACGATTTTGGTTTGGGTTTTTGTTCGTAGAATCCAGATTTATTTTTAAGCTTAGGGTCAGGATTGCATTTTGGGTCAGAATCGAGTGCATTCAGGCTTAGGGTTAGTGTTGAAATTGACGAGTTAGTGTTAGGGTTAGAATCGAGCTCATTTAGGGTTAGAGTTATGGTTAGAATTCGTTAGGGGTAGGGTTAGGGTTAGGGGTTCTGTTCCTAGAATCGAGGTTTAGAGTTAGGCTGAAGGTCAGAATTGCATTGTGGGTCAGAATCGCGTGCATTTTGTCTTAGGGTTTGTGTTGAAATCGACGAGTTAGTGTTCGGTTGAGAATCGAGCACATTTCGAGTTAGAGTTATGGTTAGAATTCAGTGCATTTAGGGTTAGGTTCAGGGTTAGTGTTAGGATTAAGGTTAGGGTTAAAGTGCATTTGGGGTTAGGGGTAGGAGTAGGGTTACGATTATGGTTTGGGTTTTTGTTCATAGAATCAAGGTTATTGGTTAAGCTTAGGGTCACGATTGCATTTTGGTTCAGAATGGAGTGCATTTAGGCTAAGGGTTAGTGTTGAAATAGATAAGTTAGTGTTAGGGTTAGAATCGATCACATTTCGAGTTAGAGTTATGGTTAGATTTCAGTGCATTTAGGGTTAGGGTTAGGGTTAGTGTTAGGATTCGGTTCACCGTTTAAATCGAGTGCATTTAAGGATAGTGTCAGGGTTTGAGTTAGGTTTAGTGTTAGCTTTAGTAGAATCGAGGGTTAGAGTTACGGTTAGGGTTAGGGTTTGTGTGCATTTATTTATAGGGGTACGAGTAGGGTTAGGATTAGTGTTAGGGTTAGGGTTTTGGTTAATGTTCATTTAGGGATAGGGGTAGTAGTAGGCTTTGGATTAGTGTCAGCGTTTGTATTCGTAGAATCGAGGTTTAAGGTTAAGCTTAGGGTCAGGATTGCTTTTTGGGTCAGCATCGAGTGAATTTAGGCTGAGGGTTATTGTTGAAATCGATGAAATATTGTTCGGGTTAGAATCGAGCACATTTAGGGTTAGAGTTATGGTTAGAATTCGTTAGGGGTAGTGGTAGGGTTAGGCTTTCTGTTCGTAGAATCGAGGTTTTGAGTTAGGCTGAAGGTCAGAATTGCATTGTGGGTCAGAATCGAGTGCATTTTGTTTTAGGGTTTGTGTTGAAATCGACGAGTTAGTGTTCGGTTGAGAAGCGAGCACATTTAGGGTTAGAGTTATGGTTAGAATTCAGTGCATTTAGGGTTAGGGTAGGGTTACATTTAGGGTTAGGATTAAGGTTGGGGCTGGAGTGCATTTGGGGCTAGGGTTAGGAGTAGGGTTACGATTTTGGTTTGGGTTTTTGTTCGTAGAATCCAGATTTCTTTTAAAGCTTAGGGTCAGGATTGCATTTTGGGTCAGAATCGAGTGCACTCAGCCTTGGGGTTAGTGTTGAAATTGACGAGTTAGTGTTACTGTTAGAATCGAGCTCATTTAGGGTTAGAGTTATGGTTAGAATTCGTTAGGGGTAGGGTTAAGCTTAGGGGTTCTATTCCTAGAATCGAAGTTTAGAGTTAGGCTGAAGGTCAGAATTGCATTGTGGGTCAGAATCGCGTGCATTTTGTCTTAGCGTTTGTGTTGAAATCGACGAGTTAGTGTTCGAGTGAGAATCGAGCATATTTCGAGTTAGAGTTATGGTTAGAATTCAGTGCATTTAGGGTTAGGTTCAGGGTTACTGTTAGGATTAAAGTTAGGGTTAAAGTGCATTTGGGGTTAGGGGTAGGAGTAGGGTTACGATTATGGTTTGGGTTTTTGTTCATAGAATCAAGGTTATTGGTTAAGCTTAGGGTCACGATTGCATTTTGGTTCAGAATGGAGTGCATTTAGGCTAAGGGTTAGTGTTGAAATAGATAAGTTAGTGTTAGGGTTAGAATCGATCACATTTCGAGTTAGAGTTATGGTTAGATTTCAGTGCATTTAGGGTTAGGGTTTGGGTTAGTGTTAGGTTTCGGTTCAGCGTTTGAATCGAGTGCATTTAAGGATAGTGTAAGGGTTAGAGTTAGGTTTAGTGTTAGCTTTCGTAGAATCGAGGGTTAGAGTTACGGTTAGGGTTAGGGTTAGTGTGCATTTAGTTATAGGGGTAGGAGTAGGGTTAGGATTAGTGTTAGGGTTAGGGTTTTGGTTAATGTTCATTTAGGGATAGGGGTAGGAGTAGGCTTTGGATTAGTGTCAGCGTTTGTGTTTGTAGAATCGAGGTTTAAGATTAACCTTAGGGTCAGGATTGCTTTTTGGGTCAGCATCGAGTGCATTTAGGCTGAGGGTTAGTGTTGAAATCGATGAAATATTGTTCGGGTTAGAATCGAGCACATTTAGGGTTAGAGTTATGGTTACAATTCGTTAGGGGTAGTGTTAGGGTTAGGCTTTCTGTTCGTAGAATCGAAGTTTTGAGTTAGGCTGAAGGTCAGAATTTCATTGTGGGTCAGAATCGAGTGCATTTTGTTTTAGGGTTTGTGTTGAAATCGACGAGTTAGTGTTCGGGTGAGAAGCGAGCACATTTGGGGTTAGAGTTATGGTTAGAATTCAGTGCATTTAGGGTTAGGGTAAGGTTACAGTTAGGGTTAGGATTAAGGTTGGGACTGGAGTGCATTTGGGGCTAGGGTTAGGAGTAGGGTTACGATTTTGGTTTGGGTTTTTGTTCGTAGAATCCAGATTTATTTTTAAGCTTAGGGTCAGGATTGCATTTTGGGTCAGAATCGAGTGCATTCAGGCTTAGGGTTAGTGTTGAAATTGACGAGTTAGTGTTAGGGTTAGAATCGAGCTCATTTAGTGTTAGAGTTATGGTTAGAATTCATTAGGGGTAGGGTTAGGGTTAGGGGTTCTGTTCCTAGAATCGAGGTTTAGAGTTAGGCTGAAGGTCAGAATTGCATTGTGGGTCAGAATCGCGTGCATTTTGTCTTAGGGTTTGTGTTGAAATCGACGAGTTAGTGTTCGGTTGAGAATCGAGCACATTTCGAGTTAGAGTTATGGTTAGAATTCAGTGCATTTAGGGTTAGGTTCAGGGTTAGTGTTAGGATTAAGGTTAGGGTTAAAGTGCATTTGGGGTTAGGGGTAGGAGTAGGGTTACGATTATGGTTTGGGTTTTTGTTCATAGAATCAAGGTTATTGGTTAAGCTTAGGGTCACGATTGCATTTTGGTTCAGAATGGAGTGCATTTAGGCTAAGGGTTAGTGTTGAAATAGATAAGTTAGTGTTAGGGTTAGAATCGATCACATTTCGAGTTAGAGTTATGGTTAGATTTCAGTGCATTTAGGGTTAGGGTTAGGGTTAGTGTTAGGATTCGGTTCACCGTTTAAATCGAGTGCATTTAAGGATAGTGTCAGGGTTTGAGTTAGGTTTAGTGTTAGCTTTAGTAGAATCGAGGGTTAGAGTTACGGTTAGGGTTAGGGTTTGTGTGCATTTATTTATAGGGGTACGAGTAGGGTTAGGATTAGTGTTAGGGTTAGGGTTTTGGTTAATGTTCATTTAGGGATAGGGGTAGTAGTAGGCTTTGGATTAGTGTCAGCGTTTGTATTCGTAGAATCGAGGTTTAAGGTTAAGCTTAGGGTCAGGATTGCTTTTTGGGTCAGCATCGAGTGAATTTAGGCTGAGGGTTATTGTTGAAATCGATGAAATATTGTTCGGGTTAGAATCGAGCACATTTAGGGTTAGAGTTATGGTTAGAATTCGTTAGGGGTAGTGGTAGGGTTAGGCTTTCTGTTCGTAGAATCGAGGTTTTGAGTTAGGCTGAAGGTCAGAATTGCATTGTGGGTCAGAATCGAGTGCATTTTGTTTTAGGGTTTGTGTTGAAATCGACGAGTTAGTGTTCGGTTGAGAAGCGAGCACATTTAGGGTTAGAGTTATGGTTAGAATTCAGTGCATTTAGGGTTAGGGTAGGGTTACATTTAGGGTTAGGATTAAGGTTGGGGCTGGAGTGCATTTGGGGCTAGGGTTAGGAGTAGGGTTACGATTTTGGTTTGGGTTTTTGTTCGTAGAATCCAGATTTCTTTTAAAGCTTAGGGTCAGGATTGCATTTTGGGTCAGAATCGAGTGCACTCAGCCTTGGGGTTAGTGTTGAAATTGACGAGTTAGTGTTACTGTTAGAATCGAGCTCATTTAGGGTTAGAGTTATGGTTAGAATTCGTTAGGGGTAGGGTTAAGCTTAGGGGTTCTATTCCTAGAATCGAGGTTTAGAGTTAGGCTGAAGGTCAGAATTGCATTGTGGGTCAGAATCGCGTGCATTTTGTCTTAGCGTTTGTGTTGAAATCGACGAGTTAGTGTTCGAGTGAGAATCGAGCATATTTCGAGTTAGAGTTATGGTTAGAATTCAGTGCATTTAGGGTTAGGTTCAGGGTTACTGTTAGGATTAAAGTTGGGGTTAAAGTGCATTTGGGGTTAGGGGTAGGAGTAGGGTTACGATTATGGTTTGGGTTTTTGTTCATAGAATCAAGGTTATTGGTTAAGCTTAGGATCACGATTGCATTTTGGTTCAGAATGGAGTGCATTTAGGCTAAGGGTTAGTGTTGAAATAGATAAGTTAGTGTTAGGGTTAGAATCGATCACATTTCGAGTTAGAGTTATGGTTAGATTTCAGTGCATTTAGGGTTAGGGTTAGGGTTAGTGTTAGTTTTAAGTTCAGCGTTTGAATCGAGTGCATTTAAGGATAATGTCATTGTTAGAGTTAGGTTTAGTGTTAGCTTTCGTAGAATGGAGGGTTAGAGTTACGGTTAGGGTTAGGGTTAGTGTGCATTTAGTTATAGGGGTAGGAGTAGGGTTAGGATTAGTGTTAGGGTTAGGGTTTTGGTTAATGTTCATTTAGGGATAGGGGTAGGAGTAGGCTTTGGATTAGTGTCAGCGTTTGTGTTCGTAGAATCGAGGTTTAAGATTAACCTTAGGGTCAGGATTGCTTTTTGGGTCAGCATCGAGTGAATTTAGGCTGAGGGTTATTGTTGAAATCGATGAAATATTGTTCGGGTTAGAATCGAGCACATTTAGGGTTAGAGTTATGGTTAGAATTCGTTAGGGGTAGTGGTAGGGTTAGGCTTTCTGTTCGTAGAATCGAGGTTTTGAGTTAGGCTGAAGGTCAGAATTGCATTGTGGGTCAGAATCGAGTGCATTTTGTTTTAGGGTTTGTGTTGAAATCGACGAGTTAGTGTTCGGTTGAGAAGCGAGCACATTTAGGGTTAGAGTTATGGTTAGAATTCAGTGCATTTAGGGTTAGGGTAGGGTTACATTTAGGGTTAGGATTAAGGTTGGGGCTGGAGTGCATTTGGGGCTAGGGTTAGGAGTAGGGTTACGATTTTGGTTTGGGTTTTTGTTCGTAGAATCCAGATTTATTTTAAAGCTTAGGGTCAGGATTGCATTTTGGGTCAGAATCGAGTGCACTCAGCCTTGGGGTTAGTGTTGAAATTGACGAGTTAGTGTTACTGTTAGAATCGAGCTCATTTAGGGTTAGAGTTATGGTTAGAATTCGTTAGGGGTAGGGTTAAGCTTAGGGGTTCTATTCCTAGAATCGAGGTTTAGAGTTAGGCTGAAGGTCAGAATTGCATTGTGGGTCAGAATCGCGTGCATTTTGTCTTAGCGTTTGTGTTGAAATCGACGAGTTAGTGTTCGAGTGAGAATCGAGCATATTTCGAGTTAGAGTTATGGTTAGAATTCAGTGCATTTAGGGTTAGGTTCAGGGTTACTGTTAGGATTAAAGTTAGGGTTAAAGTGCATTTGGGGTTAGGGGTAGGAGTAGGGTTACGATTATGGTTTGGGTTTTTGTTCATAGAATCAAGGTTATTGGTTAAGCTTAGGGTCACGATTGCATTTTGGTTCAGAATGGAGTGCATTTAGGCTAAGGGTTAGTGTTGAAATAGATAAGTTAGTGTTAGGGTTAGAATCGATCACATTTCGAGTTAGAGTTATGGTTAGATTTCAGTGCATTTAGGGTTAGGGTTTGGGTTAGTGTTAGGTATCGGTTCAGCGTTTGAATCGAGTGCATTTAAGGATAGTGTCAGGGTTAGAGTTAGGTTTAGTGTTAGCTTTCGTAGAATCGAGGGTTAGAGTTACGGTTAGGGTTAGGGTTAGTGTGCATTTAGTTATAGGGGTAGGAGTAGGGTTAGGATTAGTGTTAGGGTTAGGGTTTTGGTTAATGTTCATTTAGGGATAGGGGTAGGAGTAGGCTTTGGATTAGTGTCAGCGTTTGTGTTCGTAGAATCGAGGTTTAAGATTAACCTTAGGGTCAGGATTGCTTTTTGGGTCAGCATCGAGTGCATTTAGGCTGAGGGTTAGTGTTGAAATCGATGAAATATTGTTCGGGTTAGAATCGAGCACATTTAGGGTTAGAGTTATGGTTACAATTCGTTAGGGGTAGTGTTAGGGTTAGGCTTTCTGTTCGTAGAATCGAAGTTTTGAGTTAGGCTGAAGGTCAGAATTTCATTGTGGGTCAGAATCGAGTGCATTTTGTTTTAGGGTTTGTGTTGAAATCGACGAGTTAGTGTTCGGGTGAGAAGCGAGCACATTTAGGGTTAGAGTTATGGTTAGAATTCAGTGCATTTAGGGTTAGGGTAAGGTTACAGTTAGGGTTAGGATTAAGGTTGGGACTGGAGTGCATTTGGGGCTAGGGTTAGGAGTAGGGTTACGATTTTGGTTTGGGTTTTTGTTCGTAGAATCCAGATTTATTTTTAAGCTTAGGGTCAGGATTGCATTTTGGGTCAGAATCGAGTGCATTCAGGCTTAGGGTTAGTGTTGAAATTGACGAGTTAGTGTTAGGGTTAGAATCGAGCTCATTTAGGGTTAGAGTTATGGTTAGAATTCGTTAGGGGTAGGGTTAGGGTTAGGGGTTCTGTTCCTAGAATCGAGGTTTAGAGTTAGGCTGAAGGTCAGAATTGCATTGTGGGTCAGAATCGCGTGCATTTTGTCTTAGGGTTTGTGTTGAAATTGACGAGTTAGTGTTCGGTTGAGAATCGAGCACATTTCGAGTTAGAGTTATGGTTAGAATTCAGTGCATTTAGGGTTAGGTTCAGGGTTAGTGTTAGGATTAAGGTTAGGGTTAAAGTGCATTTGGGGTTAGGGGTAGGAGTAGGGTTACGATTATGGTTTGGGTTTTTGTTCATAGAATCAAGGTTATTGGTTAAGCTTAGGGTCACGATTGCATTTTGGTTCAGAATGGAGTGCATTTAGGCTAAGGGTTAGTGTTGAAATAGATAAGTTAGTGTTAGGGTTAGAATCGATCACATTTCGAGTTAGAGTTATGGTTAGATTTCAGTGCATTTAGGGTTAGGGTTAGGGTTAGTGTTAGGATTCGGTTCACCGTTTAAATCGAGTGCATTTAAGGATAGTGTCAGGGTTTGAGTTAGGTTTAGTGTTAGCTTTAGTAGAATCGAGGGTTAGAGTTACGGTTAGGGTTAGGGTTTGTGTGCATTTATTTATAGGGGTACGAGTAGGGTTAGGATTAGTGTTAGGGTTAGGGTTTTGGTTAATGTTCATTTAGGGATAGGGGTAGTAGTAGGCTTTGGATTAGTGTCAGCGTTTGTATTCGTAGAATCGAGGTTTAAGGTTAAGCTTAGGGTCAGGATTGCTTTTTGGGTCAGCATCGAGTGAATTTAGGCTGAGGGTTATTGTTGAAATCGATGAAATATTGTTCGGGTTAGAATCGAGCACATTTAGGGTTAGAGTTATGGTTAGAATTCGTTAGGGGTAGTGGTAGGGTTAGGCTTTCTGTTCGTAGAATCGAGGTTTTGAGTTAGGCTGAAGGTCAGAATTGCATTGTGGGTCAGAATCGAGTGCATTTTGTTTTAGGGTTTGTGTTGAAATCGACGAGTTAGTGTTCGGTTGAGAAGCGAGCACATTTAGGGTTAGAGTTATGGTTAGAATTCAGTGCATTTAGGGTTAGGGTAGGGTTACATTTAGGGTTAGGATTAAGGTTGGGGCTGGAGTGCATTTGGGGCTAGGGTTAGGAGTAGGGTTACGATTTTGGTTTGGGTTTTTGTTCGTAGAATCCAGATTTCTTTTAAAGCTTAGGGTCAGGATTGCATTTTGGGTCAGAATCGAGTGCACTCAGCCTTGGGGTTAGTGTTGAAATTGACGAGTTAGTGTTACTGTTAGAATCGAGCTCATTTAGGGTTAGAGTTATGGTTAGAATTCGTTAGGGGTAGGGTTAAGCTTAGGGGTTCTATTCCTAGAATCGAGGTTTAGAGTTAGGCTGAAGGTCAGAATTGCATTGTGGGTCAGAATCGCGTGCATTTTGTCTTAGCGTTTGTGTTGAAATCGACGAGTTAGTGTTCGAGTGAGAATCGAGCATATTTCGAGTTAGAGTTATGGTTAGAATTCAGTGCATTTAGGGTTAGGTTCAGGGTTACTGTTAGGATTAAAGTTGGGGTTAAAGTGCATTTGGGGTTAGGGGTAGGAGTAGGGTTACGATTATGGTTTGGGTTTTTGTTCATAGAATCAAGGTTATTGGTTAAGCTTAGGATCACGATTGCATTTTGGTTCAGAATGGAGTGCATTTAGGCTAAGGGTTAGTGTTGAAATAGATAAGTTAGTGTTAGGGTTAGAATCGATCACATTTCGAGTTAGAGTTATGGTTAGATTTCAGTGCATTTAGGGTTAGGGTTAGGGTTAGTGTTAGTTTTAAGTTCAGCGTTTGAATCGAGTGCATTTAAGGATAATGTCATTGTTAGAGTTAGGTTTAGTGTTAGCTTTCGTAGAATGGAGGGTTAGAGTTACGGTTAGGGTTAGGGTTAGTGTGCATTTAGTTATAGGGGTAGGAGTAGGGTTAGGATTAGTGTTAGGGTTAGGGTTTTGGTTAATGTTCATTTAGGGATAGGGGTAGGAGTAGGCTTTGGATTAGTGTCAGCGTTTGTGTTCGTAGAATCGAGGTTTAAGATTAACCTTAGGGTCAGGATTGCTTTTTGGGTCAGCATCGAGTGAATTTAGGCTGAGGGTTATTGTTGAAATCGATGAAATATTGTTCGGGTTAGAATCGAGCACATTTAGGGTTAGAGTTATGGTTAGAATTCGTTAGGGGTAGTGGTAGGGTTAGGCTTTCTGTTCGTAGAATCGAGGTTTTGAGTTAGGCTGAAGGTCAGAATTGCATTGTGGGTCAGAATCGAGTGCATTTTGTTTCAGGGTTTGTGTTGAAATCGACGAGTTAGTGTTCGGTTGAGAAGCGAGCACATTTAGGGTTAGAGTTATGGTTAGAATTCAGTGCATTTAGGGTTAGGGTAGGGTTACATTTAGGGTTAGGATTAAGGTTGGGGCTGGAGTGCATTTGGGGCTAGGGTTAGGAGTAGGGTTACGATTTTGGTTTGGGTTTTTGTTCGTAGAATCCAGATTTATTTTAAAGCTTAGGGTCAGGATTGCATTTTGGGTCAGAATCGAGTGCACTCAGCCTTGGGGTTAGTGTTGAAATTGACGAGTTAGTGTTACTGTTAGAATCGAGCTCATTTAGGGTTAGAGTTACGGTTAGAATTCGTTAGGGGTAGGGTTAAGCTTAGGGGTTCTATTCCTAGAATCGAGGTTTAGAGTTAGGCTGAAGGTCAGAATTGCATTGTGGGTCAGAATCGCGTGCATTTTGTCTTAGCGTTTGTGTTGAAATCGACGAGTTAGTGTTCGAGTGAGAATCGAGCATATTTCGAGTTAGAGTTATGGTTAGAATTCAGTGCATTTAGGGTTAGGTTCAGGGTTACTGTTAGGATTAAAGTTGGGGTTAAAGTGCATTTGGGGTTAGGGGTAGGAGTAGGGTTACGATTATGGTTTGGGTTTTTGTTCATAGAATCAAGGTTATTGGTTAAGCTTAGGATCACGATTGCATTTTGGTTCAGAATGGAGTGCATTTAGGCTAAGGGTTAGTGTTGAAATAGATAAGTTAGTGTTAGGGTTAGAATCGATCACATTTCGAGTTAGAGTTATGGTTAGATTTCAGTGCATTTAGGGTTAGGGTTAGGGTTAGTGTTAGTTTTAAGTTCAGCGTTTGAATCGAGTGCATTTAAGGATAATGTCATTGTTAGAGTTAGGTTTAGTGTTAGCTTTCGTAGAATGGAGGGTTAGAGTTACGGTTAGGGTTAGGGTTAGTGTGCATTTAGTTATAGGGGTAGGAATAGGGTTAGGATTAGTGTTAGGGTTAGGGTTTTGGTTAATGTTCATTTAGGGATAGGGGTAGTAGTAGGCTTTGGATTAGTGTCAGCGTTTGTATTCGTAGAATCGAGGTTTAAGGTTAAGCTTAGGGTCAGGATTGCTTTTTGGGTCAGCATCGAGTGCATTTAGGCTGAGGGTTAGTGTTGAAATCGATGAAATATTGTTTGGGTTAGAATCGAGCACATTTAGGGTTAGAGTTATGGTTAGAATTCGTTAGGGGTAGTGTTAGGGTTAGGCTTTCTGTTCTTAGAATCGAGGTTTTGAGTTAGGCTGAAGGTCAGAATTGCATTGTGGGTCAGAATCGAGTGCATTTTGTTTTAGGGTTTGTGTTGAAATCGACGAGTTAGTGTTCGGGTGAGAAGCGAGCACATTTAGGGTTAGAGTTATGGTTAGAATTCAGTGCATTTAGGGTTAGGGTAGGGTTACAGTTAGGGTTAGGATTAAGGTTGGGGCTGGAGTGCATTTGGGGCTAGGGTTAGGAGTAGGGTTACGATTTTGGTTTGGGTTTTTGTTCGTAGAATCCAGATTTATTTTTAAGCTTAGGGTCAGGATTGCATTTTGGGTCAGAATCGAGTGCATTCAGGCTTAGGGTTAGTGTTGAAATTGACGAGTTAGTGTTAGGGTTAGAATCGAGCTCATTTAGGGTTAGAGTTATGGTTAGAATTCGTTAGGGGTAGGGTTAGGGTTAGGGGTTCTGTTCCTAGAATCGAGGTTTAGAGTTAGGCTGAAGGTCAGAATTGCATTGTGGGTCAGAATCGCGTGCATGTTGTCTTAGGGTTTGTGTTGAAATCGACGAGTTAGTGTTCGGTTGAGAATCGAGCACATTTCGAGTTAGAGTTATGGTTAGAATTCAGTGCATTTAGGGTTCGGTTCAGGGTTAGTGTTAGGATTAAGGTTAGGGTTAAAGTGCATTTGGGGTTAGGGGTAGGAGTAGGGTTACGATTATGGTTTGGGTTTTTGTTCATAGAATCAAGGTTATTGGTTAAGCTTAGGGTCACGATTGCATTTTGGTTCAGAATGGAGTGCATTTAGGCTAAGGGTTAGTGTTGAAATAGATAAGTTAGTGTTAGGGTTAGAATCGATCACATTTCGAGTTAGAGTTATGGTTAGATTTCAGTGCATTTAGGGTTAGGTTTAGGGTTAGTGTTAGGATTCGGTTCAGCGTTTAAATCGAGTGCATTTAAGGATAGTGTCAGGGTTAGAGTTAGGTTTAGTGTTAGCTTTAGTAGAATCGAGGGTTAGAGTTACGGTTAGGGTTAGGGTTTGTGTGCATTTATTTATAGGGGTACGAGTAGGGTTAGGATTAGTGTTAGGGTTAGGGTTTTGGTTAATGTTCATTTAGGGATAGGGGTAGTAGTAGGCTTTGGATTAGTGTCAGCGTTTGTATTCGTAGAATCGAGGTTTAAGGTTAAGCTTAGGGTCAGGATTGCTTTTTGGGTCAGCATCGAGTGCATTTAGGCTGAGGGTTATTGTTGAAATCGATGAAATATTGTTCGGGTTAGAATCGAGCACATTTAGGGTTAGAGTTATGGTTAGAATTCGTTAGGGGTAGTGGTAGGGTTAGGCTTTCTGTTCGTAGAATCGAGGTTTTGAGTTAGGCTGAAGGTCAGAATTGCATTGTGGGTCAGAATCGAGTGCATTTTGTTTTAGGGTTTGTGTTGAAATCGACGAGTTAGTGTTCGGTTGAGAAGCGAGCACATTTAGGGTTAGAGTTATGGTTAGAATTCAGTGCATTTAGGGTTAGGGTAGGGTTACATTTAGGGTTAGGATTAAGGTTGGGGCTGGAGTGCATTTGGGGCTAGGGTTAGGAGTAGGGTTACGATTTTGGTTTGGGTTTTTGTTCGTAGAATCCAGATTTATTTTAAAGCTTAGGGTCAGGATTGCATTTTGGGTCAGAATCGAGTGCACTCAGCCTTGGGGTTAGTGTTGAAATTGACGAGTTAGTGTTACTGTTAGAATCGAGCTCATTTAGGGTTAGAGTTATGGTTAGAATTCGTTAGGGGTAGGGTTAAGCTTAGGGGTTCTATTCCTAGAATCGAGGTTTAGAGTTAGGCTGAAGGTCAGAATTGCATTGTGGGTCAGAATCGCGTGCATTTTGTCTTAGCGTTTGTGTTGAAATCGACGAGTTAGTGTTCGGTTGAGAATCGAGCACATTTCGAGTTAGAGTTATGGTTAGAATTCAGTGCATTTAGGGATAGGTTCAGGGTTACTGTTAGGATTAAAGTTAGGGTTAAAGTGCATTTGGGGTTAGGGGTAGGAGTAGGGTTACGATTATGGTTTGGGTTTTTGTTCATAGAATCAAGGTTATTGGTTAAGCTTAGGATCACGATTGCATTTTGGTTCAGAATGGAGTGCATTTAGGCTAAGGGTTAGTGTTGAAATAGATAAGTTAGTGTTAGGGTTAGAATCGATCACATTTCGAGTTAGAGTTATGGTTAGATTTCAGTGCATTTAGGGTTAGGGTTAGGGTTAGTGTTAGTTTTAAGTTCAGCGTTTGAATCGAGTGCATTTAAGGATAATGTCATTGTTAGAGTTAGGTTTAGTGTTAGCTTTCGTAGAATGGAGGGTTAGAGTTACGGTTAGGGTTAGGGTTAGTGTGCATTTAGTTATAGGGGTAGGAATAGGGTTAGGATTAGTGTTAGGGTTAGGGTTTTGGTTAATGTTCATTTAGGGATAGGGGTAGTAGTAGGCTTTGGATTAGTGTCAGCGTTTGTATTCGTAGAATCGAGGTTTAAGGTTAAGCTTAGGGTCAGGATTGCTTTTTGGGTCAGCATCGAGTGCATTTAGGCTGAGGGTTAGTGTTGAAATCGATGAAATATTGTTCGGGTTAGAATCGAGCACATTTAGGGTTAGAGTTATGGTTAGAATTCGTTAGGGGTAGTGTTAGGGTTAGGCTTTCTGTTCTTAGAATCGAGGTTTTGAGTTAGGCTGAAGGTCAGAATTGCATTGTGGGTCAGAATCGAGTGCATTTTGTTTTAGGGTTTGTGTTGAAATCGACGAGTTAGTGTTCGGGTGAGAAGCGAGCACATTTAGGGTTAGAGTTATGGTTAGAATTCAGTGCATTTAGGGTTAGGGTAGGGTTACAGTTAGGGTTAGGATTAAGGTTGGGGCTGGAGTGCATTTGGGGCTAGGGTTAGGAGTAGGGTTACGATTTTGGTTTGGGTTTTTGTTCGTAGAATCCAGATTTATTTTTAAGCTTAGGGTCAGGATTGCATTTTGGGTCAGAATCGAGTGCATTCAGGCTTAGGGTTAGTGTTGAAATTGACGAGTTAGTGTTAGGGTTAGAATCGAGCTCATTTAGGGTTAGAGTTATGGTTAGAATTCGTTAGGGGTAGGGTTAGGGTTAGGGGTTCTGTTCCTAGAATCGAGGTTTAGAGTTAGGCTGAAGGTCAGAATTGCATTGTGGGTCAGAATCGCGTGCATTTTGTCTTAGGGTTTGTGTTGAAATCGACGAGTTAGTGTTCGGTTGAGAATCGAGCACATTTCGAGTTAGAGTTATGGTTAGAATTCAGTGCATTTAGTGTTCGGTTCAGGGTTAGTGTTAGGATTAAGGTTAGGGTTAAAGTGCATTTGGGGTTAGGGGTAGGAGTAGGGTTACGATTATGGTTTGGGTTTTTGTTCATAGAATCAAGGTTATTGGTTAAGCTTAGGGTCACGATTGCATTTTGGTTCAGAATGGAGTGCATTTAGGCTAAGGGTTAGTGTTGAAATAGATAAGTTAGTGTTAGGGTTAGAATCGATCACATTTCGAGTTAGAGTTATGGTTAGATTTCAGTGCATTTAGGGTTAGGGTTAGGGTTAGTGTTAGGATTCGGTTCAGCGTTTAAATCGAGTGCATTTAAGGATAGTGTCAGGGTTAGAGTTAGGTTTAGTGTTAGCTTTAGTAGAATCGAGGGTTAGAGTTACGGTTAGGGTTAGGGTTTGTGTGCATTTATTTATAGGGGTACGAGTAGGGTTAGGATTAGTGTTAGGGTTAGGGTTTTGGTTAATGTTCATATAGGGATAGGGATAGGAGTAGGCTTTGGATTAGTGTCAGCGTTTGTGTTCGTAGGATCGAGGTTTAAGATTAAGCTTAGGGTCAGGATTGCTTTTTGGGTCAGCATCGAGTGCATTTAGGCTGAGGGTTATTGTTGAAATCGATGAAATATTGTTCGGGTTAGAATCGAGCACATTTAGGGTTAGAGTTATGGTTAGAATTCGTTAGGGGTAGTGTTAGGGTTAGGCTTTCTGTTCGTAGAATCGAGGTTTTGAGTTAGGCTGAAGGTCAGAATTGCATTGTGGGTGAGAATCGAGTGCATTTTGTTTTAGGGTTTGTGTTGAAATCGACGAGTTAGTGTTCGGGTGAGAAGCGAGCACATTTAGGGTTAGAGTTATGGTTAGAATTCAGTGCATTTAGGGTTAGGGTAGGGTTACATTTAGGGTTAGGATTAAGGTTGGGGCTGGAGTGCATTTGGGGCTAGGGTTAGGAGTAGGGTTACGATTTTGGTTTGGGTTTTTGTTCGTAGAATCCAGATTTATTTTAAAGCTTAGGGTCAGGATTGCATTTTGGGTCAGAATCGAGTGCATTCAGCCTTAGGGTTAGTGTTGAAATTGACGAGTTAGTGTTAGGGTTAGAATCGAGCTCATTTAGGGTCAGAGTTATGGTCAGAATTCGTTAGGGGTAGGGTTAAGCTTAGGGGTTCTGTTCCTAGAATCGAGGATTAGAGTTAGGCTGAAGGTCAGAATTGCATTGTGGGTCAGAATCGCGTGCATTTTGTCTTAGCGTTTGTGTTGAAATCGACGAGTTAGTGTTCGGTTGAGAATCGAGCACATTTAGAGTTAGAGTTATGGTTAGAATTCAGTGCATTTAGGGTTAGGTTCAGGGTTAGTGTTAGGATTAAGGTCAGGGTTAAAGTGCATTTGGGGTTAGGGGTAGGAGTAGGGTTACGATTATGGTTTGGGTTTTTGTTCATAGAATCAAGGTTATTGGTTAAGCTTAGGGTCACGATTGCATTTTGGTTCAGAATGGAGTGCATTTAGGTTAAGGGTTAGTGTTTAAATAGATGAGTTAGTGTTAGGGTTAGAATCGATCACATTTCGAGTTGGAGTTATGGTTAGAATTCAGTGCTTTTAAGGTTGGATTAGGGTTAGTGTTAGGTTTAGGTTCAGCGTTGGAATCGAGTGCATTTAAGGATAGTGTTAGGGTTAGAGTTAGGTTTAGTGTTAGCTTTCGTAGAATCGAGGGTTAGAGTTACGGTTAGGGTTAGGGTTAGTGTGCATTTAGTTATAGGGGTTGGAGTAGGGTTAGGATTAGTGTTAGGGATAGGGTTTTGGTTAATGTTCATTTAGGGACAGGGGTAGCAGTAGGCTTTGGATTAGTGTCAGCGTTTGTGTTCGTAGAATCGAGGTTTAAGATTAAACTTAGGGTCAGGATTGCTTTTTGGGTCAGCATCGAGTGCATTTAGGCTGAGGGTTATTGTTGAAATCGATGAAATATTGTTCGGGTTAGAATCGAGCACATTTAGGGTTAGAGTTATGGTTAGAATTCGTAAGGGGTAGTGTTAGGGTTAGGCTTTCTGTTAGTAGAATCGAGGTTTTGAGTTAGGCTGAAGGTCAGAATTGCATTGTGGGTGAGAATCGAGTGCATTTTGTTTTAGGGTTTGTGTTGAAATCGACGAGTTAGTGTTCGGGTGAGAAGCGAGCACATTTAGGGTTAGAATTATGGTTAGATTTCAGTGCATTTAGGGTTAGGGTAGGGTTACATTTAGGATTAGGATTAAGGTTGGGGCTGGAGTGCATTTGGGGCTAGGGTTAGGAGTAGGGTTACGATTTTGGTTTGGGTTTTTGTTCGTAGAATCCAGATTTATTTTTAAGCTTAGGGTCAGGATTGCATTTTGGGTCAGAATCGAGTGCATTCAGGCTTAGGGTTAGTGTTGAAATTGACGAGTTAGTGTTAGGGTTAGAATCGAGCTCATTTAGGGTTAGAGTTATGGTTAGAATTCGTTAGGGGTAGGGTTAGGGTTAGGGGTTCTGTTCCTAGAATCGAGGTTTAGAGTTAGGCTGAAGGTCAGAATTGCATTGTGGGTCAGAATCGCGTGCATTTTGTCTTAGCGTTTGTGTTGAAATCGACGAGTTAGTGTTCGGTTGAGAATCCAGTACATTTCGAGTTAGAGTTATGGTTAGAATTCAGTGCATTTAGGGTTCGGTTCAGGGTTAGTGTTAGGATTAAGGTTAGGGTTAAAGTGCATTTGGGGTTAGGGGTAGGAGTAGGGTTACGATTATGGTTTGGGTTTTTGTTCATAGAATCAAGGTTATTGGTTAAGCTTAGGGTCACGATTGCATTTTGGTTCAGAATGGAGTGCATTTAGGCTAAGGGTTAGTGTTGAAATAGATAAGTTAGTGTTAGGGTTAGAATCGATCACATTTCGAGTTAAAGTTATGGTTAGATTTCAATGCATTTAGGGTTAGGGTTTGGGTTAGTGTTAGGTTTCGGTTCAGCGTTTGAATCGAGTGCATTTAAGGATAGTGTCAGGGTTAGAGTTAGGTTTAGTGTTAGGTTTCGTAGAATCGAGGGTTAGAGTTACGGTTAGGGTTAGGGTTAGTGTGCATTTAGTTATAGGGGTAGGAGTAGGGTTAGGATTAGTGTTAGGGTTAGGGTTTTGGTTAATGTTCATTTAGGGATAGGGGTAGGAGTAGGCTTTGGATTAGTGTCAGCGTTTGTGTTCGTAGAATCGAGGTTTAAGATTAACCTTAGGGTCAGGATTGCTTTTTGGGTCAGCATCGAGTGCATTTAGGCTGAGGGTTAGTGTTGAAATCGATGAAATTTTGTTCGGGTTAGAATCGAGCACATTTAGGGTTAGAGTTATGGTTACAATTCGTTAGGGGTAGTGTTAGGGTTAGGCTTTCTGTTCGTAGAATCGAAGTTTTGAGTTAGGCTGAAGGTCAGAATTTCATTGTGGGTCAGAATCGAGTGCATTTTGTTTTAGGGTTTGTGTTGAAATCGACGAGTTAGTGTTCGGGTGAGAACCGAGCACATTTAGGGTTAGAGTTATGGTTAGAATTCAGTGCATTTAGGGTTAGGGTTAGGGTTACAGTTAGGGTTAGGATTAAGGTTAGGGCTGGAGTGCATTTGGGGCTAGGGTTAGGAGTAGGGTTACGATTATGGTTTGGGTTTTTGTTCGTAGAATCCAGATTTATTTTTAAGCTTAGGGTCAGGATTGCATTTTCGGTCAGAATCGAGTGCATTCAGGCTTAGGGTTAGTGTTGAAATTGACGAGTTAGTGTTAGGGTTAGAATCGAGCTCATTTAGGGTTAAAGTTATGGTTAGAATTCGTTAGGGGTAGGGTTACGTTTAGGGGTCCTGTTCCTAGAATCGAGGTTTAGAGTTAGGCTGAAGGTCAGAATTGCATTGTGGGTCAGAATCGCGTGCATTTTGTCTTAGCGTTTGTGTTGAAATCAACGAGTTAGTGTTCGGGTGAGAATCGAGCATATTTCGAGTTAGAGTTATGGGTAGAATTCAGTGCATTTAGGGTTAGGTTCAGGGTTAGTGTTAGGATTAAGGTTAGGGTTAGAGTGCATTTGGGGTTAGGGGTAGGAGTAGGGTTCCGATTATGGTTTGGGTTTTTGTTCATAGAATCAAGTTATATGGTTAAGCTTAGGGTCAGGATTGCACTTTGGTTCAGAATGGAGTGCATTTAGGTTAAGGGTTAGTGTTGAAATAGATGAGTTAGTGTTAGGGTTAGAATCAATCACATTTCGAGTTGGAGTTATGGTTAGAATTCAGTGCTTTTAAGGTTGGATTAGGGTTAGTGTTAGGTTTAGGTTCAGCGTTGGAATCGAGTGCATTTAAGGATAGTGTCAGGGTTAGAGTTAGGTTTAGTGTTAGCTTTCGTAGAATCGAGGGTTACGGTTAGGGTTAGGGTTAGAGTGCATTTAGTTATAGGGGTAGTAGTAGGGTTAGGATTAGGGTTAGGGTTTGTGTTCCCAGATTAGAGAGTTAGGGTAAAGCTTCGGGTAAGGCTTTCATTTTGGGTCATAATCGAGTGCATTCAGGCTTAGGGTTAGTGTTGAAATTGACGAGTTAGTGTTAGGGTTAGAATCGAGCTCATTTGTGGTTAGAGTTATGGTTAGAATTCGTTAGGGGTAGGTTTAGGATTAGGGGTTCTGTTCCTAGAATCGAGGTTTGGAGTTAGGCTGAAGGTCAGAATTGCATTGTGGGTCAGAATCGCGTGCATTTTGTCTTAGGGTTTGTGTTGAAATCGACGAGTTAGTGTTCGGTTGAGAATCGAGCACATTTCGAGTTAGAGTTATGGTTAGAATTCAGTGCATTTACCGTTAGGCTCAGGGTTATTGTTAGGATTAAGGTTAGGGTTAAAGTGCATTTGGGGATAGGGGTAGGAGTAGGGTTCCGATTATGGTTTGGGTTTTTGTTCATAGAATCAAGGTTATTGGGTAAGCTTAGGGTCACGATTGCATTTTGGTTCAGAATGGAGTTCATTTAGGCTAAGGGTTAGTGTTGAAATAGATGACTTAGTGTTAGGGTTAGAATCGATCACATTTCAAGTTAGAGTTATGGTTACAATTCAGTCCTTTTAAGATTGGGTTATGGTTAGTGTTAGGTTTAGGTTCAGCGTTGGAATCGAGTGCATTTAAGGATAGTGTCAGGGTTAGAGTTAGGTTTAGTGATAGCTTTAGTAGAATCGAGGGTTACGGTTAGGGTTAGGGTTAGTGTGCATTTAGTTAAAGGGGGTAGGAATAGGGTTAGGATTAGTGTTAGGGTTAGGGTTTTGGTTAATGTTCATTTAGGGATAGGGGTAGTAGTAGGCTTTGGATTAGTGTCAGCGTTTGTATTCGTACAATCGAGGTTTAAGGTTAAGCTTAGGGTCAGGATTGCTTTTTGGGTCAGCATCGAGTGCATTCAGGCTTAGGGTTAGTGTTGAAATTGACGAGTTAGTGTTAGGGTTAGAATCGAGCTCATTTAGGGTTAGAGTTATGGTTAGAATTCGTTAGGGGTAGGGTTAGGGTTAGGGGTTCTGTTCCTAGAATCAAGGTTTGGAGTTAGGCTGAAGGTCAGAATTGCATTGTGGGTCAGAATCGCGTGCATTTTCTCTTAGGGTTTGTGTTGAAATCAACGAGTTAGTGTTCGGTTGAGAATCGAGCACATTTCGAGTTAGAGTTATGGTTAGAATTCAGTGCATTTAGGGTTAGGCTCAGGGTTAGTGTTAGGATTAAGGTTAGGGTTAAAGTGCATTTGGGGATTGGGGCAGGAGTAGGGTAACGATTATGGTTTGGGTTTTTGTTCATAGAATCAAGGTTATTGGTTAAGCTTAGGGTCACGATTGCATTTTGGTTCACAATGGAGTTCATTTAGGCTAAGGGTTAGTGTTGAAATAGATGACTTAGTGTTAGGGTTAGAATCGATCACATTTCTAGTTAGAGTTATGGTTAGAATTCAGTCCTTTTAAGATTGGGTTAGGGTTAGTGTTAGGTTTAGGTTCAGCGTTGGAATCGAGTGCATTTAAGGATAGTGTCAGGGTTAGAGTTAGGTTTAGTGTTAGCTTTCGTAGAATCGAGGGTTAGGGTTACGGTTAGGGTTAGGGTTAGTGTGCATTTAGTTATAGGGGTAGGAATAGGGTTAGGATTATTGTTAGGGTTAGGGTTTTGGTTAATGTTCATTAAGGGATAGGGGTAGTAGTAGGCTTTGGATTAGTGTCAGCGTTTGTATTCGTAGAATCGAGGTTTAAGATTAAGCCTAGGGTCAGGATTGCTTTTTGGGTCAGCATCGAGTGCATTTAGGCTGAGGGTTATTGTTGAAATCGATGAAATATTGTTCGGGTTAGAATCGAGCACATTTAGGGTTAGAGTTATGGTTAGAATTCGTTAGGGGTAGTGTTAGGGTTAGGCTTTCTGTTCGTAGAATCGAGGTTTTGAGTTAGGCTGAAGGTCAGAATTGCATTGTGGGTGAGAATCGAGTGCATTTTGTTTTAGGGTTTGTGTTGAAATCGACGAGTTAGTGTTCGGGTGAGAAGCGAGCACATTTAGGGTTAGAGTTATGGTTAGAATTCAGTGCATTTAGGGTTAGGGTAGGGTTACAGTTAGGGTTAGGATTAAGGTTGGGGCTGGAGTGCATTTGGGGCTAGGGTTAAGAGTAGGGTTACGATTTTGGTTTGGGTTTTTGTTCGTAGAATCCAGATTTATTTTAAAGCTTAGGGTCAGGATTGCATTTTGGGTCAGAATCGAGTGCATTCAGCCTTAGGGTTAGTGTTGAAATTGACGAGTTAGTGTTAGGGTTAGAATCGAGCTCATTTAGGGTTAGAGTTATGGTTAGAATTCGTTAGGGGTAGGGTTAGGTTTAGGGGTTCTCTTCCTAGAATCGAGGTTTAGAGTTAGGCTGAAGGTCAGAATTGCATTGTGGGTCAGAATCGCGTGCATTTTGTCTTAGGGTTTGTGTTGAAATCGACGAGTTAGTGTTCGGTTGAGAATCGAGCACATTTCGAGGTAGAGTTATGGTTAGAATTCAGTGCATTTAGGGTTAGGTTCAGGGTTAGTGTTAGGATTAAGGTTAAGGTTAAAGTGCATTTGGGGTTAGGGGTAGGAGTAGGGTTACGATTATGGTTTGGGTTTTTGTTCATAGAATCAAGGTTATTGGTTAAGCTTTGGGTCACGATTGCATTTTGGTTCAGAATGGAGTGCATTTAGGCTAAGGGTTAGTGTTGAAATAGATAAGTTAGTGTTAGGGTTAGAATCGATCACATTTCGAGTTAGAGTTATGGTTAGATTTCAGTGCATTTAGGGTTAGGGTTTGGGTTAGTGTTAGGTTTCGGTTCAGCGTTTGAATCGAGTGCATTTAAGGATAGTGTCAGGGTTAGAGTTAGGTTTAGTGTTAGCTTTCGTAGAATCGAGGGTTAGAGTTACGGTTAGGGTTAGGGTTAGTGTGCATTTAGTTATAGGTGTTGGAGTAGGGTTAGGATTAGTGTTAGGGTTAGGGTTTTGGTTAATGTTCATTTAGGGACAGGGGTAGGAGTAGGCTTTGGATTAGTGTCAGCGTTTGTGTTCGTAGAATCGAGGTTTAAGATTAAACTTAGGGTCAGGATTGCTTTTTGGGTCAGCATCGAGTGCATTTAGGCTGAGGGTTATTGTTGAAATCGATGAAATATTGTTCGGGTTAGAATCGAGCACATTTAGGGTTAGAGTTATGGTTACAATTCGTAAGGGATAGTGTTAGGGTTAGGCTTTCTGTTAGTAGAATCGAGGTTTTGAGTTAGGCTGAAGGTCAGAATTGCATTGTGGGTGAGAATCGAGTGCATTTTGTTTTAGGGTTTGTGTTGAAATCGACGAGTTAGTGTTCGGGTGAGAAGCGAGCACATTTAGGGTTAGAATTATGGTTAGAATTCAGTGCATTTAGGGTTAGGGTAGGGTTACATTTAGGGTTAGGATTAAGGTTGGGGCTGGAGTGCATTTGGGGCTAGGGTTAGGAGTAGAGTTACGATTTTGGTTTGGGTTTTTGTTCGTAGAATCCAGATTTATTTTTAAGCTTAGGGTCAGGATTGCATTTTGGGTCAGAATCGAGTGCATTCAGGCTTAGGGTTAGTGTTGAAATTGACGAGTTAGTGTTAGGGTTAGAATCGAGCTCATTTAGGGTTAGAGTTATGGTTAGAATTCGTTAGGGGTAGGGTTAGGGTTAGGGGTTCTGTTCCTAGAATCGAGGTTTAGAGTTAGGCTGAAGGTCAGAATTGCATTGTGGGTCAGAATCGCGTGCATTTTGTCTTAGCGTTTGTGTTGAAATCGACGAGTTAGTGTTCGGTTGAGAATCCAGTACATTTCGAGTTAGAGTTATGGTTAGAATTCAGTGCATTTAGGGTTAGGTTCAGGGTTAGTGTTAGGATTAAGGTTAGGGTTAAAGTGCATTTGGGGTTAGGGGTAGGAGTAGGGTTACGATTATGGTTTGGGTTTTTGTTCATAGAATCAAGGTTATTGGTTAAGCTTAGGGTCACGATTGCATTTTGGTTCAGAATGGAGTGCATTTAGGCTAAGGGTTAGTGTTGAAATAGATAAGTTAGTGTTAGGGTTAGAATCGATCACATTTCGAGTTAGAGTTATGGTTAGATTTCAGTGCATTTAGGGTTAGGATTTGGGTTAGTGTTAGGTTTCGGTTCAGCGTTTAAATCGAGTGCATTTAAGGATAGTGTCAGGGTTAGAGTTAGGTTTAGTGTTAGCTTTAGTAGAATCGAGGGTTAGAGTTACGGTTAAGGTTAGGGTTTGTGTGCATTTAGTTATAGGGGTACGAGTAGGGTTAGGATTAGTGTTAGGGTTAGGGTTTTGGTTAATGTTCATTTAGGGATAGGGGTAGGAGTAGGCTTTGGATTAGTGTCAACGTTTGTGTTCGTAGAATCGAGGTTTAAGATTAACCTTAGGGTCAGGATTTCTTTTTGGGTCAGCATCGAGTGCATTTAGGCTGAGGGTTAGTGTTGAAATCGATGAAATATTGTTCGGGTTAGAATCGAGCACATTTAGGGTTAGAGTTATGGTTACAATTCGTTAGGGGTAGTGTTAGGGTTAGGCTTTCTGTTCGTAGAATCGAAGTTTTGAGTTAGGCTGAAGGTCAGAATTTCATTGTGGGTCAGAATCGAGTGCATTTTGTTTTAGGGTTTGTGTTGAAATCGACGAGTTAGTGTTCGGGTGAGAACCGAGCACATTTAGGGTTAGAGTTATGGTTAGAATTCAGTGCATTTAGGGTTAGGGTTAGGGTTACAGTTAGGGTTAGGATTAAGGTTAGGGCTGGAGTGCATTTGGGGCTAGGGTTAGGAGTAGGGTTACGATTATGGTTTGGGTTTTTGTTCGTAGAATCCAGATTTATTTTTAAGCTTAGGGTCAGGATTGCATTTTCGGTCAGAATCGAGTGCATTCAGGCTTAGGGTTAGTGTTGAAATTGACGAGTTAGTGTTAGGGTTAGAATCGAGCTCATTTAGGGTTAAAGTTATGGTTAGAATTCGTTAGGGGTAGGGTTACGTTTAGGGGTCCTGTTCCTAGAATCGAGGTTTAGAGTTAGGCTGAAGGTCAGAATTGCATTGTGGGTCAGAATCGCGTGCATTTTGTCTTAGCGTTTGTGTTGAAATCAACGAGTTAGTGTTCGGGTGAGAATCGAGCATATTTCGAGTTAGAGTTATGGGTAGAATTCAGTGCATTTAGGGTTAGGTTCAGGGTTAGTGTTAGGATTAAGGTTAGGGTTAGAGTGCATTTGGGGTTAGGGGTAGGAGTAGGGTTCCGATTATGGTTTGGGTTTTTGTTCATAGAATCAAGTTATATGGTTAAGCTTAGGGTCAGGATTGCACTTTGGTTCAGAATGGAGTGCATTTAGGTTAAGGGTTAGTGTTGAAATAGATGAGTTAGTGTTAGGGTTAGAATCGATCACATTTCGAGTTGGAGTTATGGTTAGAATTCAGTGCTTTTAAGGTTGGATTAGGGTTAGTGTTAGGTTTAGGTTCAGCGTTGGAATCGAGTGCATTTAAGGATAGTGTCAGGGTTAGAGTTAGGTTTAGTGTTAGCTTTCGTAGAATCGAGGGTTACGGTTAGGGTTAGGGTTAGAGTGCATTTAGTTATAGGGGTAGTAGTAGGGTTAGGATTAGGGTTAGGGTTTGTGTTCCCAGATTAGAGAGTTAGGGTAAAGCTTCGGGTAAGGCTTTCATTTTGGGTCAGAATCGAGTGCATTCAGGCTTAGGGTTAGTGTTGAAATTGACGAGTTAGTGTTAGGGTTAGAATCGAGCTCATTTGTGGTTAGAGTTATGGTTAGAATTCGTTAGGGGTAGGTTTAGGATTAGGGGTTCTGTTCCTAGAATCGAGGTTTGGAGTTAGGCTGAAGGTCAGAATTGCATTGTGGGTCAGAATCGCGTGCATTTTGTCTTAGGGTTTGTGTTGAAATCAACGAGTTAGTGTTCGGTTGAGAATCGAGCACATTTCGAGTTAGAGTTATGGTTAGAATTCAGTGCATTTAGCGTTAGGCTCAGGGTTATTGTTAGGATTAAGGTTAGGGTTAAAGTGCATTTGGGGATAGGGGTAGGAGTAGGGTTCCGATTATGGTTTGGGTTTTTGTTCATAGAATCAAGGTTATTGGGTAAGCTTAGGGTCACGATTGCATTTTGGTTCAGAATGGAGTTCATTTAGGCTAAGGGTTAGTGTTGAAATAGATGACTTAGTGTTAGGGTTAGAATCGATCACATTTCAAGTTAGAGTTATGGTTACAATTCAGTCCTTTTAAGATTGGGTTATGGTTAGTGTTAGGTTTAGGTTCAGCGTTGGAATCGAGTGCATTTAAGGATAGTGTCAGGGTTAGAGTTAGGTTTAGTGATAGCTTTAGTAGAATCGAGGGTTACGGTTAGGGTTAGGGTTAGTGTGCATTTAGTTAAAGGGGTAGGAATAGAGTTAGGATTAGTGTTAGGGTTAGGGTTTTGGTTAATGTTCATTTAGGGATAGGGGTAGTAGTAGGCTTTGGATTAGTGTCAGCGTTTGTATTCGTAGAATCGAGGTTTAAGGTTAAGCTTAGGGTCAGGATTGCTTTTTGGGTCAGCATCGAGTGCATTCAGGCTTAGGGTTAGTGTTGAAATTGACGAGTTAGTGTTAGGGTTAGAATCGAGCTCATTTAGGGTTAGAGTTATGGTTAGAATTCGTTAGGGGTAGGGTTAGGGTTAGGGGTTCTGTTCCTAGAATCAAGGTTTGGAGTTAGGCTGAAGGTCAGAATTGCATTGTGGGTCAGAATCGCGTGCATTTTGTCTTAGCGTTTGTGTTCAAATCGACGAGTTAGTGTTCGGTTGAGAAGCGAGCACATTTAGGGTTAGAGTTATGGTTAGAATTCAGTGCATTTAGGGTTAGGGTTAGGGTTACAGTTAGTGTTAGGATTAAGGTTGGGGCTGGAGTGCATTTGGGGCTAGGGTTAGGAGTAGGGTTACGATTTTGGTTTGGGTTTTTGTTCGTAGAATCCAGATTTATTTTTAAGCTTAGGGTCAGGATTGCATTTTGGGTCAGAATCGAGTGCACTCAGCCTTGGGGTTAGTGTTGAAATTGACGAGTTAGTGTTACTGTTAGAATCGAGCTCATTTAGGGTTAGAGTTATGGTTAGAATTCGTTAGGGGTAGGGTTAAGCTCAGGGGTTCTATTCCTAGAATCGAGGTTTAGAGTTAGGCTGAAGGTCAGAATTGCATTGTGGGTCAGAATCGCGTGCATTTTGTCTTAGCGTTTGTGTTCAAATCGACGAGTTAGTGTTCGGTTGAGAATCGAGCACATTTCGAGTTAGAGTTATGGTTAGAATTCAGTGCATTTAGGGTTAGGTTCAGGGTTAGTGTTAGGATTAAGGTTAAGGTTAAAGTGCATTTGGGGTTAGGGGTAGGAGTAGGGTTACGATTATGGTTTGGGTTTTTGTTCATAGAATCAAGGTTATTGGTTAAGCTTTGGGTCACGATTGCATTTTGGTTCAGAATGGAGTGCATTTAGGCTAAGGGTTAGTGTTGAAATAGATAAGTTAGTGTTAGGGTTAGAATCGATCACATTTCGAGTTAGAGTTATGGTTAGATTTCAGTGCATTTAGGGTTAGGGTTTGGGTTAGTGTTAGGTTTCGGTTCAGCGTTTGAATCGAGTGCATTTAAGGATAGTGTCAGGGTTAGAGTTAGGTTTAGTGTTAGCTTTCGTAGAATCGAGGGTTAGAGTTACGGTTAGGGTTAGGGTTAGTGTGCATTTAGTTATAGGTGTTGGAGTAGGGTTAGGATTAGTGTTAGGGTTAGGGTTTTGGTTAATGTTCATTTAGGGACAGGGGTAGGAGTAGGCTTTGGATTAGTGTCAGCGTTTGTGTTCGTAGAATCGAGGTTTAAGATTAAACTTAGGGTCAGGATTGCTTTTTGGGTCAGCATCGAGTGCATTTAGGCTGAGGGTTATTGTTGAAATCGATGAAATATTGTTCGGGTTAGAATCGAGCACATTTAGGGTTAGAGTTATGGTTACAATTCGTAAGGGATAGTGTTAGGGTTAGGCTTTCTGTTAGTAGAATCGAGGTTTTGAGTTAGGCTGAAGGTCAGAATTGCATTGTGGGTGAGAATCGAGTGCATTTTGTTTTAGGGTTTGTGTTGAAATCGACGAGTTAGTGTTCGGGTGAGAAGCGAGCACATTTAGGGTTAGAATTATGGTTAGAATTCAGTGCATTTAGGGTTAGGGTAGGGTTACATTTAGGGTTAGGATTAAGGTTGGGGCTGGAGTGCATTTGGGGCTAGGGTTAGGAGTAGAGTTACGATTTTGGTTTGGGTTTTTGTTCGTAGAATCCAGATTTATTTTTAAGCTTAGGGTCAGGATTGCATTTTGGGTCAGAATCGAGTGCATTCAGGCTTAGGGTTAGTGTTGAAATTGACGAGTTAGTGTTAGGGTTAGAATCGAGCTCATTTAGGGTTAGAGTTATGGTTAGAATTCGTTAGGGGTAGGGTTAGGGTTAGGGGTTCTGTTCCTAGAATCGAGGTTTAGAGTTAGGCTGAAGGTCAGAATTGCATTGTGGGTCAGAATCGCGTGCATTTTGTCTTAGCGTTTGTGTTGAAATCGACGAGTTAGTGTTCGGTTGAGAATCCAGTACATTTCGAGTTAGAGTTATGGTTAGAATTCAGTGCATTTAGGGTTAGGTTCAGGGTTAGTGTTAGGATTAAGGTTAGGGTTAAAGTGCATTTGGGGTT
Source organism: Notamacropus eugenii (assembly GCF_028372415.1). Lineage (NCBI taxonomy): Eukaryota > Metazoa > Chordata > Mammalia > Diprotodontia > Macropodidae > Notamacropus > Notamacropus eugenii. The sequence continues at coordinate 133,252 of NW_027325119.1, forward strand.
AGGGGTAGGAGTAGGGTTACGATTATGGTTTGGGTTTTTGTTCATAGAATCAAGGTTATTGGTTAAGCTTAGGGTCACGATTGCATTTTGGTTCAGAATGGAGTGCATTTAGGCTAAGGGTTAGTGTTGAAATAGATAAGTTAGTGTTAGGGTTAGAATCGATCACATTTCGAGTTAGAGTTATGGTTAGATTTCAGTGCATTTAGGGTTAGGATTTGGGTTAGTGTTAGGTTTCGGTTCAGCGTTTAAATCGAGTGCATTTAAGGATAGTGTCAGGGTTAGAGTTAGGTTTAGTGTTAGCTTTAGTAGAATCGAGGGTTAGAGTTACGGTTAAGGTTAGGGTTTGTGTGCATTTAGTTATAGGGGTACGAGTAGGGTTAGGATTAGTGTTAGGGTTAGGGTTTTGGTTAATGTTCATTTAGGGATAGGGGTAGGAGTAGGCTTTGGATTAGTGTCAACGTTTGTGTTCGTAGAATCGAGGTTTAAGATTAACCTTAGGGTCAGGATTTCTTTTTGGGTCAGCATCGAGTGCATTTAGGCTGAGGGTTAGTGTTGAAATCGATGAAATATTGTTCGGGTTAGAATCGAGCACATTTAGGGTTAGAGTTATGGTTACAATTCGTTAGGGGTAGTGTTAGGGTTAGGCTTTCTGTTCGTAGAATCGAAGTTTTGAGTTAGGCTGAAGGTCAGAATTTCATTGTGGGTCAGAATCGAGTGCATTTTGTTTTAGGGTTTGTGTTGAAATCGACGAGTTAGTGTTCGGGTGAGAACCGAGCACATTTAGGGTTAGAGTTATGGTTAGAATTCAGTGCATTTAGGGTTAGGGTTAGGGTTACAGTTAGGGTTAGGATTAAGGTTAGGGCTGGAGTGCATTTGGGGCTAGGGTTAGGAGTAGGGTTACGATTATGGTTTGGGTTTTTGTTCGTAGAATCCAGATTTATTTTTAAGCTTAGGGTCAGGATTGCATTTTCGGTCAGAATCGAGTGCATTCAGGCTTAGGGTTAGTGTTGAAATTGACGAGTTAGTGTTAGGGTTAGAATCGAGCTCATTTAGGGTTAAAGTTATGGTTAGAATTCGTTAGGGGTAGGGTTACGTTTAGGGGTCCTGTTCCTAGAATCGAGGTTTAGAGTTAGGCTGAAGGTCAGAATTGCATTGTGGGTCAGAATCGCGTGCATTTTGTCTTAGCGTTTGTGTTGAAATCAACGAGTTAGTGTTCGGGTGAGAATCGAGCATATTTCGAGTTAGAGTTATGGGTAGAATTCAGTGCATTTAGGGTTAGGTTCAGGGTTAGTGTTAGGATTAAGGTTAGGGTTAGAGTGCATTTGGGGTTAGGGGTAGGAGTAGGGTTCCGATTATGGTTTGGGTTTTTGTTCATAGAATCAAGTTATATGGTTAAGCTTAGGGTCAGGATTGCACTTTGGTTCAGAATGGAGTGCATTTAGGTTAAGGGTTAGTGTTGAAATAGATGAGTTAGTGTTAGGGTTAGAATCGATCACATTTCGAGTTGGAGTTATGGTTAGAATTCAGTGCTTTTAAGGTTGGATTAGGGTTAGTGTTAGGTTTAGGTTCAGCGTTGGAATCGAGTGCATTTAAGGATAGTGTCAGGGTTAGAGTTAGGTTTAGTGTTAGCTTTCGTAGAATCGAGGGTTACGGTTAGGGTTAGGGTTAGAGTGCATTTAGTTATAGGGGTAGTAGTAGGGTTAGGATTAGGGTTAGGGTTTGTGTTCCCAGATTAGAGAGTTAGGGTAAAGCTTCGGGTAAGGCTTTCATTTTGGGTCAGAATCGAGTGCATTCAGGCTTAGGGTTAGTGTTGAAATTGACGAGTTAGTGTTAGGGTTAGAATCGAGCTCATTTGTGGTTAGAGTTATGGTTAGAATTCGTTAGGGGTAGGTTTAGGATTAGGGGTTCTGTTCCTAGAATCGAGGTTTGGAGTTAGGCTGAAGGTCAGAATTGCATTGTGGGTCAGAATCGCGTGCATTTTGTCTTAGGGTTTGTGTTGAAATCAACGAGTTAGTGTTCGGTTGAGAATCGAGCACATTTCGAGTTAGAGTTATGGTTAGAATTCAGTGCATTTAGCGTTAGGCTCAGGGTTATTGTTAGGATTAAGGTTAGGGTTAAAGTGCATTTGGGGATAGGGGTAGGAGTAGGGTTCCGATTATGGTTTGGGTTTTTGTTCATAGAATCAAGGTTATTGGGTAAGCTTAGGGTCACGATTGCATTTTGGTTCAGAATGGAGTTCATTTAGGCTAAGGGTTAGTGTTGAAATAGATGACTTAGTGTTAGGGTTAGAATCGATCACATTTCAAGTTAGAGTTATGGTTACAATTCAGTCCTTTTAAGATTGGGTTATGGTTAGTGTTAGGTTTAGGTTCAGCGTTGGAATCGAGTGCATTTAAGGATAGTGTCAGGGTTAGAGTTAGGTTTAGTGATAGCTTTAGTAGAATCGAGGGTTACGGTTAGGGTTAGGGTTAGTGTGCATTTAGTTAAAGGGGTAGGAATAGAGTTAGGATTAGTGTTAGGGTTAGGGTTTTGGTTAATGTTCATTTAGGGATAGGGGTAGTAGTAGGCTTTGGATTAGTGTCAGCGTTTGTATTCGTAGAATCGAGGTTTAAGGTTAAGCTTAGGGTCAGGATTGCTTTTTGGGTCAGCATCGAGTGCATTCAGGCTTAGGGTTAGTGTTGAAATTGACGAGTTAGTGTTAGGGTTAGAATCGAGCTCATTTAGGGTTAGAGTTATGGTTAGAATTCGTTAGGGGTAGGGTTAGGGTTAGGGGTTCTGTTCCTAGAATCAAGGTTTGGAGTTAGGCTGAAGGTCAGAATTGCATTGTGGGTCAGAATCGCGTGCATTTTGTCTTAGCGTTTGTGTTCAAATCGACGAGTTAGTGTTCGGTTGAGAAGCGAGCACATTTAGGGTTAGAGTTATGGTTAGAATTCAGTGCATTTAGGGTTAGGGTTAGGGTTACAGTTAGTGTTAGGATTAAGGTTGGGGCTGGAGTGCATTTGGGGCTAGGGTTAGGAGTAGGGTTACGATTTTGGTTTGGGTTTTTGTTCGTAGAATCCAGATTTATTTTTAAGCTTAGGGTCAGGATTGCATTTTGGGTCAGAATCGAGTGCACTCAGCCTTGGGGTTAGTGTTGAAATTGACGAGTTAGTGTTACTGTTAGAATCGAGCTCATTTAGGGTTAGAGTTATGGTTAGAATTCGTTAGGGGTAGGGTTAAGCTCAGGGGTTCTATTCCTAGAATCGAGGTTTAGAGTTAGGCTGAAGGTCAGAATTGCATTGTGGGTCAGAATCGCGTGCATTTTGTCTTAGCGTTTGTGTTCAAATCGACGAGTTAGTGTTCGATTGAGAATCGAGCACATTTCGAGTTAGAGTTATGGTTAGAATTCAGTGCATTTAGGGTTAGGTTCAGGGTTACTGTTAGGATTAAAGTTAGGGTTAAAGTGCATTTGGGGTTAGGGGTAGGAGTAGGGTTACGATTATGGTTTGGGTTTTTGTTCATAAAATCAAGGTTATTGGTTAAGCTTAGGATCAGGATTGCATTTTGGTTCAGAATGGAGTGCATTTAGGCTAAGGGTTAGTGTTGAAATAGATAAGTTAGTGTTAGGGTTAGAATCGATCACATTTCGAGTTAGAGTTATGGTTAGATTTCAGTGCAATTAGGGTTAGGGTTAGGGTTAGTGTTAGTTTTAAGTTCAGCGTTTGAATCGAGTGCATTTAAGGATAATGTCATTGTTAGAGTTAGGTTTAGTGTTAGCTTTCGTAGAATCGAGGGTTAGGGTTACGGTTAGGGTTAGGGTTAGTGTGCATTTAGTTATAGGGGTAGGAATAGGGTTAGGATTAGTGTTAGGGTTAGGGTTTTGGTTAATGTTCATTTAGGGATAGGGGTAGTAGTAGGCTTTGGATTAGTGTCAGCGTTTGTATTTGTAGAATCGAGGTTTAAGGTTAAGCTTAGGGTCAGGATTGCTTTTTGGGTCAGCATCGAGTGCATTTAGGCTGACGGTTAGTGTTGAAATCGATGAAATATTGTTTGGGTTAGAATCGAGCACATTTAGGGTTAGAGTTATGGTTAGAATTCGTTAGGGGTAGTGTTAGGGTTAGGCTTTCTGTTCTTAGAATCGAGGTTTTGAGTTAGGCTGAAGGTCAGAATTGCATTGTGGGTGAGAATCGAGTGCATTTTGTTTTAGGGTTTGTGTTGAAATCGACGAGTTAGTGTTCGGGTGAGAAGCGAGCACATTTAGGGTTAGAGTTATGGTTAGAATTCAGTGCATTTAGGGTTAGGGTAGGGTTACAGTTAGGGTTAGGATTAAGGTTGGGGCTGGAGTGCATTTGGGGCTAGGGTTAGGAGTAGGGTTACGATTTTGGTTTGGGTTTTTGTTCGTAGAATCCAGATTTATTTTTAAGCTTAGGGTCAGGATTGCATTTTGGGTCAGAATCGAGTGCATTCAGGCTTAGGGTTAGTGTTGAAATTGACGAGTTAGTGTTAGGGTTAGAATCGAGCTCATTTAGGGTTAGAGTTATGGTTAGAATTCGTAAGGGGTAGGGTTAGGGTTAGGGGTTCTCTTCCTAGAATCGAGGTTTAGAGTTAGGCTGAAGGTCAGAATTGCATTGTGGGTCAGAATCGCGTGCATTTTGTCTTAGCGTTTGTGTTGAAATCGACGAGTTAGTGTTCAGTTGAGAATCGAGCACATTTCGAGTTAGAGTTATGGTTAGAATTCAGTGCATTTAGGGTTAGGTTCAGGGTTAGTGTTAGGATTAAGGTTAGGGTTAAAGTGCATTTGGGGTTAGGGGTAGGAGTAGGGTTACGATTATGGTTTGGGTTTTTGTTCATAGAATCAAGGTTATTGGTTAAGCTTAGGGTCACGATTGCATTTTGGTTCAGAATGGAGTGCATTTAGGCTAAGGGTTAGTGTTGAAATAGATAAGTTAGTGTTAGGGTTAGAATCGATCACATTTCGAGTTAGAGTTATGGTTAGATTTCAGTGCATTTAGGGTTAGGGTTAGGGTTAGTGTTAGGACTCGGTTCAGCGTTTAAATCGAGTGCATTTAAGGATAGTGTCAGGGTTAGAGTCAGGTTTGGTGTTAGCTTTCGTAGAATCGAGGGTTAGGGTTACGGTTAGGGTTAGGGTTAGTGTGCATTTAGTTATAGGGGTAGGAATAGGGTTAGGATTAGTGTTAGGGTTAGGGTTTTGGTTAATGTTCATTTAGGGATAGGGGTAGGAGTAGGCTTTGGATTAGTGTCAGCGTTTGTGTTCGTAGAATCGAGTTTTAAGATTAAACTTAGGGTCAGGATTGCTTTTTGGGTCAGAATCGAGTGCATTTTGTTTTAGGGTTTGTGTTGAAATCGACGAGTTAATGTTCGGATCAGAAGGGAGCACATTTAGGGTTAGAGTTATGGTTAGAATTCAGTGCATTTAGGGTTAGGGTAGGGTTACAGTTAGGGTTAGGATTAAGGTTGGGGCTGGAGTGCATTTGGGGCTAGGGTTAGGAGTAGGGTTACGATTTTGGTTTGGGTTTTTGTTCATAGAATCCAGATTTATTTTTAAGCTTAGGGTCAGGATTGCATTTTGGGTCAGAATCGAGTGCATTCAGGCTTAGGGTTAGTGTTGAAATTGACGAGTTAGTGTTAGGGTTAGAATCGAGCTCATTTAGGGTTAGAGTTATGGTTAGAATTCGTTAGGGGTAGGGTTAGGGTTAGGGGTTCTCTTCCTAGAATCGTGGTTTAGAGTTAGGCTGAAGGTCAGAATTGCATTGTGCGTCAGAATCGCGTGCATTTTGTCTTAGCGTTTGTGTTGAAATCGACGAGTTAGTGTTCGGTTGAGAATCGAGCACATTTCGAGTTAGAGTTATGGTTAGAATTCAGTGCATTTAGGGTTAGGTTCAGGGTTAGTGTCAGGATTAAGGTTAGGGTTAAAGTGCATTTGGGGTTAGGGGTAGGAGTAGGGTTACGATTATGGTTTGGGTTTTTGTTCATAGAATCAAGGTTATTGGTTAAGCTTAGGGTCACGATTGCATTTTGGTTCAGAATGGAGTGCATTTAGGCTAAGGGTTAGTGTTGAAATAGATAAGTTAGTGTTAGGGTTAGAATCGATCACATTTCGAGTTAGAGTTATGGTTAGATTTCAGTGCATTTAGGGTTAGGGTTTGGGTTAGTGTTAGGTTTCGGTTCAGCGTTTGAATCGAGTGCATTTAAGGATAGTGTCAGGGTTAGAGTTAGGTTTAGTGTTAGCTTTCGGAGAATCGAGGGTTACGGTTAGGGTTAGGGTTAGAGTGCATTTAGTTATAGGGGTAGTAGTAGGGTTAGGATTAGGGTTAGGGTTTGTGTTCCCAGATTAGAGAGTTTGGGTAAAGCTTCGGGTAAGGCTTTCATTTTGGGTCAGAATCGAGTGCATTCAGGCTTAGGGTTAGTGTTGAAATTGACGAGTTAGTGTTAGGGTTAGAATCGAGCTCATTTAGGGTTAGAGTTATGGTTAGAATTCGTTAGGGGTAGGTTTAGGTTTAGGGGTTCTGTTCCTAGAATCGAGGTTTGGAGTTAGGCTGAAGGTCAGAATTGCATTGTGGGTCAGAATCGCGTGCATTTTGTCTTAGGGTTTGTGTTGAAATCAACGAGTTAGTGTTCGGTTGAGAATCGAGCACATTTCGAGTTAGAGTTATGGTTAGAATTCAGTGCATTTAGCGTTAGGCTCAGGGTTATTGTTAGGATTAAGGTTAGGGTTAAAGTGCATTTGGGGATAGGGGTAGGAGTAGGGTTCCGATTATGGTTTGGGTTTTTGTTCATAGAATCAAGGTTATTGGGTAAGCTTAGGGTCACGATTGCATTTTGGTTCACAATGGAGTTCATTTAGGCTAAGGGTTAGTGTTGAAATAGATGACTTAGTGTTAGGGTTAGAATCGATCACATTTCAAGTTAGAGTTATGGTTACAATTCAGTCCTCTTAAGATTGGGTTATGGTTAGTGTTAGGTTTAGGTTCAGCGTTGGAATCGAGTGCATTTAAGGATAGTGTCAGGGTTAGAGTTAGGTTTAGTGATAGCTTTAGTAGAATCGAGGGTTACGGTTAGGGTTAGGGTTAGTGTGCATTTAGTTAAAGGGGTAGGAATAGAGTTAGGATTAGTGTTAGGGTTAGGGTTTTGGTTAATGTTCATTTAGGGATAGGGGTAGTAGTAGGCTTTGGATTAGTGTCAGCGTTTGTATTCGTAGAATCGAGGTTTAAGGTTAAGCTTAGGGTCAGGATTGCTTTTTGGGTCAGCATCGAGTGCATTCAGGCTTAGGGTTAGTGTTGAAATTGACGAGTTAGTGTTAGGGTTAGAATCGAGCTCATTTAGGGTTAGAGTTATGGTTAGAATTCGTTAGGGGTAGGGTTAGGGTTAGGGGTTCTGTTCCTAGAATCAAGGTTTGGAGTTAGGCTGAAGGTCAGAATTGCATTGTGGGTCAGAATCGCGTGCATTTTCTCTTAGGGTTTGTGTTGAAATCAACGAGTTAGTGTTCGGTTGAGAATCGAGCACATTTCGAGTTAGAGTTATGGTTAGAATTCAGTGCATTTAGGGTTAGGCTCAGGGTTAGTGTTAGGATTAAGGTTAGGGTTAAAGTGCATTTGGGGGTTGGGGCAGGAGTAGGGTAACGATTATGGTTTGGGTTTTTGTTCATAGAATCAAGGTTATTGGTTAAGCTTAGGGTCACGATTGCATTTTGGTTCACAATGGAGTTCATTTAGGCTAAGGGTTACTGTTGAAATAGATGACTCAGTGTTAGGGTTAGAATCGATCACATTTCTAGTTAGAGTTATGGTTAGAATTCAGTCCTTTTAAGATTGGGTTAGGGTTAGTGTTAGGTTTAGGTTCAGCGTTGGAATCGAGTGCATTTAAGGATAGTGTCAGGGTTAGAGTTAGGTTTAGTGTTAGCTTTCGTAGAATCGAGGGTTAGGGTTACGGTTAGGGTTAGGGTTAGTGTGCATTTAGTTATAGGGGTAGGAATAGGGTTAGGATTATTGTTAGGGTTAGGGTTTTGGTTAATATTCATTAAGGGATAGGGGTAGTAGTAGGCTTTGGATTAGTGTCAGCGTTTGTATTCGTAGAATCGAGGTTTAAGGTTAAGCTTAGGGTCAGGATTGCTTTTTGGGTCAGAATCGAGTGCATTTAGGCTGAGGGTTATTGTTGAAATCGATGAAATATTGTTCGGGTTAGAATCGAGCACATTTAGGGTTAGAGTTATGGTTAGAATTCGTTAGGGGTAGTGGTAGGGTTAGGCTTTCTGTTCGTAGAATCGAGGTTTTGAGTTAGGCTGAAGGTCAGAATTGCATTGTGGGTGAGAATCGAGTGCATTTTGTTTTAGGGTTTGTGTTGAAATCGACGAGTTAGTGTTCGGGTGAGAAGCGAGCACATTTAGGGTTAGAGTTATGGTTAGAATTCAGTGCATTTAGGGTTAGGGTTAGGGTTACAGTTAGGGTTAGGATTAAGGTTGGGGCTGGAGTGCATTTGGGGCTAGGGTTAGGAGTAGGGTTACGATTTTGGTTTGGGTTTTTGTTCGTAGAATCCAGATTTATTTTTAAGCTTAGGGTCAGGATTGCATTTTGGGTCAGAATCGAGTGCATTCAGGCTTAGGGTTAGTGTTGAAATTGACGAGTTAGTTTTAGGGTTAGAATCGAGCTCATTTAGGGTTAGAGTTATGGTTAGAATTCGTTAGGGGTAGGGTTAGGGTTAGGGGTTCTGTTCCTAGAATCGAGGTTTAGAGTTAGGCTGAAGGTCAGAATTGCATTGTGGGTCAGAATCGCGTGCATTTTGTCTTAGCGTTTGTGTTCAAATCGACGAGTTAGTGTTCGGTTGAGAATCGAGCACATTTCGAGTTAGAGTTATGGTTAGAATTCAGTGCATTTAGGGTTAGGGTAGGGTTACATTTAGGGTTACTATTAAGGTTGGGGCTGGAGTGCATTTGGGGCGAGGATTAGGAGTAGAGTTACGATTTTGGTTTGGGTTTTTGTTCGTAGAATCCAGATTTATTTTTAAGCTTAGGGTCAGGATTGCATTTTGGGTCAGAATCGAGTGCATTCAGCCTTAGGGTTAGTGTTGAAATTGACGAGTTAGTGTTAGGGTTAGAATCGAGCTCATTTAGTGTTAAAGTTATGGTTAGAATTCGTTAGGGGTAGGGTTAGGGTTAGGGGTTCTGTTCCTAGAATCGAGGTTTAGAGTTAGGCTGAAGGTCAGAATTGCATTGTGGGTCAGAATCGCGTGCATTTTGTCTTAGCGTTTGTGTTGAAATCAACGAGTTAGTGTTCGGGTGAGAATCGAGCATATTTCGAGTTAGAGTTATGGGTAGAATTCAGTGCATTTAGGGTTAGGCTCAGGGTTAGTGTTAGGATTAAGGTTAGGGTTAGAGTGCATTTGGGGTTAGAGGTAGGAGTAGGGTTCCGATTATGGTTTGGGTTTTTGTTCATAGAATCAAGGTTATTGGATAAGCTTAGGGTCAGGATTGCTTTTTGGGTCAGCATCGAGTGCATTTAGGCTGAGGGTTATTGTTGAAATCGATGAAATATTGTTCGGGTTAGAATCGAGCACATTTAGGGTTAGAGTTATGGTTAGAATTCGTAAGGGGTAGTGTTAGGGTTAGGCTTTCTGTTAGTAGAATCGAGGTTTTGAGTTAGGCTGAAGGTCAGAATTGCATTGTGGGTGAGAATCGAGTGCATTTTGTTTTAGGGTTTGTGTTGAAATCGACGAGTTAGTGTTCGGGTGAGAAGCGAGCACATTTAGGGTTAGAATTATGGTTAGAATTCAGTGCATTTAGGGTTAGGGTAGGGTTACATTTAGGGTTAGGATTAAGGTTGGGGCTGGAGTGCATTTGGGGCTAGGGTTAGGAGTAGAGTTACGATTTTGGTTTGGGTTTTTGTTCGTAGAATCCAGATTTCTTTTTAAGCTTAGGGTCAGGATTGCATTTTGGGTCAGAATCGAGTGCATTCAGGCTTAGGGTTAGTGTTGAAATTGACGAGTTAGTTTTAGGGTTAGAATCGAGCTCATTTAGGGTTAGAGTTATGGTTAGAATTCGTTAGGGGTAGGGTTAGGGTTAGGGGTTCTGTTCCTAGAATCGAGGTTTAGAGTTAGGCTGAAGGTCAGAATTGCATTGTGCGTCAGAATCGCGTGCATTTTGTCTTAGCGTTTGTGTTGAAATCGACGAGTTAGTGTTCGGTTGAGAATCCAGTACATTTCGAGTTAGAGTTATGGTTAGAATTCAGTGCATTTAGGGTTAGGTTCAGGGTTAGTGTTAGGATTAAGGTTAGGGTTAAAGTGCATTTGGGGTTAGGGGTAGGAGTAGGGTTACGATTATGGTTTGGGTTTTTGTTCATAGAATCAAGGTTATTGGTTAAGCTTAGGGTCACGATTGCATTTTGGTTCAGAATGGAGTGCATTTAGGCTAAGGTTTAGTGTTGAAATAGATAAGTTAGTGTTAGGGTTAGAATCGATCACATTTCGAGTTAGAGTTATGGTTAGATTTCAGTGCATTTAGGGTTAGGGTTAGGGTTAGTGTTAGGATTCGGTTCAGCGTTTAAATCGAGTGCATTTAAGGATAGTGTCAGGGTTAGAGTTAGGTTTAGTGTTAGCTTTAGTAGAATCGAGGGTTAGAGTTACGGTTAGGGTTAGGGTTTGTGTGCATTTATTTATAGGGGTACGAGTAGGGTTAGGATTAGTGTTAGGGTTAGGGTTTTGGTTAATGTTCATTTAGGGATAGGGGTAGTAGTAGGCTTTGGATTAGTGTCAGCGTTTGTATTCGTAGAATCGAGGTTTAAGGTTAAGCTTAGGGTCAGGATTGCTTTTTGGGTCAGCATCGAGTGAATTTAGGCTGAGGGTTATTGTTGAAATCGATGAAATATTGTTCGGGTTAGAATCGAGCACATTTAGGGTTAGAGTTATGGTTAGAATTCGTTAGGGGTAGTGGTAGGGTTAGGCTTTCTGTTCGTAGAATCGAGGTTTTGAGTTAGGCTGAAGGTCAGAATTGCATTGTGGGTCAGAATCGAGTGCATTTTGTTTTAGGGTTTGTGTTGAAATCGACGAGTTAGTGTTCGGTTGAGAAGCGAGCACATTTAGGGTTAGAGTTATGGTTAGAATTCAGTGCATTTAGGGTTAGGGTAGGGTTACATTTAGGGTTAGGTTTAAGGTTGGGGCTGGAGTGCATTGGGGCTAGGGTTAGGAGTAGAGTTACGATTTTGGTTTGGGTTTTTGTTCGTAGAATCCAGATTTATTTTAAAGCTTAGGGTCAGGATTGCATTTTGGGTCAGAATCGAGTGCACTCAGCCTTGGGGTTAGTGTTGAAATTGACGAGTTAGTGTTACTGTTAGAATCGAGCTCATTTAGGGTTAGAGTTATGGTTAGAATTCGTTAGGGGTAGGGTTAAGCTCAGGGGTTCTATTCCTAGAATCGAGGTTTAGAGTTAGGCTGAAGGTCAGAATTGCATTGTGGGTCAGAATCGCGTGCATTTTGTCTTAGCGTTTGTGTTGAAATCGACGAGTTAGTGTTCGGTTGAGAATCGAGCACATTTCGAGTTAGAGTTATGGTTAGAATTCAGTGCATTTAGGGTTAGGTTCAGGGTTACTGTTAGGATTAAAGTTAGGGTTAAAGTGCATTTGGGGTTAGGGGTAGGAGTAGGGTTACGATTATGGTTTGGGTTTTTGTTCATAGAATCAAGGTTATTGGTTAAGCTTAGGATCAGGATTGCATTTTGGTTCAGAATGGAGTGCATTTAGGCTAAGGGTTAGTGTTGAAATAGATAAGTTAGTGTTAGGGTTAGAATCGATCACATTTCGAGTTAGAGTTATGGTTAGATTTCAGTGCAATTAGGGTTAGGGTTAGGGTTAGTGTTAGTTTTAAGTTCAGCGTTTGAATCGAGTGCATTTAAGGATAATGTCATTGTTAGAGTTAGGTTTAGTGTTAGCTTTCGTAGAATCGAGGGTTAGGGTTACGGTTAGGGTTAGGGTTAGTGTGCATTTAGTTATAGGGGTAGGAATAGGGTTAGGATTAGTGTTAGGGTTAGGGTTTTGGTTAATGTTCATTTAGGGATAGGGGTAGTAGTAGGCTTTGGATTAGTGTCAGCGTTTGTATTCGTAGAATCGAGGTTTAAGGTTAAGCTTAGGGTCAGGATTGCTTTTTGGGTCAGCATCGAGTGCATTTAGGCTGAGGGTTAGTGTTGAAATCGATGAAATATTGTTTGGGTTAGAATCGAGCACATTTAGGGTTAGAGTTATGGTTAGAATTCGTTAGGGGTAGTGTTAGGGATAGGCTTTCTGTTCGTAGAATCGAGGTTTTGAGTTAGGCTGAAGGTCAGAATTGCATTGTGGGTGAGAATCGAGTGCATTTTGTTTTAGGGTTTGTGTTGAAATCGACGAGTTAGTGTTCGGGTGAGAAGCGAGCACATTTAGGGTTAGAGTTATGGTTAGAATTCAGTGCATTTAGGGTTAGGTTCAGGGTTAGTGTTAGGATTAAGGTTAACGTTAAAATGCATTTGGGGTTAGGGGTAGGAGTAGGGTTACGATTATGGTTTGGGTTTTTGTTCATAGAATCAAGGTTATTGGTTAAGCTTAGGGTCACGATTGCATTTTGGTTCAGAATGGAGTGCATTTAGGCTAAGGGTTAGTGTTGAAATAGATAAGTTAGTGTTAGGGTTAGAATCGATCACATTTCGAGTTAGAGTTATGGTTAGATTTCAGTGCATTTAGGGTTAGGGTTAGGGTTAGTGTTAGGATTCGGTTCAGCGTTTAAATCGAGTGCATTTAAGGATAGTGTCAGGGTTAGAGTCAGGTTTGGTGTTAGCTTTCGTAGAATCGAGGGTTAGGGTTACGGTTAGGGTTAGGGTTAGTGTGCATTTAGTTATAGGGGTAGGAATAGGGTTAGGATTAGTGTTAGGGTTAGGGTTTTGGTTAATGTTCATTTAGGGATAGGGGTAGGAGTAGGCTTTGGATTAGTGTCAGCGTTTGTGTTCGTAGAATCGAGGTTTAAGATTAAACTTAGGGTCAGGATTGCTTTTTGGGTGAGAATCGAGTGCATTTTGTTTTAGGGTTTGTGTTGAAATCGACGAGTTAATGTTCGGATCAGAAGGGAGCACATTTAGGGTTAGAGTTATGGTTAGAATTCAGTGCATTTAGGGTTAGGGTAGGGTTACAGTTAGGGTTAGGATTAAGGTTGGGGCTGGAGTGCATTTGGGGCTAGGGTTAGGAGTAGGGTTACGATTTTGGTTTGGGTTTTTGTTCATAGAATCCAGATTTATTTTTAAGCTTAGGGTCAGGATTGCATTTTGGGTCAGAATCGAGTGCATTCAGGCTTAGGGTTAGTGTTGAAATTGACGAGTTAGTGTTAGGGTTAGAATCGAGCTCATTTAGGGTTAGAGTTATGGTTAGAATTCGTTAGGGGTAGGGTTAGGGTTAGGGGTTCTCTTCCTAGAATCGTGGTTTAGAGTTAGGCTGAAGGTCAGAATTGCATTGTGCGTCAGAATCGCGTGCATTTTGTCTTAGCGTTTGTGTTGAAATCGACGAGTTAGTGTTCGGTTGAGAATCGAGCACATTTCGAGTTAGAGTTATGGTTAGAATTCAGTGCATTTAGGGTTAGGTTCAGGGTTAGTGTCAGGATTAAGGTTAGGGTTAAAGTGCATTTGGGGTTAGGGGTAGGAGTAGGGTTACGATTATGGTTTGGGTTTTTGTTCAAAGAATCAAGGTTATTGGTTAAGCTTACGGTCACGATTGCATTTTGGGTCAGAATGGAGTGCATTTAGGCTAAGGGTTAGTGTTGAAATAGATAAGTTAGTGTTAGGGTTAGAATCGATCACATTTCGAGTTAGAGTTATGGTTAGATTTCAGTGCATTTACGGTTAGGGTTAGGGTTAGTGTCAGGTTTCGGTTCAGCGTTTGAATCAAGTGCATTTAAGGATAGTGTCAGGGTTATAGTTAGATTTAGTGTTAGCTTTCGTAGAATCGAGGGTTAGAGTTAGGGTTAGGGTTAGGGTTAGTGTGCATTTAGTTATAGGGGTAGGAGTAGGGTTAGGATTAGTGTTAGGGTTAGGGTTTTGGTTAATGTTCATTTAGGGACAGGGGTAGAAGTAGGCTTTGGATTAGTGTCAGCGTTTGTGTTCGTAGAATCGAGGTTTAAGATTAAGCCTAGGGTCAGGATTGCTTTTTGGGTCAGCATCGAGTGCATTTAGGCTGAGGGTTATTGTTGAAATCGATGAAATATTGTTCGGGTTAGAATCGAGCACATTTAGGGTTAGAGTTATGGTTAGAATTCGTTAGGGGTAGTGTTAGGGTTAGGCTTTCTGTTCTTAGAATCGAGGTTTTGAGTTAGGCTGAAGGTCAGAATTGCATTGTGGGTTAGAATCGAGTGCATTTTGTTTTAGGGTTTGTGTTGAAATCGACGAGTTAGTGTTCGGGTGAGAAGCGAGCACATTTAGGGTTAGAGTTATGGTTAGAATTCAGTGCATTTAGGGTTAGGGTAGGGTTACATTTAGGGTTAGGATTGAGGTTGGGGCTGGAGTGCATTTGGGGCTAGGGTTAGGAGTAGGGTTACGATTTTGGTTTGGGTTTTTGTTCGTAGAATCCAGATTTATTTTAAAGCTTAGGGTCAGGATTGCATTTTGGGTCAGAATCGAGTGCATTCAGCCTTAGGGTTAGTGTTGAAATTGACGAGTTAGTGTTAGGGTTAGAATCGAGCTCATTTAGGGTTAGAGTTATGGTTAGAATTCGTTAGGGGTAGGGTTAGGGTTAGGGGTTCTCTTCCTAGAATCGAGGTTTAGAGTTAGGCTGAAGGTCAGAATTGCATTGTGGGTCAGAATCGCGTGCATTTTGTCTTAGCGTTTGTGTTGAAATCGACGAGTTAGTGTTCGATTGAGAATCGAGCACATTTCGAGTTAGAGTTATGGTTAGAATTCAGTACATTTAGGGTTAGGCTCAGGGTTAGTGTTAGGATTAAGGTTAGGGTTAAAGTGCATTTGGGGTTAGGGGTAGGAGTAGGGTTACGATTATGGTTTGGGTTTTTGTTCATAGAATCAAGGTTATTGGTTAAGCTTAGGGTCACGATTGCATTTTGGTTCAGAATGGAGTGCATTTAGGCTAAGGGTTAGTGTTGAAATAGATAAGTTTGTGTTAGGGTTAGAATCGATCACATTTCGAGTTAGAGTTATGGTTAGATTTCAGTGCATTTAGGGTTAGGGTTTGGGTTAGTGTTAGGTATCGGTTCAGCGTTTGAATCGAGTGCATTTAAGGATAGTGTCAGGGTTAGAGTTAGGTTTAGTGTTAGCTTTCGTAGAATCGAGGGTTAGAGTTACGGTTAGGGTTAGGGTTAGTGTGCATTGAGTTATAGGGGTAGGAGTAGGGTTAGGATTAGTGTTAGGGTTAGGGTTTTGGTTAATGTTCATATAGGGATAGGGATAGGAGTAGGCTTTGGATTAGTGTCAGCGTTTGTGTTCGTAGAATCGAGGTTTAAGATTAAGCTTAGGGTCAGGATTGCTTTTTGGGTCAGCATCGAGTGCATTTAGGCTGAGGGTTATTGTTGAAATCGATGAAATATTGTTCGGGTTAGAATCGAGCACATTTAGGGTTAGAGTTATGGTTAGAATTCGTTAGGGGTAGTGTTAGGGTTAGGCTTTCTGTTCGTAGAATCGAGGTTTTGAGCTAGGCTGAAGGTCAGAATTGCATTGTGGGTGAGAACCGAGTGCATTTTGTTTTAGGGTTTGTGTTGAAATCGACGAGTTAGTGTTCGGGTGAGAAGCGAGCACATTTAGGGTTAGAGTTATGGTTAGAATTCAGTGCATTTAGGGTTAGGGTAGGGTTACATTTAGGGTTAGGATTAAGGTTGGGGCTGGAGTGCATTTGGGGCTAGGGTTAGGAGTAGGGTTACGATTTTGGTTTGGGTTTTTGTTCGTAGAATCCAGATTTATTTTAAAGCTTAGGGTCAGGATTGCATTTTGGGTCAGAATCGAGTGCATTCAGCCTTAGGGTTAGTGTTGAAATTGACGAGTTAGTGTTAGGGTTAGAATCGAGCTCATTTAGGGTCAGAGTTATGGTCAGAATTCGTTAGGGGTAGGGTTTAGCTTAGGGGTTCTGTTCCTAGAATCGAGGATTAGAGTTAGGCTGAAGGTCAGAATTGCATTGTGGGTCAGAATCGCGTGCATTTTGTCTTAGCGTTTGTGTTGAAATCGACGAGTTAGTGTTCGGTTGAGAATCGAGCACATTTAGAGTTAGAGTTATGGTTAGAATTCAGTGCATTTAGGGTTAGGTTCAGGGTTAGTGTTAGGATTAAGGTCAGGGTTAAAGTGCATTTGGGGTTAGGGGTAGGAGTAGGGTTACGATTATGGTTTGGGTTTTTGTTCATAGAATCAAGGTTATTGGTTAAGCTTAGGGTCACGATTGCATTTTGGTTCAGAATGGAGTGCATTTAGGCTAAGGGTTAGTGTTGAAATAGATAAGTTAGTGTTAGGGTTAGAATCGATCACATTTCGAGTTAGAGTTATGGTTAGATTTCAGTGCATTTAGGGTTAGGGTTTGGGTTAGTGTTAGGTTTCGGTTCAGCGTTTGAATCGAGTGCATTTAAGGATAGTGTCAGGGTTAGAGTTAGGTTTAGTGTTAGCTTTCGTAGAATCGAGGGTTAGAGTTACGGTTAGGGTTAGGGTTAGTGTGCATTTAGTTATAGGGTTAGGAGTAGGGTTAGGATTAGTGTTAGGGTTAGGGTTTTGGTTAATGTTCATTTAGGGATAGGGGTAGGAGTAGGCTTTGGATTAGTGTCAGCGTTTGTGTTCGTAGAATCGAGGTTTAAGATTAACCTTAGGATCAGGATTGCTTTTTGGGTCAGCATCGAGTGCATTTAGGCTGAGGGTTAGTGTTGAAATCGATGAAATATTGTTCGGGTTAGAATCGAGCACATTTAGGGTTAGAGTTATGGTTACAATTCGTTAGGGGTAGTGTTAGGGTTAGGCTTTCTGTTCTTAGAATCGAGGTTTTGAGTTAGGCTGAAGGTCAGAATTTCATTGTGGGTCAGAATCGAGTGCATTTTGTTTTAGGGTTTGTGTTGAAATCGACGAGTTAGTGTTCGGGTGAGAAGCGAGCACATTTAGGGTTAGAGTTATGGTTAGAATTCAGTGCATTTAGGGTTAGGGTTAGGGTTACAGTTAGGGTTAGGATTAAGGTTAGGGCTGGAGTGCATTTGGGGCTAGGGTTAGGAGTAGGGTTACGATTATGGTTTGGGTTTTTGTTCGTAGAATCCAGATTTATTTTTAAGCTTAGGGTCAGGATTGCATTTTGGGTCAGAATCGAGTGCATTCAGGCTTAGGGTTAGTGTTGATATTGACGAGTTAGTGTTAGGGTTAGAATCGAGCTCATTTAGGGTTAAAGTTATGGTTGGAATTCGTTAGGGGTAGGGTTACGTTTAGGGGTCCTGTTCCTAGAATCGAGGTTTAGAGTTAGGCTGAAGGTCAGAATTGCATTGTGGGTCAGAATCGCGTGCATTTTGTCTTAGCGTTTGTGTTGAAATCAAGGAGTTAGTGTTCGGGTGAGAATCGAGCATATTTCGAGTTAGAGTTATGGGTAGAATTCAGTGCATTTAGGGTTAGGTTCAGGGTTAGTGTTAGGATTAAGGTTAGGGTTAGAGTGCATTTGGGGTTAGGGATAGGAGTAGGGTTCCGATTATGGTTTGGGTTTTTGTTCATAGAATCAAGTTATATGGTTAAGCTTAGGGTCAGGATTGCACTTTGGTTCAGAATGGAGTGCATTTAGGTTAAGGGTTAGTGTTGAAATAGATGAGTTAGTGTTAGGGTTAGAATCGATCACATTTCGAGTTGGAGTTATGGTTAGAATTCATTGCTTTTAAGGTTGGATTAGGGTTAGTGTTAGGTTTAGGTTCAGCGTTGGAATCGAGTGCATTTAAGGATAGTGTCAGGGTTAGAGTTAGGTTTAGTGTTAGCTTTCGTAGAATCGAGGGTTACGGTTAGGGTTAGGGTTAGAGTGCATTTAGTTATAGGGGTAGTAGTAGGGTTAGGATTAGGGTTAGGGTTTGTGTTCCCAGATTAGAGGTTAGGGTAAAGCTTCGGGTAAGGCTTTCATTTTGGGTCAGAATCGAGTGCATTCAGGCTTAGGGTTAGTGTTGAAATTGACGAGTTAGTGTTAGGGTTAGAATCGAGCTCATTTGTGGTTAGAGTTATGGTTAGAATTCGTTAGGGGTAGGTTTAGGATTAGGGGTTCTGTTCCTAGAATCGAGGTTTGGAGTTAGGCTGAAGGTCAGAATTGCATTGTGGGTCAGAATCGCGTGCATTTTGTCTTAGGGTTTGTGTTGAAATCAACGAGTTAGTGTTCGGTTGAGAATCGAGCACATTTCGAGTTAGAGTTATGGTTAGAATTCAGTGCATTTACCGTTAGGCTCAGGGTTATTGTTAGGATTAAGGTTAGGGTTAAAGTGCATTTGGGGATAGGGGTAGGAGTAGGGTTCCGATTATGGTTTGGGTTTTTGTTCATAGAATCAAGGTTATTGGGTAAGCTTAGGGTCACGATTGCATTTTGGTTCAGAATGGAGTTCATTTAGGCTAAGGGTTAGTGTTGAAATAGATGACTTAGTGTTAGGGTTAGAATCGATCACATTTCAAGTTAGAGTTATGGTTACAATTCAGTCCTTTTAAGATTGGGTTATGGTTAGTGTTAGGTTTAGGTTCAGCGTTGGAATCGAGTGCATTTAAGGATAGTGTCAGGGTTAGAGTTAGGTTTAGTGATAGCTTTAGTAGAATCGAGGGTTACGGTTAGGGTTAGGGTTAGTGTGCATTTAGTTAAAGGGGTAGGAATAGGGTTAGGATTAGTGTTAGGGTTAGGGTTTTGGTTAATGTTCATTTAGGGATAGGGGTAGTAGTAGGCTTTGGATTAGTGTCAGCGTTTGTATTCGTAGAATCGAGGTTTAAGGTTAAGCTTAGGGTCAGGATTGCTTTTTGGGTCAGCATCGAGTGCATTCAGGCTTAGGGTTAGTGTTGAAATTGACGAGTTAGTGTTAGGGTTAGAATCGAGCTCATTTAGGGTTAGAGTTATGGTTAGAATTCGTTAGGGGTAGGGTTAGGGTTAGGGGTTCTGTTCCTAGAATCAAGGTTTGGAGTTAGGCTGAAGGTCAGAATTGCATTGTGGGTCAGAATCGCGTGCATTTTCTCTTAGGGTTTGTGTTGAAATCAACGAGTTAGTGTTCGGTTGAGAATCGAGCACATTTCGAGTTAGAGTTATGGTTAGAATTCAGTGCATTTAGGGTTAGGCTCAGGGTTAGTGTTAGGATTAAGGTTAGGGTTAAAGTGCATTTGGGGATTGGGGCAGGAGTCGGGTAACGATTATGGTTTGGGTTTTTGTTCATAGAATCAAGGTTATTGGTTAAGCTTAGGGTCACGATTGCATTTTGGTTCACAATGGAGTTCATTTAGGCTAAGGGTTAGTGTTGAAATAGATGACTTAGTGTTAGGGTTAGAATCGATCACATTTCTAGTTAGAGTTATGGTTAGAATTCAGTCCTTTTAAGATTGGGTTAGGGTTAGTGTTAGGTTTAGGTTCAGCGTTGGAATCGAGTGCATTTAAGGATAGTGTCAGGGTTAGAGTTAGGTTTAGTGTTAGCTTTCGTAGAATCGAGGGTTAGGGTTACGGTTAGGGTTAGGGTTAGTGTGCATTTAGTTATAGGGGTAGGAATAGGGTTAGGATTATTGTTAGGGTTAGGGTTTTGGTTAATATTCATTAAGGGATAGGGGTAGTAGTAGGCTTTGGATTAGTGTCAGCGTTTGTATTCGTAGAATCGAGGTTTAAGGTTAAGCTTAGGGTCAGGATTGCTTTTTGGGTCAGCATCGAGTGCATTTAGGCTGAGGGTTATTGTTGAAATCGATGAAATATTGTTCGGGTTAGAATCGAGCACATTTAGGGTTAGAGTTATGGTTAGAATTCGTTAGGGGTAGTGTTAGGGTTAGGCTTTCTGTTCGTAGAATCGAGGTTTTGAGTTAGGCTGAAGGTCAGAATTGCATTGTGGGTGAGAATCGAGTGCATTTTGTTTTAGGGTTTGTGTTGAAATCGACGAGTTAGTGTTCGGGTGAGAAGCGAGCACATTTAGGGTTAGAGTTATGGTTAGAATTCAGTGCATTTAGGGTTAGGGTTAGGGTTACAGTTAGGGTTAGGATTAAGGTTGGGGCTGGAGTGCATTTGGGGCTAGGGTTAGGAGTAGGGTTACGATTTTGGTTTGGGTTTTTGTTCGTAGAATCCAGATTTATTTTTAAGCTTAGGGTCAGGATTGCATTTTGGGTCAGAATCGAGTGCATTCAGGCTTAGGGTTAGTGTTGAAATTGACGAGTTAGTTTTAGGGTTATAATCGAGCTCATTTAGGGTTAGAGTTATGGTTAGAATTCGTTAGGGGTAGGGTTAGGGTTAGGGGTTCTGTTCCTAGAATCGAGGTTTAGAGTTAGGCTGAAGGTCAGAATTGCATTGTGGGTCAGAATCGCGTGCATTTTGTCTTAGGGTTTGTGTTGAAATCGACGAGTTAGTATTCGGTTGAGAATCGAGCACATTTCGAGTTAGAGTTATGGTTAGAATTCAGTGCATTTAGGGTTAGGTTCAGGGTTAGTGTTAGGATTAAGGTTAGGGTTAAAGTGCATTTGGGGTTAGGGGTAGGAGTAGGGTTACGATTATGGTTTGGGTTTTTGTTCATAGAATCAAGGTTATTGGTTAAGCTTAGGGTCACGATTGCATTTTGGTTCAGAATGGAGTGCATTTAGGCTAAGGGTTAGTGTTGAAATAGATAAGTTAGTGTTAGGGTTAGAATCGATCACATTTCGAGTTAGAGTTATGGTTAGATTTCAGTGCATTTAGGGTTAGGGTTAGGGTTAGTGTTAGGATTCGGTTCAGCGTTTAAATCGAGTGCATTTAAGGATAGTGTCAGGGTTAGAGTTAGGTTTAGTGTTAGCTTTAGTAGAATCGAGGGTTAGAGTTACGGTTAGGGTTAGGGTTTGTGTGCATTTATTTATAGGGGTACGAGTAGGGTTAGGATTAGTGTTAGGGTTAGGGTTTTGGTTAATGTTCATTTAGGGATAGGGGTAGTAGTAGGCTTTGGATTAGTGTCAGCGTTTGTATTCGTAGAATCGAGGTTTAAGGTTAAGCTTAGGGTCAGGATTGCTTTTTGGGTCAGCATCGAGTGAATTTAGGCTGAGGGTTATTGTTGAAATCGATGAAATATTGTTCGGGTTAGAATCGAGCACATTTAGGGTTAGAGTTATGGTTAGAATTCGTTAGGGGTAGTGGTAGGGTTAGGCTTTCTGTTCGTAGAATCGAGGTTTTGAGTTAGGCTGAAGGTCAGAATTGCATTGTGGGTCAGAATCGAGTGCATTTTGTTTTAGGGTTTGTGTTGAAATCGACGAGTTAGTGTTCGGTTGAGAAGCGAGCACATTTAGGGTTAGAGTTATGGTTAGAATTCAGTGCATTTAGGGTTAGGGTAGGGTTACATTTAGGGTTAGGTTTAAGGTTGGGGCTGGAGTGCATTTGGGGCTAGGGTTAGGAGTAGGGTTACGATTTTGGTTTGGGTTTTTGTTCGTAGAATCCAGATTTATTTTAAAGCTTAGGGTCAGGATTGCATTTTGGGTCAGAATCGAGTGCACTCAGCCTTGGGGTTAGTGTTGAAATTGACGAGTTAGTGTTACTGTTAGAATCGAGCTCATTTAGGGTTAGAGTTATGGTTAGAATTCGTTAGGGGTAGGGTTAAGCTCAGGGGTTCTATTCCTAGAATCGAGGTTTAGAGTTAGGCTGAAGGTCAGAATTGCATTGTGGGTCAGAATCGCGTGCATTTTGTCTTAGCGTTTGTGTTGAAATCGACGAGTTAGTGTTCGGTTGAGAATCGAGCACATTTCGAGTTAGAGTTATGGTTAGAATTCAGTGCATTTAGGGTTAGGTTCAGGGTTACTGTTAGGATTAAAGTTAGGGTTAAAGTGCATTTGGGGTTAGGGGTAGGAGTAGGGTTACGATTATGGTTTGGGTTTTTGTTCATAGAATCAAGGTTATTGGTTAAGCTTAGGATCAGGATTGCATTTTGGTTCAGAATGGAGTGCATTTAGGCTAAGGGTTAGTGTTGAAATAGATAAGTTAGTGTTAGGGTTAGAATCGATCACATTTCGAGTTAGAGTTATGGTTAGATTTCAGTGCAATTAGGGTTAGGGTTAGGGTTAGTGTTAGTTTTAAGTTCAGCGTTTGAATCGAGTGCATTTAAGGATAATGTCATTGTTAGAGTTAGGTTTAGTGTTAGCTTTCGTAGAATCGAGGGTTAGGGTTACGGTTAGGGTTAGGGTTAGTGTGCATTTAGTTATAGGGGTAGGAATAGGGTTAGGATTAGTGTTAGGGTTAGGGTTTTGGTTAATGTTCATTTAGGGATAGGGGTAGTAGTAGGCTTTGGATTAGTGTCAGCGTTTGTATTCGTAGAATCGAGGTTTAAGGTTAAGCTTAGGGTCAGGATTGCTTTTTGGGTCAGCATCGAGTGCATTTAGGCTGAGGGTTAGTGTTGAAATCGATGAAATATTGTTTGGGTTAGAATCGAGCACATTTAGGGTTAGAGTTATGGTTAGAATTCGTTAGGGGTAGTGTTAGGGTTAGGCTTTCTGTTCTTAGAATCGAGGTTTTGAGTTAGGCTGAAGGTCAGAATTGCATTGTGGGTCAGAATCGAGTGCCTTTTGTTTTAGGGTTTGTGTTGAAATCCACGAGTTAGTGTTCGGGTGAGAAGCGAGCACATTTAGGGTTAGAGTTATGGTTAGAATTCAGTGCATTTAGGGTTAGGGTAGGGTTACAGTTAGGGTTAGGATTAAGGTTGGGGCTGGAGTGCATTTGGGGCTAGGGTTAGGAGTAGGGTTACGATTTTGGTTTGGGTTTTTGTTCATAGAATCCAGATTTATTTTTAAGCTTAGGGTCAGGATTGCATTTTGGGTCACAATCGAGTGCATTCAGGCTTAGGGTTAGTGTTGAAATTGACGAGTTAGTGTTAGGGTTAGAATCGAGCTCATTTAGGGTTAG
The DNA here is from genome assembly GCF_028372415.1 of Notamacropus eugenii. Classification (NCBI taxonomy): domain Eukaryota; kingdom Metazoa; phylum Chordata; class Mammalia; order Diprotodontia; family Macropodidae; genus Notamacropus; species Notamacropus eugenii. Next base: position 156,258 of record NW_027325119.1, read on the forward strand.
AGTTATGGTTAGAATTCGTTAGGGGTAGGGTTAGGGTTAGGGGTTCTCTTCCTAGAATCGTGGTTTAGAGTTAGGCTGAAGGTCAGAATTGCATTGTGCGTCAGAATCGCGTGCATTTTGTCTTAGCGTTTGTGTTGAAATCGACGAGTTAGTGTTCGGTTGAGAATCGAGCACATTTCGAGTTAGAGTTATGGTTAGAATTCAGTGCATTTAGGGTTAGGTTCAGGGTTAGTGTCAGGATTAAGGTTAGGGTTAAAGTGCATTTGGGGTTAGGGGTAGGAGTAGGGTTACGATTATGGTTTGGGTTTTTGTTCAAAGAATCAAGGTTATTGGTTAAGCTTACGGTCACGATTGCATTTTGGGTCAGAATGGAGTGCATTTAGGCTAAGGGTTAGTGTTGAAATAGATAAGTTAGTGTTAGGGTTAGAATCGATCACATTTCGAGTTAGAGTTATGGTTAGATTTCAGTGCATTTACGGTTAGGGTTAGGGTTAGTGTCAGGTTTCGGTTCAGCGTTTGAATCAAGTGCATTTAAGGATAGTGTCAGGGTTATAGTTAGATTTAGTGTTAGCTTTCGTAGAATCGAGGGTTAGAGTTAGGGTTAGGGTTAGGGTTAGTGTGCATTTAGTTATAGGGGTAGGAGTAGGGTTAGGATTAGTGTTAGGGTTAGGGTTTTGGTTAATGTTCATTTAGGGACAGGGGTAGGAGTAGGCTTTGGATTAGTGTCAGCGTTTGTGTTCGTAGAATCGAGGTTTAAGATTAAGCCTAGGGTCAGGATTGCTTTTTGGGTCAGCATCGAGTGCATTTAGGCTGAGGGTTATTGTTGAAATCGATGAAATATTGTTCGGGTTAGAATCGAGCACATTTAGGGTTAGAGTTATGGTTAGAATTCGTTAGGGGTAGTGTTAGGGTTAGGCTTTCTGTTCTTAGAATCGAGGTTTTGAGTTAGGCTGAAGGTCAGAATTGCATTGTGGGTTAGAATCGAGTGCATTTTGTTTTAGGGTTTGTGTTGAAATCGACGAGTTAGTGTTCGGGTGAGAAGCGAGCACATTTAGGGTTAGAGTTATGGTTAGAATTCAGTGCATTTAGGGTTAGGGTAGGGTTACATTTAGGGTTAGGATTGAGGTTGGGGCTGGAGTGCATTTGGGGCTAGGGTTAGGAGTAGGGTTACGATTTTGGTTTGGGTTTTTGTTCGTAGAATCCAGATTTATTTTAAAGCTTAGGGTCAGGATTGCATTTTGGGTCAGAATCGAGTGCATTCAGCCTTAGGGTTAGTGTTGAAATTGACGAGTTAGTGTTAGGGTTAGAATCGAGCTCATTTAGGGTTAGAGTTATGGTTAGAATTCGTTAGGGGTAGGGTTAGGGTTAGGGGTTCTCTTCCTAGAATCGAGGTTTAGAGTTAGGCTGAAGGTCAGAATTGCATTGTGGGTCAGAATCGCGTGCATTTTGTCTTAGCGTTTGTGTTGAAATCGACGAGTTAGTGTTCGATTGAGAATCGAGCACATTTCGAGTTAGAGTTATGGTTAGAATTCAGTACATTTAGGGTTAGGCTCAGGGTTAGTGTTAGGATTAAGGTTAGGGTTAAAGTGCATTTGGGGTTAGGGGTAGGAGTAGGGTTACGATTATGGTTTGGGTTTTTGTTCAAAGAATCAAGGTTATTGGTTAAGCTTAGGGTCACGATTGCATTTTGGTTCAGAATGGAGTGCATTTAGGCTAAGGGTTAGTGTTGAAATAGATAAGTTTGTGTTAGGGTTAGAATCGATCACATTTCGAGTTAGAGTTATGGTTAGATTTCAGTACATTTAGGGTTAGGGTTTGGGTTAGTGTTAGGTATCGGTTCAGCGTTTGGATCGAGTGCATTTAAGGATAGTGTCAGGGTTAGAGTTAGGTTTAGTGTTAGCTTTCGTAGAATCGAGGGTTAGAGTTACGGTTAGGGTTAGGGTTAGTGTGCATTTAGTTATAGGGGTAGGAGTAGGGTTAGGATTAGTGTTAGGGTTAGGGTTTTGGTTAATGTTCATATAGGGATAGGGATAGGAGTAGGCTTTGGATTAGTGTCAGCGTTTGTGTTCGTAGGATCGAGGTTTAAGATTAAGCTTAGGGTCAGGATTGCTTTTTGGGTCAGCATCGAGTGCATTTAGGCTGAGGGTTATTGTTGAAATCGATGAAATATTGTTCGGGTTAGAATCGAGCACATTTAGGGTTAGAGTTATGGTTAGAATTCGTTAGGGGTAGTGTTAGGGTTAGGCTTTCTGTTCGTAGAATCGAGGTTTTGAGTTAGGCTGAAGGTCAGAATTGCATTGTGGGTGAGAATCGAGTGCATTTTGTTTTAGGGTTTGTGTTGAAATCGACGAGTTAGTGTTCGGGTGAGAAGCGAGCACATTTAGGGTTAGAGTTATGGTTAGAATTCAGTGCATTTAGGGTTAGGGTAGGGTTACATTTAGGGTTAGGATTAAGGTTGGGGCTGGAGTGCATTTGGGGCTAGGGTTAGGAGTAGGGTTACGATTTTGGTTTGGGTTTTTGTTCGAAGAATCCAGATTTATTTTAAAGCTTAGGGTCAGGATTGCATTTTGGGTCAGAATCGAGTGCATTCAGCCTTAGGGTTAGTGTTGAAATTGACGAGTTAGTGTTAGGGTTAGAATCGAGCTCATTTAGGGTCAGAGTTATGGTCAGAATTCGTTAGGGGTAGGGTTAAGCTTAGGGGTTCTGTTCCTAGAATCGAGGATTAGAGTTAGGCTGAAGGTCAGAATTGCATTGTGGGTCAGAATCGCGTGCATTTTGTCTTAGCGTTTGTGTTGAAATCGACGAGTTAGTGTTCGGTTGAGAATCGAGCACATTTCGAGTTAGAGTTATGGTTAGAATTCAGTGCATTTAGGGTTAGGTTCAGGGTTAGTGTTAGGATTAAGGTCAGGGTTAAAGTGCATTTGGGGTTAGGGGTAGGAGTAGGGTTACGATTATGGTTTGGGTTTTTGTTCATAGAATCAAGGTTATTGGTTAAGCTTAGGGTCACGATTGCATTTTGGTTCAGAATGGAGTGCATTTAGGTTAAGGGTTAGTGTTGCAATAGATGAGTTAGTGTTAGGGTTAGAATCGATCACATTTCGAGTTGGAGTTATGGTTAGAATTCAGTGCTTTTAAGGTTGGATTAGGGTTAGTGTTAGGTTTAGGTTCAGCGTTGGAATCGAGTGCATTTAAGGATAGTGTCAGGGTTAGAGTTAGGTTTAGTGTTAGCTTTCGTAGAATCGAGGGTTAGAGTTACGGTTAGGGTTAGGGTTAGTGTGCATTTAGTTATAGGGGTTGGAGTAGGGTTAGGATTAGTGTTAGGGTTAGGGTTTTGGTTAATGTTCATTTAGGGACAGGGGTAGCAGTAGGCTTTGGATTAGTGTCAGCGTTTGTGTTCGTAGAATCGAGGTTTAAGATTAAACTTAGGGTCAGGATTGCTTTTTGGGTCAGCATCGAGTGCATTTAGGCTGAGGGTTATTGTTGAAATCGATGAAATATTGTTCGGGTTAGAATCGAGCACATTTAGGGTTAGAGTTATGGTTAGAATTCGTAAGGGGTAGTGTTAGGGTTAGGCTTTCTGTTAGTAGAATCGAGGTTTTGAGTTAGGCTGAAGGTCAGAATTGCATTGTGGGTGAGAATCGAGTGCATTTTGCTTTAGGGTTTGTGTTGAAATCGACGAGTTAGTGTTCGGGTGAGAAGCGAGCACATTTAGGGTTAGAATTATGGTTAGAATTCAGTGCATTTAGGGTTAGGGTAGGGTTACATTTAGGATTAGGATTAAGGTTGGGGCTGGAGTGCATTTGGGGCTAGGGTTAGGAGTAGGGTTACGATTTTGGTTTGGGTTTTTGTTCGTAGAATCCAGATTTATTTTTAAGCTTAGGGTCAGGATTGCATTTTGGGTCAGAATCGAGTGCATTCAGGCTTAGGGTTAGTGTTGAAATTGACGAGTTAGTGTTAGGGTTAGAATCGAGCTCATTTAGGGTTAGAGTTATGGTTAGAATTCGATAGGGGTAGGGTTAGGGTTAGGGGTTCTGTTCCTAGAATCGAGGTTTAGAGTTAGGCTGAAGGTCAGAATTGCATTGTGGGTCAGAATCGCGTGCATTTTGTCTTAGCGTTTGTGTTGAAATCGACGAGTTAGTGTTCGGTTGAGAATCCAGTACATTTCGAGTTAGAGTTATGGTTAGAATTCAGTGCATTTAGGGTTAGGTTCAGGGTTAGTGTTAGGATTAAGGTTAGGGTTAAAGTGCATTTGGGGTTAGGGGTAGGAGTAGGGTTACGATTATGGTTTGGGTTTTTGTTCATAGAATCAAGGTTATTGGTTAAGCTTAGGGTCACGATTGCATTTTGGTTCAGAATGGAGTGCATTTAGGCTAAGGGTTAGTGTTGAAATAGATAAGTTAGTGTTAGGGTTAGAATCGATCACATTTCGAGTTAAAGTTATGGTTAGATTTCAATGCATTTAGGGTTAGGGTTTGGGTTAGTGTTAGGTTTCGGTTCAGCGTTTGAATCGAGTGCATTTAAGGATAGTGTCAGGGTTAGAGTTAGGTTTAGTGTTAGCTTTCGTAGAATCGAGGGTTAGGGTTACGGTTAGGGTTAGGGTTAGTGTGCATTTAGTTATAGGGGTAGGAATAGGGTTAGGATTAGTGTTAGGGTTAGGGTTTTGGTTAATGTTCATTTAGGGATAGGGGTAGGAGTAGGCTTTGGATTAGTGTCAGCGTTTGTGTTCGTAGAATCGAGGTTTAAGATTAAGCTTAGGGTCAGGATTGCTTTTTGGGTCAGCATCGAGTGCATTTAGGCTGAGGGTTAGTGTTGAAATCGATGAAATATTGTTCGGGTTAGAATCGAGCACATTTAGGGTTAGAGTTATGGTTAGAAATCGTTAGGGGTAGTGTTAGGGTTAGGCTTTCTGTTCTTAGAATCGAGGTTTTGAGTTAGGCTGAAGGTCAGAATTGCATTGTGGGTCAGAATCGAGTGCATTTTGTTTTAGGGTTTGTGTTGAAATCGACGAGTTAGTGTTCGGGTGAGAAGCGAGCACATTTAGGGTTAGAGTTATGGTTAGAATTCAGTGCATTTAGGGTTAGGGTTAGGGTTACAGTTAGGGTTAGGATTAAGGTTAGGGCTGGAGTGCATTTGGGGCTAGGGTTAGGAGTAGGGTTACGATTATGATTTGGGTTTTTGTTCGTAGAATCCAAATTTATTTTAAAGCTTAGGATCAGGATTGCGTTTTGGGTCAGAATCGAGTTCATTCAGCCTTAGGGTTAGTGTTGCAATTGACGACTTAGTGTTAGGGTTAGAATCGAGCTCATTTAGGGTTAAAGTTATGGTTAGAATTCGTTAGGGGTAGGGTTACGTTTAGGGGTCCTGTTCCTAGAATCGAGGTTTAGAGTTAGGCTGAAGGTCAGAATTGCATTGTGGGTCAGAATCGCGTGGATTTTGTCTTAGCGTTTGTGTTGAAATCGACGAGTTTGTGTTCGGGTGAGAATCGAGCATATTTCGAGTTAGAGTTATGGGTAGAATTCAGTGCATTTAGGGTTAGGCTCAGGGTTAGTGTTAGGATTAAGGTTAGGGTTAGAGTGCATTTGGGGTTAGGGGTAGGAGTAGGGTTACGATTTTGGTTTGGGTTTTTGTTCTTAGAATCAAGGTCTATGGTTAAGCTTAGGGTCAGGATTGCATTTTGGTTCAGAATGGAGTGCATTTAGGTTAAGGGTTAGTGTTGAAATAGATGAGTTAGTGTTAGGATTAGAATCGATCACATTTCTAGTTAGAGTTATGGTTAGAATTCAGTGCTTTTAAGGTTGGGTTAGAGTTAGTGTTAGGTTTAGGTTCAGAGTTGGAATCGAGTGCATTTAAGGATAGTTTCAGGGTTAGAGTTAGGTTTAGTGTTAGCTTTCATAGAATCGAGGGTTAGGGTTACCGTTAGGGTTAGGGTTAGAGTGCATTTAGTTATAGGGGTAGTAGTAGGGTTAGTATTAGGGTTCGGGTTTGTGTTCGTAGAATAGAGGGTTAGGGTAAAGCTTCGTGTAAGGCTTTCATTTTGGGTCAGAATCGAGTGCATTCAGGCTTAGGGTTAGTGTTGAAATTGACGAGTTAGTGTTAGGGTTAGAATCGAGCTCATTTAGGGTTAGAGTTATGGTTAGAATTCGTTAGGGCTAGGGTTAAGGTTAGGGGTTCTCTTCCTAGAATCGAGGTTTAGAGTTAGGCTGAAGGTCAGAATTGCATTGTGGGTCAGAATCGCATGCATTTTGTTTTAGGGTTTGTGTTGAAATCAACGAGTTAGTGTTCGGGTGAGAAGCGAGCACATTTAAGGTTAGAGTTTTGGATAGAATTCAGTGCATTTAGCGTTAGGGTAGGGTTACATTTAGGGTTAGGATTAAGGTTGGGGCTGGAGTGCATTTGGGGCTAGGGTTAGGAGTAGGGTTACGATTTTGGTTTGGGTTTTTGTTCGTAGAATCCAGATTTATTTTTAAGCTTAGGGTCAGGATTGCATTTTGGGTCAGAATCGAGTGCATTCAGGCTTAGGGTTAGTGTTGAAATTGACGAGTTAGTGTTAGGGATAGAATCGAGCTCATTTAGGGTTAGCGTTATGGTTAGAATTCGTTAGGGCTAGGGTTAGGGTTAGGGGTTCTGTTCCTAGAATCGTGGTTTAGAGTTAGGCTGAAGGTCAGAATTGCATTGTGCGTCAGAATCGCGTGCATTTTGTCTTAGCGTTTGTGTTGAAATCGACGAGTTAGTGTTCGGTTGAGAATCGAGCACATTTCGAGTTAGAGTTATGGTTAGAATTCAGTGCATTTAGGGTTAGGCTCAGGGTTAGTGTTAGGATTAAGGTTAGGGTTAAAGTGCATTTGGGGTTAGGGGTAGGAGTAGGGTTGCGTTTATGGTTTGTGTTTTTGTTCATAGAATCAAGGTTATTGGTTAAGCTTAGGATCACGATTGCATTTTGGTTCAGAATGGAGTGCATTTAGGCTAAGGGTTAGTGTTGAAATAGATAAGTTAGTGTTAGGGTTAGAATCGATCACATTTCGAATTGGAGTTATGGTTAGAATTCAGTGCTTTTTCGGTTGGGTTAGGGTTAGTGTTAGGTTTAGATTCAGCGTTTGAATCGAGTGCATTTAAGGATAGTGTCAGGGTTAGAGTTAGGTTTAGTGCTAGCTTTTGTAGAATCGAGGGTTAGGGTTACCGTTAGGGTTAGGGTTAGTGGGCATTTAGTTATAGGGGTAGGAATAGGGTTAGGATTAGTGTTAGGGTTAGGGTTTTGGTTAATGTTCATTTAGGGATAGGGGTAGGAGTAGGCTTTGGATTAGTTTCAGCGTTTGTGTTCGTAGAATCGAGGTTTAAGATTAAGCTTAGGGTCAGGATTGCTTTTTGGGTCAGCATCGAGTGCATTTAGGCTGAGGGTTATTGTTGAAATCGATGAAATATTGTTCGGGTTAGAATCGAGCACATTTAGGGTTAGAGTTATGGTTAGAATTCGTTAGGGGTAGTGTTAGGGTTAGGCTTTCTGTTCGTAGAATCGAGGTTTTGAGTTGGGCTGAAGGTCAGAATTGCATTGTGGGTCAGAATCGAGTGCATTTTGTTTTAGGGTTTGTGTTGAAATCGACGAGTTAGTGTTCGGGTGAGAAGGGAGCACATTTAGGGTTAGAGTTATGGTTAGAATTCAGTGCATTTAGGGTTAGGGTTAGGGTTACAGTTAGGGTTAGGATTAAGGTTGGGGCTGGAGTGCATTTGGGGCTAGGGTTAGGAGTAGGGTTACGATTATGATTTGGGTTTTTGTTCGTAGAATCCAAATTTATTTTAAAGCTTAGGATCAGGATTGCGTTTTGGGTCAGAATCGAGTTCATTCAGCCTTAGGGTTAGTGTTGCAATTGACGACTTAGTGTTAGGGTTAGAATCGAGCTCATTTAGGGTTAAAGTTATGGTTAGAATTCGTTAGGGGTAGGGTTACGTTTAGGGGTCCTGTTCCTAGAATCGAGGTTTAGAGTTAGGCTGAAGGTCAGAATTGCATTGTGGGTCAGAATCGCGTGGATTTTGTCTTAGCGTTTGTGTTGAAATCGACGAGTTTGTGTTCGGGTGAGAATCGAGCATATTTCGAGTTAGAGTTATGGGTAGAATTCAGTGCATTTAGGGTTAGGCTCAGGGTTAGTGTTAGGATTAAGGTTAGGGTTAGTGTGCATTTGGGGTTAGGGGTAGGAGTAGGGTTCCGATTATGGTTTGGGTTTTTCTTCATAGAATCAAGGTTATTGGATAAGCTTAGGGTCAGCATTGCTTTTTGGGTCAGCATCGAGTGCATTTAGGCTGAGGGTTAGTGTTGAAATCGATGAAATATTGTTCGGGTTAGAATCGAGCACATTTAGGGTTAGAGTTATGGTTACAATTCGTTAGGGGTAGTGTTAGGGTTAGGCTTTCTGTTCGTAGAATCGAAGTTTTGAGTTAGGCTGAAGGTCAGAATTGCATTGTGGGTCAGAATCGAGTGCATTTTGTTTTAGGGTTTGTGTTGAAATCGACGAGTTAGTGGTCGGGTGAGAAGCGAGCACATTTAGGGTTAGAGTTATGGTTAGAATTCAGTGCATTTAGGGTTAGGGTTAGGGTTACAGTTAGGGTTAGGATTAAGGTGAGGGCTGGAGTGCATTTGGGGCTAGGGTTAGGAGTAGGGTTACGATTATGATTTGGGTTTTTGTTCGTAGAATCCAAATTTATTTTAAAGCTTAGGATCAGGATTGCGTTTTGGGTCAGAATCGAGTTCATTCAGCCTTAGGGTTAGTGTTGCAATTGACGACTTAGTGTTAGGGTTAGAATCGAGCTCATTTAGGGTTAAAGTTATGGTTAGAATTCGTTAGGGGTAGGGTTACGTTTAGGGGTTCTCTTCCTAGAATCGAGGTTTAGGGTTAGGCTGAAGGTCAGAATTGCATTGTGGGTCAGAATCGCGTGCATTTTGTCTTAGCGTTTGTGTTGAAATCGACGAGTTTGTGTTCGGGTGAGAATCGAGCATATTTCGAGTTAGAGTTATGGGTAGAATTCAGTGCATTTAGGGTTAGGCTCAGGGTTAGTGTTAGGATTAAGGTTAGGGTTAGAGTGCATTTGGGGTTAGGGGTAGGAGTAGGGTTCCGATTATGGTTTGGGTTTTTCTTCATAGAATCAAGGTTATTGGGTAAGCTTAGGGTCAGCATTGCTTTTTGGGTCAGCATCGAGTGCATTTAGGCTGAGGGTTAGTGTTGAAATCGATGAAATATTGTTCGGGTTAATATCGAGCACATTTAGGGTTAGAGTTATGGTTACAATTCGTTAGGGGTAGTGTTAGGGTTAGGCTTTCTGTTCGTAGAATCGAAGTTTTGAGTTAGGCTGAAGGTCAGAATTGCATTGTGGGTCAGAATCGAGTGCATTTTGTTTTAGGGTTTGTGTTGAAATCGACGAGTTAGTGTTCGGGTGAGAAGCGAGCACATTTAGGGTTAGAGTTATGGTTAGAATTCAGTGCATTTAGGGTTAGGGTAGGGTTACAGTTAGGGTTAGGATTAAGGTTGGGGCTGGAGTGCATTTGGGGCTAGGGTTAGGAGTAGGGTTACGATTTTGGTTTGGGTTTTTGTTCGTAGAATCCAGATTTATTTTTAAGCTTAGGGTCAGGATTGCATTTTGGGTCAGAATCGAGTGCATTCAGGCTTAGGGTTAGTGTTGAAATTGACGAGTTAGTGTTAGGGTTAGAATCGAGCTCATTTAGGGTTAGAGTTATGGTTAGAATTCGTTAGGGGTAGGGTTAGGGTTAGGGGTTCTCTTCCTAGAATCGAGGTTTAGAGTTAGGCTGAAGGTCAGAATTGCATTGTGGGTCAGAATCGCGTGCATTTTGTCTTAGCGTTTGTGTTGAAATCGACGAGTTAGTGTTCAGTTGAGAATCGAGCACATTTCGAGTTAGAGTTATGGTTAGAATTCAGTGCATTTAGGGTTAGGTTCAGGGTTAGTGTTAGGATTAAGGTTAGGGTTAAAGTGCATTTGGGGTTAGGGGTAGGAGTAGGGTTACGATTATGGTTTGGGTTTTTGTTCATAGAATCAAGGTTATTGGTTAAGCTTAGGGTCACGATTGCATTTTGGTTCAGAATGGAGTGCATTTAGGCTAAGGGTTAGTGTTGAAATAGATAAGTTAGTGTTAGGGTTAGAATCGATCACATTTCGAGTTAGAGTTATGGTTAGATTTCAGTGCATTTAGGGTTAGGGTTAGGGTTAGTGTTAGGACTCGGTTCAGCGTTTAAATCGAGTGCATTTAAGGATAGTGTCAGGGTTAGAGTCAGGTTTGGTGTTAGCTTTCGTAGAATCGAGGGTTAGGGTTACGGTTAGGGTTAGGGTTAGTGTGCATTTAGTTATAGGGGTAGGAATAGGGTTAGGATTAGTGTTAGGGTTAGGGTTTTGGTTAATGTTCATTTAGGGATAGGGGTAGGAGTAGGCTTTGGATTAGTGTCAGCGTTTGTGTTCGTAGAATCGAGTTTTAAGATTAAACTTAGGGTCAGGATTGCTTTTTGGGTGAGAATCGAGTGCATTTTGTTTTAGGGTTTGTGTTGAAATCGACGAGTTAATGTTCGGATCAGAAGGGAGCACATTTAGGGTTAGAGTTATGGTTAGAATTCAGTGCATTTAGGGTTAGGGTAGGGTTACAGTTAGGGTTAGGATTAAGGTTGGGGCTGGAGTGCATTTGGGGCTAGGGTTAGGAGTAGGGTTACGATTTTGGTTTGGGTTTTTGTTCATAGAATCCAGATTTATTTTTAAGCTTAGGGTCAGGATTGCATTTTGGGTCAGAATCGAGTGCATTCAGGCTTAGGGTTAGTGTTGAAATTGACGAGTTAGTGTTAGGGTTAGAATCGAGCTCATTTAGGGTTAGAGTTATGGTTAGAATTCGTTAGGGGTAGGGTTAGGGTTAGGGGTTCTGTTCCTAGAATCGAGGTTTAGAGTTAGGCTGAAGGTCAGAATTGCATTGTGCGTCAGAATCGCGTGCATTTTGTCTTAGCGTTTGTGTTGAAATCGACGAGTTAGTGTTCGGTTGAGAATCGAGCACATTTCGAGTTAGAGTTATGGTTAGAATTCAGTGCATTTAGGGTTAGGTTCAGGGTTAGTGTCAGGATTAAGGTTAGGGTTAAAGTGCATTTGGGGTTAGGGGCAGGAGTAGGGTTACGATTATGGTTTGGGTTTTTGTTCATAGAATCAAGGTTATTGGTTAAGCTTAGGGTCACGATTGCATTTTGGTTCAGAATGGAGTGCATTTAGGCTAAGGGTTAGTGTTGAAATAGATAAGTTAGTGTTAGGGTTAGAATCGATCACATTTCGAGTTAGAGTTATGGTTAGATTTCAGTGCATTTAGGGTTAGGGTTTGGGTTAGTGTTAGGTTTCGGTTCAGCGTTTGAATCGAGTGCATTTAAGGATAGTGTCAGGGTTAGAGTTAGGTTTAGTGTTAGCTTTCGGAGAATCGAGGGTTACGGTTAGGGTTAGGGTTAGAGTGCATTTAGTTATAGGGGTAGTAGTAGGGTTAGGATTAGGGTTAGGGTTTGTGTTCCCAGATTAGAGAGTTAGGGTAAAGCTTCGGGTAAGGCTTTCATTTTGGGTCAGAATCGAGTGCATTCAGGCTTAGGGTTAGTGTTGAAATTGACGAGTTAGTGTTAGGGTTAGAATCGAGCTCATTTGTGGTTAGAGTTATGGTTAGAATTCGTTAGGGGTAGGTTTAGGTTTAGGGGTTCTGTTCCTAGAATCGAGGTTTGGAGTTAGGCTGAAGGTCAGAATTGCATTGTGGGTCAGAATCGCGTGCATTTTGTCTTAGGGTTTGTGTTGAAATCAACGAGTTAGTGTTCGGTTGAGAATCGAGCACATTTCGAGTTAGAGTTATGGTTAGAATTCAGTGCATTTAGCGTTAGGCTCAGGGTTATTGTTAGGATTAAGGTTAGGGTTAAAGTGCATTTGGGGATAGGGGTAGGAGTAGGGTTCCGATTATGGTTTGGGTTTTTGTTCATAGAATCAAGGTTATTGGGTAAGCTTAGGGTCACGATTGCATTTTGGTTCACAATGGAGTTCATTTAGGCTAAGGGTTAGTGTTGAAATAGATGACTTAGTGTTAGGGTTAGAATCGATCACATTTCAAGTTAGAGTTATGGTTACAATTCAGTCCTCTTAAGATTGGGTTATGGTTAGTGTTAGGTTTAGGTTCAGCGTTGGAATCGAGTGCATTTAAGGATAGTGTCAGGGTTAGAGTTAGGTTTAGTGATAGCTTTAGTAGAATCGAGGGTTACGGTTAGGGTTAGGGTTAGTGTGCATTTAGTTAAAGGGGTAGGAATAGAGTTAGGATTAGTGTTAGGGTTAGGGTTTTGGTTAATGTTCATTTAGGGATAGGGGTAGTAGTAGGCTTTGGATTAGTGTCAGCGTTTGTATTCGTAGAATCGAGGTTTAAGGTTAAGCTTAGGGTCAGGATTGCTTTTTGGGTCAGCATCGAGTGCATTCAGGCTTAGGGTTAGTGTTGAAATTGACGAGTTAGTGTTAGGGTTAGAATCGAGCTCATTTAGGGTTAGAGTTATGGTTAGAATTCGTTAGGGGTAGGGTTAGGGTTAGGGGTTCTGTTCCTAGAATCGAGGTTTAGAGTTAGGCTGAAGGTCAGAATTGCATTGTGCGTCAGAATCGCGTGCATTTTGTCTTAGCGTTTGTGTTGAAATCGACGAGTTAGTGTTCGGTTGAGAATCGAGCACATTTCGAGTTAGAGTTATGGTTAGAATTCAGTGCATTTAGGGTTAGGTTCAGGGTTAGTGTCAGGATTAAGGTTAGGGTTAAAGTGCATTTGGGGTTAGGGGTAGGAGTAGGGTTACGATTATGGTTTGGGTTTTTGTTCATAGAATCAAGGTTATTGGTTAAGCTTAGGGTCACGATTGCATTTTGGTTCAGAATGGAGTGCATTTAGGCTAAGGGTTAGTGTTGAAATAGATAAGTTAGTGTTAGGGTTAGAATCGATCACATTTCGAGTTAGAGTTATGGTTAGATTTCAGTGCATTTAGGGTTAGGGTTTGGGTTAGTGTTAGGTTTCGGTTCAGCGTTTGAATCGAGTGCATTTAAGGATAGTGTCAGGGTTAGAGTTAGGTTTAGTGTTAGCTTTCGGAGAATCGAGGGTTACGGTTAGGGTTAGGGTTAGAGTGCATTTAGTTATAGGGGTAGTAGTAGGGTTAGGATTAGGGTTAGGGTTTGTGTTCCCAGATTAGAGAGTTAGGGTAAAGCTTCGGGTAAGGCTTTCATTTTGGGTCAGAATCGAGTGCATTCAGGCTTAGGGTTAGTGTTGAAATTGACGAGTTAGTGTTAGGGTTAGAATCGAGCTCATTTGTGGTTAGAGTTATGGTTAGAATTCGTTAGGGGTAGGTTTAGGTTTAGGGGTTCTGTTCCTAGAATCGAGGTTTGGAGTTAGGCTGAAGGTCAGAATTGCATTGTGGGTCAGAATCGCGTGCATTTTGTCTTAGGGTTTGTGTTGAAATCAACGAGTTAGTGTTCGGTTGAGAATCGAGCACATTTCGAGTTAGAGTTATGGTTAGAATTCAGTGCATTTAGCGTTAGGCTCAGGGTTATTGTTAGGATTAAGGTTAGGGTTAAAGTGCATTTGGGGATAGGGGTAGGAGTAGGGTTCCGATTATGGTTTGGGTTTTTGTTCATAGAATCAAGGTTATTGGGTAAGCTTAGGGTCACGATTGCATTTTGGTTCACAATGGAGTTCATTTAGGCTAAGGGTTAGTGTTGAAATAGATGACTTAGTGTTAGGGTTAGAATCGATCACATTTCAAGTTAGAGTTATGGTTACAATTCAGTCCTCTTAAGATTGGGTTATGGTTAGTGTTAGGTTTAGGTTCAGCGTTGGAATCGAGTGCATTTAAGGATAGTGTCAGGGTTAGAGTTAGGTTTAGTGATAGCTTTAGTAGAATCGAGGGTTACGGTTAGGGTTAGGGTTAGTGTGCATTTAGTTAAAGGGGTAGGAATAGAGTTAGGATTAGTGTTAGGGTTAGGGTTTTGGTTAATGTTCATTTAGGGATAGGGGTAGTAGTAGGCTTTGGATTAGTGTCAGCGTTTGTATTCGTAGAATCGAGGTTTAAGGTTAAGCTTAGGGTCAGGATTGCTTTTTGGGTCAGCATCGAGTGCATTCAGGCTTAGGGTTAGTGTTGAAATTGACGAGTTAGTGTTAGGGTTAGAATCGAGCTCATTTAGGGTTAGAGTTATGGTTAGAATTCGTTAGGGGTAGGGTTAGGGTTAGGGGTTCTGTTCCTAGAATCAAGGTTTGGAGTTAGGCTGAAGGTCAGAATTGCATTGTGGGTCAGAATCGCGTGCATTTTCTCTTAGGGTTTGTGTTGAAATCAACGAGTTAGTGTTCGGTTGAGAATCGAGCACATTTCGAGTTAGAGTTATGGTTAGAATTCAGTGCATTTAGGGTTAGGCTCAGGGTTAGTGTTAGGATTAAGGTTAGGGTTAAAGTGCATTTGGGGGTTGGGGCAGGAGTAGGGTAACGATTATGGTTTGGGTTTTTGTTCATAGAATCAAGGTTATTGGTTAAGCTTAGGGTCACGATTGCATTTTGGTTCACAATGGAGTTCATTTAGGCTAAGGGTTACTGTTGAAATAGATGACTCAGTGTTAGGGTTAGAATCGATCACATTTCTAGTTAGAGTTATGGTTAGAATTCAGTCCTTTTAAGATTGGGTTAGGGTTAGTGTTAGGTTTAGGTTCAGCGTTGGAATCGAGTGCATTTAAGGATAGTGTCAGGGTTAGAGTTAGGTTTAGTGTTAGCTTTCGTAGAATCGAGGGTTAGGGTTACGGTTAGGGTTAGGGTTAGTGTGCATTTAGTTATAGGGGTAGGAATAGGGTTAGGATTATTGTTAGGGTTAGGGTTTTGGTTAATATTCATTAAGGGATAGGGGTAGTAGTAGGCTTTGGATTAGTGTCAGCGTTTGTATTCGTAGAATCGAGGTTTAAGGTTAAGCTTAGGGTCAGGATTGCTTTTTGGGTCAGCATCGAGTGCATTTAGGCTGAGGGTTATTGTTGAAATCGATGAAATATTGTTCGGGTTAGAATCGAGCACATTTAGGGTTAGAGTTATGGTTAGAATTCGTTAGGGGTAGTGGTAGGGTTAGGCTTTCTGTTCGTAGAATCGAGGTTTTGAGTTAGGCTGAAGGTCAGAATTGCATTGTGGGTGAGAATCGAGTGCATTTTGTTTTAGGGTTTGTGTTGAAATCGACGAGTTAGTGTTCGGGTGAGAAGCGAGCACATTTAGGGTTAGAGTTATGGTTAGAATTCAGTGCATTTAGGGTTAGGGTTAGGGTTACAGTTAGGGTTAGGATTAAGGTTGGGGCTGGAGTGCATTTGGGGCTAGGGTTAGGAGTAGGGTTACGATTTTGGTTTGGGTTTTTGTTCGTAGAATCCAGATTTATTTTTAAGCTTAGGGTCAGGATTGCATTTTGGGTCAGAATCGAGTGCATTCAGGCTTAGGGTTAGTGTTGAAATTGACGAGTTAGTTTTAGGGTTAGAATCGAGCTCATTTAGGGTTAGAGTTATGGTTAGAATTCGTTAGGGGTAGGGTTAGGGTTAGGGGTTCTGTTCCTAGAATCGAGGTTTAGAGTTAGGCTGAAGGTCAGAATTGCATTGTGGGTCAGAATCGCGTGCATTTTGTCTTAGCGTTTGTGTTCAAATCGACGAGTTAGTGTTCGGTTGAGAATCGAGCACATTTCGAGTTAGAGTTATGGTTAGAATTCAGTGCATTTAGGGTTAGGGTAGGGTTACATTTAGGGTTACTATTAAGGTTGGGGCTGGAGTGCATTTGGGGCGAGGATTAGGAGTAGAGTTACGATTTTGGTTTGGGTTTTTGTTCGTAGAATCCAGATTTATTTTTAAGCTTAGGGTCAGGATTGCATTTTGGGTCAGAATCGAGTGCATTCAGCCTTAGGGTTAGTGTTGAAATTGACGAGTTAGTGTTAGGGTTAGAATCGAGCTCATTTAGGGTTAAAGTTATGGTTAGAATTCGTTAGGGGTAGGGTTAGGGTTAGGGGTTCTGTTCCTAGAATCGAGGTTTAGAGTTAGGCTGAAGGTCAGAATTGCATTGTGGGTCAGAATCGCGTGCATTTTGTCTTAGCGTTTGTGTTGAAATCAACGAGTTAGTGTTCGGGTGAGAATCGAGCATATTTCGAGTTAGAGTTATGGGTAGAATTCAGTGCATTTAGGGTTAGGCTCAGGGTTAGTGTTAGGATTAAGGTTAGGGTTAGAGTGCATTTGGGGTTAGAGGTAGGAGTAGGGTTCCGATTATGGTTTGGGTTTTTGTTCATAGAATCAAGGTTATTGGATAAGCTTAGGGTCAGGATTGCTTTTTGGGTCAGCATCGAGTGCATTTAGGCTGAGGGTTATTGTTGAAATCGATGAAATATTGTTCGGGTTAGAATCGAGCACATTTAGGGTTAGAGTTATGGTTAGAATTCGTAAGGGGTAGTGTTAGGGTTAGGCTTTCTGTTAGTAGAATCGAGGTTTTGAGTTAGGCTGAAGGTCAGAATTGCATTGTGGGTGAGAATCGAGTGCATTTTCTTTTAGGGTTTGTGTTGAAATCGACGAGTTAGTGTTCGGGTGAGAAGCGAGCACATTTAGGGTTAGAATTATGGTTAGAATTCAGTGCATTTAGGGTTAGGGTAGGGTTACATTTAGGGTTAGGATTAAGGTTGGGGCTGGAGTGCATTTGGGGCTAGGATTAGGAGTAGAGTTACGATTTTGGTTTGGGTTTTTGTTCGTAGAATCCAGATTTATTTTTAAGCTTAGGGTCAGGATTGCATTTTGGGTCAGAATCGAGTGCATTCAGGCTTAGGGTTAGTGTTGAAATTGACGAGTTAGTTTTAGGGTTAGAATCGAGCTCATTTAGGGTTAGAGTTATGGTTAGAATTCGTTAGGGGTAGGGTTAGGGTTAGGGGTTCTGTTCCTAGAATCGAGGTTTAGAGTTAGGCTGAAGGTCAGAATTGCATTGTGCGTCAGAATCGCGTGCATTTTGTCTTAGCGTTTGTGTTGAAATCGACGAGTTAGTGTTCGGTTGAGAATCCAGTACATTTCGAGTTAGAGTTATGGTTAGAATTCAGTGCATTTAGGGTTAGGTTCAGGGTTAGTGTTAGGATTAAGGTTAGGGTTAAAGTGCATTTGGGGTTAGGGGTAGGAGTAGGGTTACGATTATGGTTTGGGTTTTTGTTCATAGAATCAAGGTTATTGGTTAAGCTTAGGGTCACGATTGCATTTTGGTTCAGAATGGAGTGCATTTAGGCTAAGGGTTAGTGTTGAAATAGATAAGTTAGTGTTAGGGTTAGAATCGATCACATTTCGAGTTAGAGTTATGGTTAGATTTCAGTGCATTTAGGGTTAGGGTTAGGGTTAGTGTTAGGATTCGGTTCAGCGTTTAAATCGAGTGCATTTAAGGATAGTGTCAGGGTTAGAGTTAGGTTAGTGTTAGCTTTAGTAGAATCGAGGGTTAGAGTTACGGTTAGGGTTAGGGTTTGTGTGCATTTATTTATAGGGGTACGAGTAGGGTTAGGATTAGTGTTAGGGTTAGGGTTTTGGTTAATGTTCATTTAGGGATAGGGGTAGTAGTAGGCTTTGGATTAGTGTCAGCGTTTGTATTCGTAGAATCGAGGTTTAAGGTTAAGCTTAGGGTCAGGATTGCTTTTTGGGTCAGCATCGAGTGAATTTAGGCTGAGGGTTATTGTTGAAATCGATGAAATATTGTTCGGGTTAGAATCGAGCACATTTAGGGTTAGAGTTATGGTTAGAATTCGTTAGGGGTAGTGGTAGGGTTAGGCTTTCTGTTCGTAGAATCGAGGTTTTGAGTTAGGCTGAAGGTCAGAATTGCATTGTGGGTCAGAATCGAGTGCATTTTGTTTTAGGGTTTGTGTTGAAATCGACGAGTTAGTGTTCGGTTGAGAAGCGAGCACATTTAGGGTTAGAGTTATGGTTAGAATTCAGTGCATTTAGGGTTAGGGTAGGGTTACATTTAGGGTTAGGTTTAAGGTTGGGGCTGGAGTGCATTTGGGGCTAGGGTTAGGAGTAGGGTTACGATTTTGGTTTGGGTTTTTGTTCGTAGAATCCAGATTTATTTTAAAGCTTAGGGTCAGGATTGCATTTTGGGTCAGAATCGAGTGCACTCAGCCTTGGGGTTAGTGTTGAAATTGACGAGTTAGTGTTACTGTTAGAATCGAGCTCATTTAGGGTTAGAGTTATGGTTAGAATTCGTTAGGGGTAGGGTTAAGCTCAGGGGTTCTATTCCTAGAATCGAGGTTTAGAGTTAGGCTGAAGGTCAGAATTGCATTGTGGGTCAGAATCGCGTGCATTTTGTCTTAGCGTTTGTGTTGAAATCGACGAGTTAGTGTTCGGTTGAGAATCGAGCACATTTCGAGTTAGAGTTATGGTTAGAATTCAGTGCATTTAGGGTTAGGTTCAGGGTTACTGTTAGGATTAAAGTTAGGGTTAAAGTGCATTTGGGGTTAGGGGTAGGAGTAGGGTTACGATTATGGTTTGGGTTTTTGTTCATAGAATCAAGGTTATTGGTTAAGCTTAGGATCAGGATTGCATTTTGGTTCAGAATGGAGTGCATTTAGGCTAAGGGTTAGTGTTGAAATAGATAAGTTAGTGTTAGGGTTAGAATCGATCACATTTCGAGTTAGAGTTATGGTTAGATTTCAGTGCAATTAGGGTTAGGGTTAGGGTTAGTGTTAGTTTTAAGTTCAGCGTTTGAATCGAGTGCATTTAAGGATAATGTCATTGTTAGAGTTAGGTTTAGTGTTAGCTTTCGTAGAATCGAGGGTTAGGGTTACGGTTAGGGTTAGGGTTAGTGTGCATTTAGTTATAGGGGTAGGAATAGGGTTAGGATTAGTGTTAGGGTTAGGGTTTTGGTTAATGTTCATTTAGGGATAGGGGTAGTAGTAGGCTTTGGATTAGTGTCAGCGTTTGTATTCGTAGAATCGAGGTTTAAGGTTAAGCTTAGGGTCAGGATTGCTTTTTGGGTCAGCATCGAGTGCATTTAGGCTGAGGGTTAGTGTTGAAATCGATGAAATATTGTTTGGGTTAGAATCGAGCACATTTAGGGTTAGAGTTATGGTTAGAATTCGTTAGGGGTAGTGTTAGGGATAGGCTTTCTGTTCGTAGAATCGAGGTTTTGAGTTAGGCTGAAGGTCAGAATTGCATTGTGGGTGAGAATCGAGTGCATTTTGTTTTAGGGTTTGTGTTGAAATCGACGAGTTAGTGTTCGGGTGAGAAGCGAGCACATTTAGGGTTAGAGTTATGGTTAGAATTCAGTGCATTTAGGGTTAGGTTCAGGGTTAGTGTTAGGATTAAGGTTAGGGTTAAAATGCATTTGGGGTTAGGGGTAGGAGTAGGGTTACGATTATGGTTTGGGTTTTTGTTCATAGAATCAAGGTTATTGGTTAAGCTTAGGGTCACGATTGCATTTTGGTTCAGAATGGAGTGCATTTAGGCTAAGGGTTAGTGTTGAAATAGATAAGTTAGTGTTAGGGTTAGAATCGATCACATTTCGAGTTAGAGTTATGGTTAGATTTCAGTGCATTTAGGGTTAGGGTTAGGGTTAGTGTTAGGATTCGGTTCAGCGTTTAAATCGAGTGCATTTAAGGATAGTGTCAGGGTTAGAGTCAGGTTTGGTGTTAGCTTTCGTAGAATCGAGGGTTAGGGTTACGGTTAGGGTTAGGGTTAGTGTGCATTTAGTTATAGGGGTAGGAATAGGGTTAGGATTAGTGTTAGGGTTAGGGTTTTGGTTAATGTTCATTTAGGGATAGGGGTAGGAGTAGGCTTTGGATTAGTGTCAGCGTTTGTGTTCGTAGAATCGAGGTTTAAGATTAAACTTAGGGTCAGGATTGCTTTTTGGGTGAGAATCGAGTGCATTTTGTTTTAGGGTTTGTGTTGAAATCGACGAGTTAATGTTCGGATCAGAAGGGAGCACATTTAGGGTTAGAGTTATGGTTAGAATTCAGTGCATTTAGGGTTAGGGTAGGGTTACAGTTAGGGTTAGGATTAAGGTTGGGGCTGGAGTGCATTTGGGGCTAGGGTTAGGAGTAGGGTTACGATTTTGGTTTGGGTTTTTGTTCATAGAATCCAGATTTATTTTTAAGCTTAGGGTCAGGATTGCATTTTGGGTCAGAATCGAGTGCATTCAGGCTTAGGGTTAGTGTTGAAATTGACGAGTTAGTGTTAGGGTTAGAATCGAGCTCATTTAGGGTTAGAGTTATGGTTAGAATTCGTTAGGGGTAGGGTTAGGGTTAGGGGTTCTCTTCCTAGAATCGTGGTTTAGAGTTAGGCTGAAGGTCAGAATTGCATTGTGCGTCAGAATCGCGTGCATTTTGTCTTAGCGTTTGTGTTGAAATCGACGAGTTAGTGTTCGGTTGAGAATCGAGCACATTTCGAGTTAGAGTTATGGTTAGAATTCAGTGCATTTAGGGTTAGGTTCAGGGTTAGTGTCAGGATTAAGGTTAGGGTTAAAGTGCATTTGGGGTTAGGGGTAGGAGTAGGGTTACGATTATGGTTTGGGTTTTTGTTCAAAGAATCAAGGTTATTGGTTAAGCTTACGGTCACGATTGCATTTTGGGTCAGAATGGAGTGCATTTAGGCTAAGGGTTAGTGTTGAAATAGATAAGTTAGTGTTAGGGTTAGAATCGATCACATTTCGAGTTAGAGTTATGGTTAGATTTCAGTGCATTTACGGTTAGGGTTAGGGTTAGTGTCAGGTTTCGGTTCAGCGTTTGAATCAAGTGCATTTAAGGATAGTGTCAGGGTTATAGTTAGATTTAGTGTTAGCTTTCGTAGAATCGAGGGTTAGAGTTAGGGTTAGGGTTAGGGTTAGTGTGCATTTAGTTATAGGGGTAGGAGTAGGGTTAGGATTAGTGTTAGGGTTAGGGTTTTGGTTAATGTTCATTTAGGGACAGGGGTAGGAGTAGGCTTTGGATTAGTGTCAGCGTTTGTGTTCGTAGAATCGAGGTTTAAGATTAAGCCTAGGGTCAGGATTGCTTTTTGGGTCAGCATCGAGTGCATTTAGGCTGAGGGTTATTGTTGAAATCGATGAAATATTGTTCGGGTTAGAATCGAGCACATTTAGGGTTAGAGTTATGGTTAGAATTCGTTAGGGGTAGTGTTAGGGTTAGGCTTTCTGTTCTTAGAATCGAGGTTTTGAGTTAGGCTGAAGGTCAGAATTGCATTGTGGGTTAGAATCGAGTGCATTTTGTTTTAGGGTTTGTGTTGAAATCGACGAGTTAGTGTTCGGGTGAGAAGCGAGCACATTTAGGGTTAGAGTTATGGTTAGAATTCAGTGCATTTAGGGTTAGGGTAGGGTTACATTTAGGGTTAGGATTGAGGTTGGGGCTGGAGTGCATTTGGGGCTAGGGTTAGGAGTAGGGTTACGATTTTGGTTTGGGTTTTTGTTCGTAGAATCCAGATTTATTTTAAAGCTTAGGGTCAGGATTGCATTTTGGGTCAGAATCGAGTGCATTCAGCCTTAGGGTTAGTGTTGAAATTGACGAGTTAGTGTTAGGGTTAGAATCGAGCTCATTTAGGGTTAGAGTTATGGTTAGAATTCGTTAGGGGTAGGGTTAGGGTTAGGGGTTCTCTTCCTAGAATCGAGGTTTAGAGTTAGGCTGAAGGTCAGAATTGCATTGTGGGTCAGAATCGCGTGCATTTTGTCTTAGCGTTTGTGTTGAAATCGACGAGTTAGTGTTCGATTGAGAATCGAGCACATTTCGAGTTAGAGTTATGGTTAGAATTCAGTACATTTAGGGTTAGGCTCAGGGTTAGTGTTAGGATTAAGGTTAGGGTTAAAGTGCATTTGGGGTTAGGGGTAGGAGTAGGGTTACGATTATGGTTTGGGTTTTTGTTCATAGAATCAAGGTTATTGGTTAAGCTTAGGGTCACGATTGCATTTTGGTTCAGAATGGAGTGCATTTAGGCTAAGGGTTAGTGTTGAAATAGATAAGTTTGTGTTAGGGTTAGAATCGATCACATTTCGAGTTAGAGTTATGGTTAGATTTCAGTGCATTTAGGGTTAGGGTTTGGGTTAGTGTTAGGTATCGGTTCAGCGTTTGAATCGAGTGCATTTAAGGATAGTGTCAGGGTTAGAGTTAGGTTTAGTGTTAGCTTTCGTAGAATCGAGGGTTAGAGTTACGGTTAGGGTTAGGGTTAGTGTGCATTTAGTTATAGGGGTAGGAGTAGGGTTAGGATTAGTGTTAGGGTTAGGGTTTTGGTTAATGTTCATATAGGGATAGGGATAGGAGTAGGCTTTGGATTAGTGTCAGCGTTTGTGTTCGTAGAATCGAGGTTTAAGATTAAGCTTAGGGTGAGGATTGCTTTTTGGGTCAGCATCGAGTGCATTTAGGCTGAGGGTTATTGTTGAAATCGATGAAATATTGTTCGGGTTAGAATCGAGCACATTTAGGGTTAGAGTTATGGTTAGAATTCGTTAGGGGTAGTGTTAGGGTTAGGCTTTCTGTTCGTAGAATCGAGGTTTTGAGCTAGGCTGAAGGTCAGAATTGCATTGTGGGTGAGAACCGAGTGCATTTTGTTTTAGGGTTTGTGTTGAAATCGACGAGTTAGTGTTCGGGTGAGAAGCGAGCACATTTAGGGTTAGAGTTATGGTTAGAATTCAGTGCATTTAGGGTTAGGGTAGGGTTACATTTAGGGTTAGGATTAAGGTTGGGGCTGGAGTGCATTTGGGGCTAGGGTTAGGAGTAGGGTTACGATTTTGGTTTGGGTTTTTGTTCGTAGAATCCAGATTTATTTTAAAGCTTAGGGTCAGGATTGCATTTTGGGTCAGAATCGAGTGCATTCAGCCTTAGGGTTAGTGTTGAAATTGACGAGTTAGTGTTAGGGTTAGAATCGAGCTCATTTAGGGTCAGAGTTATGGTCAGAATTCGTTAGGGGTAGGGTTTAGCTTAGGGGTTCTGTTCCTAGAATCGAGGATTAGAGTTAGGCTGAAGGTCAGAATTGCATTGTGGGTCAGAATCGCGTGCATTTTGTCTTAGCGTTTGTGTTGAAATCGACGAGTTAGTGTTCGGTTGAGAATCGAGCACATTTAGAGTTAGAGTTATGGTTAGAATTCAGTGCATTTAGGGTTAGGTTCAGGGTTAGTGTTAGGATTAAGGTCAGGGTTAAAGTGCATTTGGGGTTAGGGGTAGGAGTAGGGTTACGATTATGGTTTGGGTTTTTGTTCATAGAATCAAGGTTATTGGTTAAGCTTAGGGTCACGATTGCATTTTGGTTCAGAATGGAGTGCATTTAGGTTAAGGGTTAGTGTTGAAATAGATGAGTTAGTGTTAGGGTTAGAATCGATCACATTTCGAGTTGGAGTTATGGTTAGAATTCAGTGCTTTTAAGGTTGGATTAGGGTTAGTGTTAGGTTTAGGTTCAGCGTTGGAATCGAGTGCATTTAAGGATAGTGTCAGGGTTAGAGTTAGGTTTAGTGTTAGCTTTCGTAGAATCGAGGGTTAGAGTTACGGTTAGGGTTAGGGTTAGTGTGCATTTAGTTATAGGGGTTGGAGTAGGGTTAGGATTAGTGTTAGGGTTAGGGTTTTGGTTAATGTTCATTTAGGGACAGGGGTAGGAGTAGGCTTTGGATTAGTGTCAGCGTTTGTGTTCGTAGAATCGAGGTTTAAGATTAAACTTAGGGTCAGGATTGCTTTTTGGGTCAGCATCGAGTGCATTTAGGCTGAGGGTTATTGTTGAAATCGATGAAATATTGTTCGGGTTAGAATCGAGCACATTTAGGGTTAGAGTTATGGTTAGAATTCGTAAGGGGTAGTGTTAGGGTTAGGCTTTCTGTTAGTAGAATCGAGGTTTTGAGTTAGGCTGAAGGTCAGAATTGCATTGTGGGTGAGAATCGAGTGCATTTTGTTTTAGGGTTTGTGTTGAAATCGACGAGTTAGTGTTCGGGTGAGAAGCGAGCACATTTAGGGTTAGAATTATGGTTAGAATTCAGTGCATTTAGGGTTAGGGTAGGGTTACATTTAGGGTTAGGATTAAGGTTGGGGCTGGAGTGCATTTGGGGCTAGGGTTAGGAGTAGAGTTACGATTTTGGTTTGGGTTTTTGTTCGTAGAATCCAGATTTATTTTTAAGCTTAGGGTCAGGATTGCATTTTGGGTCAGAATCGAGTGCATTCAGGCTTAGGGTTAGTGTTGAAATTGACGAGTTAGTGTTAGGGTTAGAATCGAGCTCATTTAGGGTTAGAGTTATGGTTAGAATTCGTTAGGGGTAGGGTTAGGGTTAGGGGTTCTGTTCCTAGAATCGAGGTTTAGAGTTAGGCTGAAGGTCAGAATTGCATTGTGGGTCAGAATCGCGTGCATTTTGTCTTAGCGTTTGTGTTGAAATCGACGAGTTAGTGTTCGGTTGAGAATCCAGTACATTTCGAGTTAGAGTTATGGTTAGAATTCAGTGCATTTAGGGTTAGGTTCAGGGTTAGTGTTAGGATTAAGGTTAGGGTTAAAGTGCATTTGGGGTTAGGGGTAGGAGTAGGGTTACGATTATGGTTTGGGTTTTTGTTCATAGAATCAAGGTTATTGGTTAAGCTTAGGGTCACGATTGCATTTTGGTTCAGAATGGAGTGCATTTAGGCTAAGGGTTAGTGTTGAAATAGATAAGTTAGTGTTAGGGTTAGAATCGATCACATTTCGAGTTAGAGTTATGGTTAGATTTCAGTGCATTTAGGGTTAGGGTTTGGGTTAGTGTTAGGTTTCGGTTCAGCGTTTGAATCGAGTGCATTTAAGGATAGTGTCAGGGTTAGAGTTAGGTTTAGTGTTAGCTTTCGTAGAATCGAGGGTTAGAGTTACGGTTAGGGTTAGGGTTAGTGTGCATTTAGTTATAGGGGTAGGAGTAGGGTTAGGATTAGTGTTAGGGTTATGGTTTTGGTTAATGTTCATTTAGGGATAGGGGTAGGAGTAGGCTTTGGATTAGTGTCAGCGTTTGTGTTCGTAGAATCGAGGTTTAAGATTAACCTTAGGGTCAGGATTGCTTTTTGGGTCAGCATCGAGTGCATTTAGGCTGAGGGTTAGTGTTGAAATCGATGAAATATTGTTCGGGTTAGAATCGAGCACATTTAGGGTTAGAGTTATGGTTACAATTCGTTAGGGGTAGTGTTAGGGTTAGGCTTTCTGTTCTTAGAATCGAGGTTTTGAGTTAGGCTGAAGGTCAGAATTTCATTGTGGGTCAGAATCGAGTGCATTTTGTTTTAGGGTTTGTGTTGAAATCGACGAGTTAGTGTTCGGGTGAGAAGCGAGCACATTTAGGGTTAGAGTTATGGTTAGAATTCAGTGCATTTAGGGTTAGGGTTAGGGTTACAGTTAGGGTTAGGATTAAGGTTAGGGCTGGAGTGCATTTGGGGCTAGGGTTAGGAGTAGGGTTACGATTATGGTTTGGGTTTTTGTTCGTAGAATCCAGATTTATTTTTAAGCTTAGGGTCAGGATTGCATTTTGGGTCAGAATCGAGTGCATTCAGGCTTAGGGTTAGTGTTGAAATTGACGAGTTAGTGTTAGGGTTAGAATCGAGCTCATTTAGGGTTAGAGTTATGGTTAGAATTCGTTAGGGGTAGGGTTACGTTTAGGGGTCCTGTTCCTAGAATCGAGGTTTAGAGTTAGGCTGAAGGTCAGAATTGCATTGTGGGTCAGAATCGCGTGCATTTTGTCTTAGCGTTTGTGTTGAAATCAAGGAGTTAGTGTTCGGGTGAGAATCGAGCATATTTCGAGTTAGAGTTATGGGTAGAATTCAGTGCATTTAGGGTTAGGTTCAGGGTTAGTGTTAGGATTAAGGTTAGGGTTAGAGTGCATTTGGGGTTAGGGGTAGGAGTAGGGTTCCGATTATGGTTTGGGTTTTTGTTCATAGAATCAAGTTATATGGTTAAGCTTAGGGTCAGGATTGCACTTTGGTTCAGAATGGAGTGCATTTAGGTTAAGGGTTAGTGTTGAAATAGATGAGTTAGTGTTAGGGTTAGAATCGATCACATTTCGAGTTGGAGTTATGGTTAGAATTCATTGCTTTTAAGGTTGGATTAGGGTTAGTGTTAGGTTTAGGTTCAGCGTTGGAATCGAGTGCATTTAAGGATAGTGTCAGGGTTAGAGTTAGGTTTAGTGTTAGCTTTCGTAGAATCGAGGGTTACGGTTAGGGTTAGGGTTAGAGTGCATTTAGTTATAGGGGTAGTAGTAGGGTTAGGATTAGGGTTAGGGTTTGTGTTCCCAGATTAGAGAGTTAGGGTAAAGCTTCGGGTAAGGCTTTCATTTTGGGTCAGAATCGAGTGCATTCAGGCTTAGGGTTAGTGTTGAAATTGACGAGTTAGTGTTAGGGTTAGAATCGAGCTCATTTGTGGTTAGAGTTATGGTTAGAATTCGTTAGGGGTAGGTTTAGGATTAGGGGTTCTGTTCCTAGAATCGAGGTTTGGAGTTAGGCTGAAGGTCAGAATTGCATTGTGGGTCAGAATCGCGTGCATTTTGTCTTAGGGTTTGTGTTGAAATCAACGAGTTAGTGTTCGGTTGAGAATCGAGCACATTTCGAGTTAGAGTTATGGTTAGAATTCAGTGCATTTAGCGTTAGGCTCAGGGTTATTGTTAGGATTAAGGTTAGGGTTAAAGTGCATTTGGGGATAGGGGTAGGAGTAGGGTTCCGATTATGGTTTGGGTTTTTGTTCATAGAATCAAGGTTATTGGGTAAGCTTAGGGTCACGATTGCATTTTGGTTCAGAATGGAGTTCATTTAGGCTAAGGGTTAGTGTTGAAATAGATGACTTAGTGTTAGGGTTAGAATCGATCACATTTCAAGTTAGAGTTATGGTTACAATTCAGTCCTTTTAAGATTGGGTTATGGTTAGTGTTAGGTTTAGGTTCAGCGTTGGAATCGAGTGCATTTAAGGATAGTGTCAGGGTTAGAGTTAGGTTTAGTGATAGCTTTAGTAGAATCGAGGGTTACGGTTAGGGTTAGGGTTAGTGTGCATTTAGTTAAAGGGGTAGGAATAGGGTTAGGATTAGTGTTAGGGTTAGGGTTTTGGTTAATGTTCATTTAGGGATAGGGGTAGTAGTAGGCTTTGGATTAGTGTCAGCGTTTGTATTCGTAGAATCGAGGTTTAAGGTTAAGCTTAGGGTCAGGATTGCTTTTTGGGTCAGCATCGAGTGCATTCAGGCTTAGGGTTAGTGTTGAAATTGACGAGTTAGTGTTAGGGTTAGAATCGAGCTCATTTAGGGTTAGAGTTATGGTTAGAATTCGTTAGGGGTAGGGTTAGGGTTAGGGGTTCTGTTCCTAGAATCAAGGTTTGGAGTTAGGCTGAAGGTCAGAATTGCATTGTGGGTCAGAATCGCGTGCATTTTCTCTTAGGGTTTGTGTTGAAATCAACGAGTTAGTGTTCGGTTGAGAATCGAGCACATTTCGAGTTAGAGTTATGGTTAGAATTCAGTGCATTTAGGGTTAGGCTCAGGGTTAGTGTTAGGATTAAGGTTAGGGTTAAAGTGCATTTGGGGATTTGGGCAGGAGTCGGGTAACGATTATGGTTTGGGTTTTTGTTCATAGAATCAAGGTTATTGGTTAAGCTTAGGGTCACGATTGCATTTTGGTTCACAATGGAGTTCATTTAGGCTAAGGGTTAGTGTTGAAATAGATGACTTAGTGTTAGGGTTAGAATCGATCACATTTCTAGTTAGAGTTATGGTTAGAATTCAGTCCTTTTAAGATTGGGTTAGGGTTAGTGTTAGGTTTAGGTTCAGCGTTGGAATCGAGTGCATTTAAGGATAGTGTCAGGGTTAGAGTTAGGTTTAGTGTTAGCTTTCGTAGAATCGAGGGTTAGGGTTACGGTTAGGGTTAGGGTTAGTGTGCATTTAGTTATAGGGGTAGGAATAGGGTTAGGATTATTGTTAGGGTTAGGGTTTTGGTTAATATTCATTAAGGGATAGGGGTAGTAGTAGGCTTTGGATTAGTGTCAGCGTTTGTATTCGTAGAATCGAGGTTTAAGGTTAAGCTTAGGGTCAGGATTGCTTTTTGGGTCAGCATCGAGTGCATTTAGGCTGAGGGTTATTGTTGAAATCGATGAAATATTGTTCGGGTTAGAATCGAGCACATTTAGGGTTAGAGTTATGGTTAGAATTCGTTAGGGGTAGTGTTAGGGTTAGGCTTTCTGTTCGTAGAATCGAGGTTTTGAGTTAGGCTGAAGGTCAGAATTGCATTGTGGGTGAGAATCGAGTGCATTTTGTTTTAGGGTTTGTGTTGAAATCGACGAGTTAGTGTTCGGGTGAGAAGCGAGCACATTTAGGGTTAGAGTTATGGTTAGAATTCAGTGCATTTAGGGTTAGGGTTAGGGTTACAATTAGGGTTAGGATTAAGGTTGGGGCTGGAGTGCATTTGGGGCTAGGGTTAGGAGTAGGGTTACGATTTTGGTTTGGGTTTTTGTTCGTAGAATCCAGATTTATTTTTAAGCTTAGGGTCAGGATTGCATTTTGGGTCAGAATCGAGTGCATTCAGGCTTAGGGTTAGTGTTGAAATTGACGAGTTAGTTTTAGGGTTATAATCGAGCTCATTTAGGGTTAGAGTTATGGTTAGAATTCGTTAGGGGTAGGGTTAGGGTTAGGGGTTCTGTTCCTAGAATCGAGGTTTAGAGTTAGGCTGAAGGTCAGAATTGCATTGTGGGTCAGAATCGCGTGCATTTTGTCTTAGGGTTTGTGTTGAAATCGACGAGTTAGTATTCGGTTGAGAATCGAGCACATTTCGAGTTAGAGTTATGGTTAGAATTCAGTGCATTTAGGGTTAGGTTCAGGGTTAGTGTTAGGATTAAGGTTAGGGTTAAAGTGCATTTGGGGTTAGGGGTAGGAGTAGGGTTACGATTATGGTTTGGGTTTTTGTTCATAGAATCAAGGTTATTGGTTAAGCTTAGGGTCACGATTGCATTTTGGTTCAGAATGGAGTGCATTTAGGCTAAGGGTTAGTGTTGAAATAGATAAGTTAGTGTTAGGGTTAGAATCGATCACATTTCGAGTTAGAGTTATGGTTAGATTTCAGTGCATTTAGGGTTAGGGTTAGGGTTAGTGTTAGGATTCGGTTCAGCGTTTAAATCGAGTGCATTTAAGGATAGTGTCAGGGTTAGAGTTAGGTTTAGTGTTAGCTTTAGTAGAATCGAGGGTTAGAGTTACGGTTAGGGTTAGGGTTTGTGTGCATTTATTTATAGGGGTACGAGTAGGGTTAGGATTAGTGTTAGGGTTAGGGTTTTGGTTAATGTTCATTTAGGGATAGGGGTAGTAGTAGGCTTTGGATTAGTGTCAGCGTTTGTATTCGTAGAATCGAGGTTTAAGGTTAAGCTTAGGGTCAGGATTGCTTTTTGGGTCAGCATCGAGTGAATTTAGGCTGAGGGTTATTGTTGAAATCGATGAAATATTGTTCGGGTTAGAATCGAGCACATTTAGGGTTAGAGTTATGGTTAGAATTCGTTAGGGGTAGTGGTAGGGTTAGGCTTTCTGTTCGTAGAATCGAGGTTTTGAGTTAGGCTGAAGGTCAGAATTGCATTGTGGGTCAGAATCGAGTGCATTTTGTTTTAGGGTTTGTGTTGAAATCGACGAGTTAGTGTTCGGTTGAGAAGCGAGCACATTTAGGGTTAGAGTTATGGTTAGAATTCAGTGCATTTAGGGTTAGGGTAGGGTTACATTTAGGGTTAGGTTTAAGGTTGGGGCTGGAGTGCATTTGGGGCTAGGGTTAGGAGTAGGGTTACGATTTTGGTTTGGGTTTTTGTTCGTAGAATCCAGATTTATTTTAAAGCTTAGGGTCAGGATTGCATTTTGGGTCAGAATCGAGTGCACTCAGCCTTGGGGTTAGTGTTGAAATTGACGAGTTAGTGTTACTGTTAGAATCGAGCTCATTTAGGGTTAGAGTTATGGTTAGAATTCGTTAGGGGTAGGGTTAAGCTCAGGGGTTCTATTCCTAGAATCGAGGTTTAGAGTTAGGCTGAAGGTCAGAATTGCATTGTGGGTCAGAATCGCGTGCATTTTGTCTTAGCGTTTGTGTTGAAATCGACGAGTTAGTGTTCGGTTGAGAATCGAGCACATTTCGAGTTAGAGTTATGGTTAGAATTCAGTGCATTTAGGGTTAGGTTCAGGGTTACTGTTAGGATTAAAGTTAGGGTTAAAGTGCATTTGGGGTTAGGGGTAGGAGTAGGGTTACGATTATGGTTTGGGTTTTTGTTCATAGAATCAAGGTTATTGGTTAAGCTTAGGATCAGGATTGCATTTTGGTTCAGAATGGAGTGCATTTAGGCTAAGGGTTAGTGTTGAAATAGATAAGTTAGTGTTAGGGTTAGAATCGATCACATTTCGAGTTAGAGTTATGGTTAGATTTCAGTGCAATTAGGGTTAGGGTTAGGGTTAGTGTTAGTTTTAAGTTCAGCGTTTGAATCGAGTGCATTTAAGGATAATGTCATTGTTAGAGTTAGGTTTAGTGTTAGCTTTCGTAGAATCGAGGGTTAGGGTTACGGTTAGGGTTAGGGTTAGTGTGCATTTAGTTATAGGGGTAGGAATAGGGTTAGGATTAGTGTTAGGGTTAGGGTTTTGGTTAATGTTCATTTAGGGATAGGGGTAGTAGTAGGCTTTGGATTAGTGTCAGCGTTTGTATTCGTAGAATCGAGGTTTAAGGTTAAGCTTAGGGTCAGGATTGCTTTTTGGGTCAGCATCGAGTGCATTTAGGCTGAGGGTTAGTGTTGAAATCGATGAAATATTGTTTGGGTTAGAATCGAGCACATTTAGGGTTAGAGTTATGGTTAGAATTCGTTAGGGGTAGTGTTAGGGTTAGGCTTTCTGTTCTTAGAATCGAGGTTTTGAGTTAGGCTGAAGGTCAGAATTGCATTGTGGGTCAGAATCGAGTGCCTTTTGTTTTAGGGTTTGTGTTGAAATCCACGAGTTAGTGTTCGGGTGAGAAGCGAGCACATTTAGGGTTAGAGTTATGGTTAGAATTCAGTGCATTTAGGGTTAGGGTAGGGTTACAGTTAGGGTTAGGATTAAGGTTGGGGCTGGAGTGCATTTGGGGCTAGGGTTAGGAGTAGGGTTACGATTTTGGTTTGGGTTTTTGTTCATAGAATCCAGATTTATTTTTAAGCTTAGGGTCAGGATTGCATTTTGGGTCACAATCGAGTGCATTCAGGCTTAGGGTTAGTGTTGAAATTGACGAGTTAGTGTTAGGGTTAGAATCGAGCTCATTTAGGGTTAGAGTTATGGTTAGAATTCGTTAGGGGTAGGGTTAGGGTTAGGGGTTCTCTTCCTAGAATCGTGGTTTAGAGTTAGGCTGAAGGTCAGAATTGCATTGTGCGTCAGAATCGCGTGCATTTTGTCTTAGCGTTTGTGTTGAAATCGACGAGTTAGTGTTCGGTTGAGAATCGAGCACATTTCGAGTTAGAGTTATGGTTAGAATTCAGTGCATTTAGGGTTAGGTTCAGGGTTAGTGTCAGGATTAAGGTTAGGGTTAAAGTGCATTTGGGGTTAGGGGTAGGAGTAGGGTTACGATTATGGTTTGGGTTTTTGTTCAAAGAATCAAGGTTATTGGTTAAGCTTACGGTCACGATTGCATTTTGGGTCAGAATGGAGTGCATTTAGGCTAAGGGTTAGTGTTGAAATAGATAAGTTAGTGTTAGGGTTAGAATCAATCACATTTCGAGTTAGAGTTATGGTTAGATTTCAGTGCATTTACGGTTAGGGTTAGGGTTAGTGTCAGGTTTCGGTTCAGCGTTTGAATCAAGTGCATTTAAGGATAGTGTCAGGGTTATAGTTAGATTTAGTGTTAGCTTTCGTAGAATCGAGGGTTAGAGTTAGGGTTAGGGTTAGGGTTAGTGTGCATTTAGTTATAGGGGTAGGAGTAGGGTTAGGATTAGTGTTAGGGTTAGGGTTTTGGTTAATGTTCATTTAGGGACAGGGGTAGGAGTAGGCTTTGGATTAGTGTCAGCGTTTGTGTTCGTAGAATCGAGGTTTAAGATTAAGCCTAGGGTCAGGATTGCTTTTTGGGTCAGCATCGAGTGCATTTAGGCTGAGGGTTATTGTTGAAATCGATGAAATATTGTTCGGGTTAGAATCGAGCACATTTAGGGTTAGAGTTATGGTTAGAATTCGTTAGGGGTAGTGTTAGGGTTAGGCTTTCTGTTCTTAGAATCGAGGTTTTGAGTTAGGCTGAAGGTCAGAATTGCATTGTGGGTTAGAATCGAGTGCATTTTGTTTTAGGGTTTGTGTTGAAATCGACGAGTTAGTGTTCGGGTGAGAAGCGAGCACATTTAGGGTTAGAGTTATGGTTAGAATTCAGTGCATTTAGGGTTAGGGTAGGGTTACATTTAGGGTTAGGATTGAGGTTGGGGCTGGAGTGCATTTGGGGCTAGGGTTAGGAGTAGGGTTACGATTTTGGTTTGGGTTTTTGTTCGTAGAATCCAGATTTATTTTAAAGCTTAGGGTCAGGATTGCATTTTGGGTCAGAATCGAGTGCATTCAGCCTTAGGGTTAGTGTTGAAATTGACGAGTTAGTGTTAGGGTTAGAATCGAGCTCATTTAGGGTTAGAGTTATGGTTAGAATTCGTTAGGGGTAGGGTTAGGGTTAGGGGTTCTCTTCCTAGAATCGAGGTTTAGAGTTAGGCTGAAGGTCAGAATTGCATTGTGGGTCAGAATCGCGTGCATTTTGTCTTAGCGTTTGTGTTGAAATCGACGAGTTAGTGTTCGATTGAGAATCGAGCACATTTCGAGTTAGAGTTATGGTTAGAATTCAGTACATTTAGGGTTAGGCTCAGGGTTAGTGTTAGGATTAAGGTTAGGGTTAAAGTGCATTTGGGGTTAGGGGTAGGAGTAGGGTTACGATTATGGTTTGGGTTTTTGTTCAAAGAATCAAGGTTATTGGTTAAGCTTAGGGTCACGATTGCATTTTGGTTCAGAATGGAGTGCATTTAGGCTAAGGGTTAGTGTTGAAATAGATAAGTTTGTGTTAGGGTTAGAATCGATCACATTTCGAGTTAGAGTTATGGTTAGATTTCAGTACATTTAGGGTTAGGGTTTGGGTTAGTGTTAGGTATCGGTTCAGCGTTTGGATCGAGTGCATTTAAGGATAGTGTCAGGGTTAGAGTTAGGTTTAGTGTTAGCTTTCGTAGAATCGAGGGTTAGAGTTACGGTTAGGGTTAGGGTTAGTGTGCATTTAGTTATAGGGGTAGGAGTAGGGTTAGGATTAGTGTTAGGGTTAGGGTTTTGGTTAATGTTCATATAGGGATAGGGATAGGAGTAGGCTTTGGATTAGTGTCAGCGTTTGTGTTCGTAGGATCGAGGTTTAAGATTAAGCTTAGGGTCAGGATTGCTTTTTGGGTCAGCATCGAGTGCATTTAGGCTGAGGGTTATTGTTGAAATCGATGAAATATTGTTCGGGTTAGAATCGAGCACATTTAGGGTTAGAGTTATGGTTAGAATTCGTTAGGGGTAGTGTTAGGGTTAGGCTTTCTGTTCGTAGAATCGAGGTTTTGAGTTAGGCTGAAGGTCAGAATTGCATTGTGGGTGAGAATCGAGTGCATTTTGTTTTAGGGTTTGTGTTGAAATCGACGAGTTAGTGTTCGGGTGAGAAGCGAGCACATTTAGGGTTAGAGTTATGGTTAGAATTCAGTGCATTTAGGGTTAGGGTAGGGTTACATTTAGGGTTAGGATTAAGGTTGGGGCTGGAGTGCATTTGGGGCTAGGGTTAGGAGTAGGGTTACGATTTTGGTTTGGGTTTTTGTTCGAAGAATCCAGATTTATTTTAAAGCTTAGGGTCAGGATTGCATTTTGGGTCAGAATCGAGTGCATTCAGCCTTAGGGTTAGTGTTGAAATTGACGAGTTAGTGTTAGGGTTAGAATCGAGCTCATTTAGGGTCAGAGTTATGGTCAGAATTCGTTAGGGGTAGGGTTAAGCTTAGGGGTTCTGTTCCTAGAATCGAGGATTAGAGTTAGGCTGAAGGTCAGAATTGCATTGTGGGTCAGAATCGCGTGCATTTTGTCTTAGCGTTTGTGTTGAAATCGACGAGTTAGTGTTCGGTTGAGAATCGAGCACATTTCGAGTTAGAGTTATGGTTAGAATTCAGTGCATTTAGGGTTAGGTTCAGGGTTAGTGTTAGGATTAAGGTCAGGGTTAAAGTGCATTTGGGGTTAGGGGTAGGAGTAGGGTTACGATTATGGTTTGGGTTTTTGTTCATAGAATCAAGGTTATTGGTTAAGCTTAGGGTCACGATTGCATTTTGGTTCAGAATGGAGTGCATTTAGGTTAAGGGTTAGTGTTGCAATAGATGAGTTAGTGTTAGGGTTAGAATCGATCACATTTCGAGTTGGAGTTATGGTTAGAATTCAGTGCTTTTAAGGTTGGATTAGGGTTAGTGTTAGGTTTAGGTTCAGCGTTGGAATCGAGTGCATTTAAGGATAGTGTCAGGGTTAGAGTTAGGTTTAGTGTTAGCTTTCGTAGAATCGAGGGTTAGAGTTACGGTTAGGGTTAGGGTTAGTGTGCATTTAGTTATAGGGGTTGGAGTAGGGTTAGGATTAGTGTTAGGGTTAGGGTTTTGGTTAATGTTCATTTAGGGACAGGGGTAGCAGTAGGCTTTGGATTAGTGTCAGCGTTTGTGTTCGTAGAATCGAGGTTTAAGATTAAACTTAGGGTCAGGATTGCTTTTTGGGTCAGCATCGAGTGCATTTAGGCTGAGGGTTATTGTTGAAATCGATGAAATATTGTTCGGGTTAGAATCGAGCACATTTAGGGTTAGAGTTATGGTTAGAATTCGTAAGGGGTAGTGTTAGGGTTAGGCTTTCTGTTAGTAGAATCGAGGTTTTGAGTTAGGCTGAAGGTCAGAATTGCATTGTGGGTGAGAATCGAGTGCATTTTGCTTTAGGGTTTGTGTTGAAATCGACGAGTTAGTGTTCGGGTGAGAAGCGAGCACATTTAGGGTTAGAATTATGGTTAGAATTCAGTGCATTTAGGGTTAGGGTAGGGTTACATTTAGGATTAGGATTAAGGTTGGGGCTGGAGTGCATTTGGGGCTAGGGTTAGGAGTAGAGTTACGATTTTGGTTTGGGTTTTTGTTCGTAGAATCCAGATTTATTTTTAAGCTTAGGGTCAGGATTGCATTTTGGGTCAGAATCGAGTGCATTCAGGCTTAGGGTTAGTGTTGAAATTGACGAGTTAGTGTTAGGGTTAGAATCGAGCTCATTTAGGGTTAGAGTTATGGTTAGAATTCGATAGGGGTAGGGTTAGGGTTAGGGGTTCTGTTCCTAGAATCGAGGTTTAGAGTTAGGCTGAAGGTCAGAATTGCATTGTGGGTCAGAATCGCGTGCATTTTGTCTTAGCGTTTGTGTTGAAATCGACGAGTTAGTGTTCGGTTGAGAATCCAGTACATTTCGAGTTAGAGTTATGGTTAGAATTCAGTGCATTTAGGGTTAGGTTCAGGGTTAGTGTTAGGATTAAGGTTAGGGTTAAAGTGCATTTGGGGTTAGGGGTAGGAGTAGGGTTACGATTATGGTTTGGGTTTTTGTTCATAGAATCAAGGTTATTGGTTAAGCTTAGGGTCACGATTGCATTTTGGTTCAGAATGGAGTGCATTTAGGCTAAGGGTTAGTGTTGAAATAGATAAGTTAGTGTTAGGGTTAGAATCGATCACATTTCGAGTTAAAGTTATGGTTAGATTTCAATGCATTTAGGGTTAGGGTTTGGGTTAGTGTTAGGTTTCGGTTCAGCGTTTGAATCGAGTGCATTTAAGGATAGTGTCAGGGTTAGAGTTAGGTTTAGTGTTAGCTTTCGTAGAATCGAGGGTTAGGGTTACGGTTAGGGTTAGGGTTAGTGTGCATTTAGTTATAGGGGTAGGAATAGGGTTAGGATTAGTGTTAGGGTTAGGGTTTTGGTTAATGTTCATTTAGGGATAGGGGTAGGAGTAGGCTTTGGATTAGTGTCAGCGTTTGTGTTCGTAGAATCGAGGTTTAAGATTAAGCTTAGGGTCAGGATTGCTTTTTGGGTCAGCATCGAGTGCATTTAGGCTGAGGGTTAGTGTTGAAATCGATGAAATATTGTTCGGGTTAGAATCGAGCACATTTAGGGTTAGAGTTATGGTTAGAAATCGTTAGGGGTAGTGTTAGGGTTAGGCTTTCTGTTCTTAGAATCGAGGTTTTGAGTTAGGCTGAAGGTCAGAATTGCATTGTGGGTCAGAATCGAGTGCATTTTGTTTTAGGGTTTGTGTTGAAATCGACGAGTTAGTGTTCGGGTGAGAAGCGAGCACATTTAGGGTTAGAGTTATGGTTAGAATTCAGTGCATTTAGGGTTAGGGTTAGGGTTACAGTTAGGGTTAGGATTAAGGTTAGGGCTGGAGTGCATTTGGGGCTAGGGTTAGGAGTAGGGTTACGATTATGATTTGGGTTTTTGTTCGTAGAATCCAAATTTATTTTAAAGCTTAGGATCAGGATTGCGTTTTGGGTCAGAATCGAGTTCATTCAGCCTTAGGGTTAGTGTTGCAATTGACGACTTAGTGTTAGGGTTAGAATCGAGCTCATTTAGGGTTAAAGTTATGGTTAGAATTCGTTAGGGGTAGGGTTAGGGTTAGGGGTTCTGTTCCTAGAATCGAGGTTTAGAGTTAGGCTGAAGGTCAGAATTGCATTGTGGGTCAGAATCGCGTGGATTTTGTCTTAGCGTTTGTGTTGAAATCGACGAGTTTGTGTTCGGGTGAGAATCGAGCATATTTCGAGTTAGAGTTATGGGTAGAATTCAGTGCATTTAGGGTTAGGCTCAGGGTTAGTGTTAGGATTAAGGTTAGGGTTAGAGTGCATTTGGGGTTAGGGGTAGGAGTAGGGTTACGATTTTGGTTTGGGTTTTTGTTCTTAGAATCAAGGTCTATGGTTAAGCTTAGGGTCAGGATTGCATTTTGGTTCAGAATGGAGTGCATTTAGGTTAAGGGTTAGTGTTGAAATAGATGAGTTAGTGTTAGGATTAGAATCGATCACATTTCTAGTTAGAGTTATGGTTAGAATTCAGTGCTTTTAAGGTTGGGTTAGAGTTAGTGTTAGGTTTAGGTTCAGAGTTGGAATCGAGTGCATTTAAGGATAGTTTCAGGGTTAGAGTTAGGTTTAGTGTTAGCTTTCATAGAATCGAGGGTTAGGGTTACCGTTAGGGTTAGGGTTAGAGTGCATTTAGTTATAGGGGTAGTAGTAGGGTTAGTATTAGGGTTCGGGTTTGTGTTCGTAGAATAGAGGGTTAGGGTAAAGCTTCGTGTAAGGCTTTCATTTTGGGTCAGAATCGAGTGCATTCAGGCTTAGGGTTAGTGTTGAAATTGACGAGTTAGTGTTAGGGTTAGAATCGAGCTCATTTAGGGTTAGAGTTATGGTTAGAATTCGTTAGGGCTAGGGTTAAGGTTAGGGGTTCTCTTCCTAGAATCGAGGTTTAGAGTTAGGCTGAAGGTCAGAATTGCATTGTGGGTCAGAATCGCATGCATTTTGTTTTAGGGTTTGTGTTGAAATCAACGAGTTAGTGTTCGGGTGAGAAGCGAGCACATTTAAGGTTAGAGTTTTGGATAGAATTCAGTGCATTTAGCGTTAGGGTAGGGTTACATTTAGGGTTAGGATTAAGGTTGGGGCTGGAGTGCATTTGGGGCTAGGGTTAGGAGTAGGGTTACGATTTTGGTTTGGGTTTTTGTTCGTAGAATCCAGATTTATTTTTAAGCTTAGGGTCAGGATTGCATTTTGGGTCAGAATCGAGTGCATTCAGGCTTAGGGTTAGTGTTGAAATTGACGAGTTAGTGTTAGGGATAGAATCGAGCTCATTTAGGGTTAGCGTTATGGTTAGAATTCGTTAGGGCTAGGGTTAGGGTTAGGGGTTCTGTTCCTAGAATCGTGGTTTAGAGTTAGGCTGAAGGTCAGAATTGCATTGTGCGTCAGAATCGCGTGCATTTTGTCTTAGCGTTTGTGTTGAAATCGACGAGTTAGTGTTCGGTTGAGAATCGAGCACATTTCGAGTTAGAGTTATGGTTAGAATTCAGTGCATTTAGGGTTAGGCTCAGGGTTAGTGTTAGGAT
Organism: Notamacropus eugenii; assembly: GCF_028372415.1. Taxonomy (NCBI): domain Eukaryota; kingdom Metazoa; phylum Chordata; class Mammalia; order Diprotodontia; family Macropodidae; genus Notamacropus; species Notamacropus eugenii. The sequence continues at coordinate 194,286 of NW_027325119.1, forward strand.
TAAGGTTAGGGTTAAAGTGCATTTGGGGTTAGGGGTAGGAGTAGGGTTGCGTTTATGGTTTGTGTTTTTGTTCATAGAATCAAGGTTATTGGTTAAGCTTAGGATCACGATTGCATTTTGGTTCAGAATGGAGTGCATTTAGGCTAAGGGTTAGTGTTGAAATAGATAAGTTAGTGTTAGGGTTAGAATCGATCACATTTCGAATTGGAGTTATGGTTAGAATTCAGTGCTTTTTCGGTTGGGTTAGGGTTAGTGTTAGGTTTAGATTCAGCGTTTGAATCGAGTGCATTTAAGGATAGTGTCAGGGTTAGAGTTAGGTTTAGTGCTAGCTTTTGTAGAATCGAGGGTTAGGGTTACCGTTAGGGTTAGGGTTAGTGGGCATTTAGTTATAGGGGTAGGAATAGGGTTAGGATTAGTGTTAGGGTTAGGGTTTTGGTTAATGTTCATTTAGGGATAGGGGTAGGAGTAGGCTTTGGATTAGTTTCAGCGTTTGTGTTCGTAGAATCGAGGTTTAAGATTAAGCTTAGGGTCAGGATTGCTTTTTGGGTCAGCATCGAGTGCATTTAGGCTGAGGGTTATTGTTGAAATCGATGAAATATTGTTCGGGTTAGAATCGAGCACATTTAGGGTTAGAGTTATGGTTAGAATTCGTTAGGGGTAGTGTTAGGGTTAGGCTTTCTGTTCGTAGAATCGAGGTTTTGAGTTGGGCTGAAGGTCAGAATTGCATTGTGGGTCAGAATCGAGTGCATTTTGTTTTAGGGTTTGTGTTGAAATCGACGAGTTAGTGTTCGGGTGAGAAGGGAGCACATTTAGGGTTAGAGTTATGGTTAGAATTCAGTGCATTTAGGGTTAGGGTTAGGGTTACAGTTAGGGTTAGGATTAAGGTTGGGGCTGGAGTGCATTTGGGGCTAGGGTTAGGAGTAGGGTTACGATTATGATTTGGGTTTTTGTTCGTAGAATCCAAATTTATTTTAAAGCTTAGGATCAGGATTGCGTTTTGGGTCAGAATCGAGTTCATTCAGCCTTAGGGTTAGTGTTGCAATTGACGACTTAGTGTTAGGGTTAGAATCGAGCTCATTTAGGGTTAAAGTTATGGTTAGAATTCGTTAGGGGTAGGGTTACGTTTAGGGGTCCTGTTCCTAGAATCGAGGTTTAGAGTTAGGCTGAAGGTCAGAATTGCATTGTGGGTCAGAATCGCGTGCATTTTGTCTTAGCGTTTGTGTTGAAATCGACGAGTTTGTGTTCGGGTGAGAATCGAGCATATTTCGAGTTAGAGTTATGGGTAGAATTCAGTGCATTTAGGGTTAGGCTCAGGGTTAGTGTTAGGATTAAGGTTAGGGTTAGTGTGCATTTGGGGTTAGGGGTAGGAGTAGGGTTCCGATTATGGTTTGGGTTTTTCTTCATAGAATCAAGGTTATTGGATAAGCTTAGGGTCAGCATTGCTTTTTGGGTCAGCATCGAGTGCATTTAGGCTGAGGGTTAGTGTTGAAATCGATGAAATATTGTTCGGGTTAGAATCGAGCACATTTAGGGTTAGAGTTATGGTTACAATTCGTTAGGGGTAGTGTTAGGGTTAGGCTTTCTGTTCGTAGAATCGAAGTTTTGAGTTAGGCTGAAGGTCAGAATTGCATTGTGGGTCAGAATCGAGTGCATTTTGTTTTAGGGTTTGTGTTGAAATCGACGAGTTAGTGGTCGGGTGAGAAGCGAGCACATTTAGGGTTAGAGTTATGGTTAGAATTCAGTGCATTTAGGGTTAGGGTTAGGGTTACAGTTAGGGTTAGGATTAAGGTGAGGGCTGGAGTGCATTTGGGGCTAGGGTTAGGAGTAGGGTTACGATTATGATTTGGGTTTTTGTTCGTAGAATCCAAATTTATTTTAAAGCTTAGGATCAGGATTGCGTTTTGGGTCAGAATCGAGTTCATTCAGCCTTAGGGTTAGTGTTGCAATTGACGACTTAGTGTTAGGGTTAGAATCGAGCTCATTTAGGGTTAAAGTTATGGTTAGAATTCGTTAGGGGTAGGGTTACGTTTAGGGGTTCTCTTCCTAGAATCGAGGTTTAGGGTTAGGCTGAAGGTCAGAATTGCATTGTGGGTCAGAATCGCGTGCATTTTGTCTTAGCGTTTGTGTTGAAATCGACGAGTTTGTGTTCGGGTGAGAATCGAGCATATTTCGAGTTAGAGTTATGGGTAGAATTCAGTGCATTTAGGGTTAGGCTCAGGGTTAGTGTTAGGATTAAGGTTAGGGTTAGAGTGCATTTGGGGTTAGGGGTAGGAGTAGGGTTCCGATTATGGTTTGGGTTTTTCTTCATAGAATCAAGGTTATTGGGTAAGCTTAGGGTCAGCATTGCTTTTTGGGTCAGCATCGAGTGCATTTAGGCTGAGGGTTAGTGTTGAAATCGATGAAATATTGTTCGGGTTAATATCGAGCACATTTAGGGTTAGAGTTATGGTTACAATTCGTTAGGGGTAGTGTTAGGGTTAGGCTTTCTGTTCGTAGAATCGAAGTTTTGAGTTAGGCTGAAGGTCAGAATTGCATTGTGGGTCAGAATCGAGTGCATTTTGTTTTAGGGTTTGTGTTGAAATCGACGAGTTAGTGTTCGGGTGAGAAGCGAGCACATTTAGGGTTAGAGTTATGGTTAGAATTCAGTGCATTTAGGGTTAGGGTAGGGTTACAGTTAGGGTTAGGATTAAGGTTGGGGCTGGAGTGCATTTGGGGCTAGGGTTAGGAGTAGGGTTACGATTTTGGTTTGGGTTTTTGTTCGTAGAATCCAGATTTATTTTTAAGCTTAGGGTCAGGATTGCATTTTGGGTCAGAATCGAGTGCATTCAGGCTTAGGGTTAGTGTTGAAATTGACGAGTTAGTGTTAGGGTTAGAATCGAGCTCATTTAGGGTTAGAGTTATGGTTAGAATTCGTTAGGGGTAGGGTTAGGGTTAGGGGTTCTCTTCCTAGAATCGAGGTTTAGAGTTAGGCTGAAGGTCAGAATTGCATTGTGGGTCAGAATCGCGTGCATTTTGTCTTAGCGTTTGTGTTGAAATCGACGAGTTAGTGTTCAGTTGAGAATCGAGCACATTTCGAGTTAGAGTTATGGTTAGAATTCAGTGCATTTAGGGTTAGGTTCAGGGTTAGTGTTAGGATTAAGGTTAGGGTTAAAATGCATTTGGGGTTAGGGGTAGGAGTAGGGTTACGATTATGGTTTGGGTTTTTGTTCATAGAATCAAGGTTATTGGTTAAGCTTAGGGTCACGATTGCATTTTGGTTCAGAATGGAGTGCATTTAGGCTAAGGGTTAGTGTTGAAATAGATAAGTTAGTGTTAGGGTTAGAATCGATCACATTTCGAGTTAGAGTTATGGTTAGATTTCAGTGCATTTAGGGTTAGGGTTAGGGTTAGTGTTAGGATTCGGTTCAGCGTTTAAATCGAGTGCATTTAAGGATAGTGTCAGGGTTAGAGTCAGGTTTGGTGTTAGCTTTCGTAGAATCGAGGGTTAGGGTTACGGTTAGGGTTAGGGTTAGTGTGCATTTAGTTATAGGGGTAGGAATAGGGTTAGGATTAGTGTTAGGGTTAGGGTTTTGGTTAATGTTCATTTAGGGATAGGGGTAGGAGTAGGCTTTGGATTAGTGTCAGCGTTTGTGTTCGTAGAATCGAGGTTTAAGATTAAACTTAGGGTCAGGATTGCTTTTTGGGTGAGAATCGAGTGCATTTTGTTTTAGGGTTTGTGTTGAAATCGACGAGTTAATGTTCGGATCAGAAGGGAGCACATTTAGGGTTAGAGTTATGGTTAGAATTCAGTGCATTTAGGGTTAGGGTAGGGTTACAGTTAGGGTTAGGATTAAGGTTGGGGCTGGAGTGCATTTGGGGCTAGGGTTAGGAGTAGGGTTACGATTTTGGTTTGGGTTTTTGTTCATAGAATCCAGATTTATTTTTAAGCTTAGGGTCAGGATTGCATTTTGGGTCAGAATCGAGTGCATTCAGGCTTAGGGTTAGTGTTGAAATTGACGAGTTAGTGTTAGGGTTAGAATCGAGCTCATTTAGGGTTAGAGTTATGGTTAGAATTCGTTAGGGGTAGGGTTAGGGTTAGGGGTTCTCTTCCTAGAATCGTGGTTTAGAGTTAGGCTGAAGGTCAGAATTGCATTGTGCGTCAGAATCGCGTGCATTTTGTCTTAGCGTTTGTGTTGAAATCGACGAGTTAGTGTTCGGTTGAGAATCGAGCACATTTCGAGTTAGAGTTATGGTTAGAATTCAGTGCATTTAGGGTTAGGTTCAGGGTTAGTGTCAGGATTAAGGTTAGGGTTAAAGTGCATTTGGGGTTAGGGGTAGGAGTAGGGTTACGATTATGGTTTGGGTTTTTGTTCAAAGAATCAAGGTTATTGGTTAAGCTTACGGTCACGATTGCATTTTGGGTCAGAATGGAGTGCATTTAGGCTAAGGGTTAGTGTTGAAATAGATAAGTTAGTGTTAGGGTTAGAATCGATCACATTTCGAGTTAGAGTTATGGTTAGATTTCAGTGCATTTACGGTTAGGGTTAGGGTTAGTGTCAGGTTTCGGTTCAGCGTTTGAATCAAGTGCATTTAAGGATAGTGTCAGGGTTATAGTTAGATTTAGTGTTAGCTTTCGTAGAATCGAGGGTTAGAGTTAGGGTTAGGGTTAGGGTTAGTGTGCATTTAGTTATAGGGGTAGGAGTAGGGTTAGGATTAGTGTTAGGGTTAGGGTTTTGGTTAATGTTCATTTAGGGACAGGGGTAGGAGTAGGCTTTGGATTAGTGTCAGCGTTTGTGTTCGTAGAATCGAGGTTTAAGATTAAGCCTAGGGTCAGGATTGCTTTTTGGGTCAGCATCGAGTGCATTTAGGCTGAGGGTTATTGTTGAAATCGATGAAATATTGTTCGGGTTAGAATCGAGCACATTTAGGGTTAGAGTTATGGTTAGAATTCGTTAGGGGTAGTGTTAGGGTTAGGCTTTCTGTTCTTAGAATCGAAGTTTTGAGTTAGGCTGAAGGTCAGAATTGCATTGTGGGTTAGAATCGAGTGCATTTTGTTTTAGGGTTTGTGTTGAAATCGACGAGTTAGTGTTCGGGTGAGAAGCGAGCACATTTAGGGTTAGAGTTATGGTTAGAATTCAGTGCATTTAGGGTTAGGGTAGGGTTACATTTAGGGTTAGGATTGAGGTTGGGGCTGGAGTGCATTTGGGGCTAGGGTTAGGAGTAGGGTTACGATTTTGGTTTGGGTTTTTGTTCGTAGAATCCAGATTTATTTTAAAGCTTAGGGTCAGGATTGCATTTTGGGTCAGAATCGAGTGCATTCAGCCTTAGGGTTAGTGTTGAAATTGACGAGTTAGTGTTAGGGTTAGAATCGAGCTCATTTAGGGTTAGAGTTATGGTTAGAATTCGTTAGGGGTAGGGTTAGGGTTAGGGGTTCTCTTCCTAGAATCGAGGTTTAGAGTTAGGCTGAAGGTCAGAATTGCATTGTGGGTCAGAATCGCGTGCATTTTGTCTTAGCGTTTGTGTTGAAATCGACGAGTTAGTGTTCGATTGAGAATCGAGCACATTTCGAGTTAGAGTTATGGTTAGAATTCAGTACATTTAGGGTTAGGCTCAGGGTTAGTGTTAGGATTAAGGTTAGGGTTAAAGTGCATTTGGGGTTAGGGGTAGGAGTAGGGTTACGATTATGGTTTGGGTTTTTGTTCATAGAATCAAGGTTATTGGTTAAGCTTAGGGTCACGATTGCATTTTGGTTCAGAATGGAGTGCATTTAGGCTAAGGGTTAGTGTTGAAATAGATAAGTTTGTGTTAGGGTTAGAATCGATCACATTTCGAGTTAGAGTTATGGTTAGATTTCAGTGCATTTAGGGTTAGGGTTTGGGTTAGTGTTAGGTATCGGTTCAGCGTTTGAATCGAGTGCATTTAAGGATAGTGTCAGGGTTAGAGTTAGGTTTAGTGTTAGCTTTCGTAGAATCGAGGGTTAGAGTTACGGTTAGGGTTAGGGTTAGTGTGCATTTAGTTATAGGGGTAGGAGTAGGGTTAGGATTAGTGTTAGGGTTAGGGTTTTGGTTAATGTTCATATAGGGATAGGGATAGGAGTAGGCTTTGGATTAGTGTCAGCGTTTGTGTTCGTAGAATCGAGGTTTAAGATTAAGCTTAGGGTCAGGATTGCTTTTTGGGTCAGCATCGAGTGCATTTAGGCTGAGGGTTATTGTTGAAATCGATGAAATATTGTTCGGGTTAGAATCGAGCACATTTAGGGTTAGAGTTATGGTTAGAATTCGTTAGGGGTAGTGTTAGGGTTAGGCTTTCTGTTCGTAGAATCGAGGTTTTGAGCTAGGCTGAAGGTCAGAATTGCATTGTGGGTGAGAACCGAGTGCATTTTGTTTTAGGGTTTGTGTTGAAATCGACGAGTTAGTGTTCGGGTGAGAAGCGAGCACATTTAGGGTTAGAGTTATGGTTAGAATTCAGTGCATTTAGGGTTAGGGTAGGGTTACATTTAGGGTTAGGATTAAGGTTGGGGCTGGAGTGCATTTGGGGCTAGGGTTAGGAGTAGGGTTACGATTTTGGTTTGGGTTTTTGTTCGTAGAATCCAGATTTATTTTAAAGCTTAGGGTCAGGATTGCATTTTGGGTCAGAATCGAGTGCATTCAGCCTTAGGGTTAGTGTTGAAATTGACGAGTTAGTGTTAGGGTTAGAATCGAGCTCATTTAGGGTCAGAGTTATGGTCAGAATTCGTTAGGGGTAGGGTTTAGCTTAGGGGTTCTGTTCCTAGAATCGAGGATTAGAGTTAGGCTGAAGGTCAGAATTGCATTGTGGGTCAGAATCGCGTGCATTTTGTCTTAGCGTTTGTGTTGAAATCGACGAGTTAGTGTTCGGTTGAGAATCGAGCACATTTAGAGTTAGAGTTATGGTTAGAATTCAGTGCATTTAGGGTTAGGTTCAGGGTTAGTGTTAGGATTAAGGTCAGGGTTAAAGTGCATTTGGGGTTAGGGGTAGGAGTAGGGTTACGATTATGGTTTGGGTTTTTGTTCATAGAATCAAGGTTATTGGTTAAGCTTAGGGTCACGATTGCATTTTGGTTCAGAATGGAGTGCATTTAGGTTAAGGGTTAGTGTTGAAATAGATGAGTTAGTGTTAGGGTTAGAATCGATCACATTTCGAGTTGGAGTTATGGTTAGAATTCAGTGCTTTTAAGGTTGGATTAGGGTTAGTGTTAGGTTTAGGTTCAGCGTTGGAATCGAGTGCATTTAAGGATAGTGTCAGGGTTAGAGTTAGGTTTAGTGTTAGCTTTCGTAGAATCGAGGGTTAGAGTTACGGTTAGGGTTAGGGTTAGTGTGCATTTAGTTATAGGGGTTGGAGTAGGGTTAGGATTAGTGTTAGGGTTAGGGTTTTGGTTAATGTTCATTTAGGGACAGGGGTAGGAGTAGGCTTTGGATTAGTGTCAGCGTTTGTGTTCGTAGAATCGAGGTTTAAGATTAAACTTAGGGTCAGGATTGCTTTTTGGGTCAGCATCGAGTGCATTTAGGCTGAGGGTTATTGTTGAAATCGATGAAATATTGTTCGGGTTAGAATCGAGCACATTTAGGGTTAGAGTTATGGTTAGAATTCGTAAGGGGTAGTGTTAGGGTTAGGCTTTCTGTTAGTAGAATCGAGGTTTTGAGTTAGGCTGAAGGTCAGAATTGCATTGTGGGTGAGAATCGAGTGCATTTTGTTTTAGGGTTTGTGTTGAAATCGACGAGTTAGTGTTCGGGTGAGAAGCGAGCACATTTAGGGTTAGAATTATGGTTAGAATTCAGTGCATTTAGGGTTAGGGTAGGGTTACATTTAGGGTTAGGATTAAGGTTGGGGCTGGAGTGCATTTGGGGCTAGGGTTAGGAGTAGAGTTACGATTTTGGTTTGGGTTTTTGTTCGTAGAATCCAGATTTATTTTTAAGCTTAGGGTCAGGATTGCATTTTGGGTCAGAATCGAGTGCATTCAGGCTTAGGGTTAGTGTTGAAATTGACGAGTTAGTGTTAGGGTTAGAATCGAGCTCATTTAGGGTTAGAGTTATGGTTAGAATTCGTTAGGGGTAGGGTTAGGGTTAGGGGTTCTGTTCCTAGAATCGAGGTTTAGAGTTAGGCTGAAGGTCAGAATTGCATTGTGGGTCAGAATCGCGTGCATTTTGTCTTAGCGTTTGTGTTGAAATCGACGAGTTAGTGTTCGGTTGAGAATCCAGTACATTTCGAGTTAGAGTTATGGTTAGAATTCAGTGCATTTAGGGTTAGGTTCAGGGTTAGTGTTAGGATTAAGGTTAGGGTTAAAGTGCATTTGGGGTTAGGGGTAGGAGTAGGGTTACGATTATGGTTTGGGTTTTTGTTCATAGAATCAAGGTTATTGGTTAAGCTTAGGGTCACGATTGCATTTTGGTTCAGAATGGAGTGCATTTAGGCTAAGGGTTAGTGTTGAAATAGATAAGTTAGTGTTAGGGTTAGAATCGATCACATTTCGAGTTAGAGTTATGGTTAGATTTCAGTGCATTTAGGGTTAGGGTTTGGGTTAGTGTTAGGTTTCGGTTCAGCGTTTGAATCGAGTGCATTTAAGGATAGTGTCAGGGTTAGAGTTAGGTTTAGTGTTAGCTTTCGTAGAATCGAGGGTTAGAGTTACGGTTAGGGTTAGGGTTAGTGTGCATTTAGTTATAGGGGTAGGAGTAGGGTTAGGATTAGTGTTAGGGTTATGGTTTTGGTTAATGTTCATTTAGGGATAGGGGTAGGAGTAGGCTTTGGATTAGTGTCAGCGTTTGTGTTCGTAGAATCGAGGTTTAAGATTAACCTTAGGGTCAGGATTGCTTTTTGGGTCAGCATCGAGTGCATTTAGGCTGAGGGTTAGTGTTGAAATCGATGAAATATTGTTCGGGTTAGAATCGAGCACATTTAGGGTTAGAGTTATGGTTACAATTCGTTAGGGGTAGTGTTAGGGTTAGGCTTTCTGTTCTTAGAATCGAGGTTTTGAGTTAGGCTGAAGGTCAGAATTTCATTGTGGGTCAGAATCGAGTGCATTTTGTTTTAGGGTTTGTGTTGAAATCGACGAGTTAGTGTTCGGGTGAGAAGCGAGCACATTTAGGGTTAGAGTTATGGTTAGAATTCAGTGCATTTAGGGTTAGGGTTAGGGTTACAGTTAGGGTTAGGATTAAGGTTAGGGCTGGAGTGCATTTGGGGCTAGGGTTAGGAGTAGGGTTACGATTATGGTTTGGGTTTTTGTTCGTAGAATCCAGATTTATTTTTAAGCTTAGGGTCAGGATTGCATTTTGGGTCAGAATCGAGTGCATTCAGGCTTAGGGTTAGTGTTGAAATTGACGAGTTAGTGTTAGGGTTAGAATCGAGCTCATTTAGGGTTAAAGTTATGGTTAGAATTCGTTAGGGGTAGGGTTACGTTTAGGGGTCCTGTTCCTAGAATCGAGGTTTAGAGTTAGGCTGAAGGTCAGAATTGCATTGTGGGTCAGAATCGCGTGCATTTTGTCTTAGCGTTTGTGTTGAAATCAAGGAGTTAGTGTTCGGGTGAGAATCGAGCATATTTCGAGTTAGAGTTATGGGTAGAATTCAGTGCATTTAGGGTTAGGTTCAGGGTTAGTGTTAGGATTAAGGTTAGGGTTAGAGTGCATTTGGGGTTAGGGGTAGGAGTAGGGTTCCGATTATGGTTTGGGTTTTTGTTCATAGAATCAAGTTATATGGTTAAGCTTAGGGTCAGGATTGCACTTTGGTTCAGAATGGAGTGCATTTAGGTTAAGGGTTAGTGTTGAAATAGATGAGTTAGTGTTAGGGTTAGAATCGATCACATTTCGAGTTGGAGTTATGGTTAGAATTCATTGCTTTTAAGGTTGGATTAGGGTTAGTGTTAGGTTTAGGTTCAGCGTTGGAATCGAGTGCATTTAAGGATAGTGTCAGGGTTAGAGTTAGGTTTAGTGTTAGCTTTCGTAGAATCGAGGGTTACGGTTAGGGTTAGGGTTAGAGTGCATTTAGTTATAGGGGTAGTAGTAGGGTTAGGATTAGGGTTAGGGTTTGTGTTCCCAGATTAGAGAGTTAGGGTAAAGCTTCGGGTAAGGCTTTCATTTTGGGTCAGAATCGAGTGCATTCAGGCTTAGGGTTAGTGTTGAAATTGACGAGTTAGTGTTAGGGTTAGAATCGAGCTCATTTGTGGTTAGAGTTATGGTTAGAATTCGTTAGGGGTAGGTTTAGGATTAGGGGTTCTGTTCCTAGAATCGAGGTTTGGAGTTAGGCTGAAGGTCAGAATTGCATTGTGGGTCAGAATCGCGTGCATTTTGTCTTAGGGTTTGTGTTGAAATCAACGAGTTAGTGTTCGGTTGAGAATCGAGCACATTTCGAGTTAGAGTTATGGTTAGAATTCAGTGCATTTAGCGTTAGGCTCAGGGTTATTGTTAGGATTAAGGTTAGGGTTAAAGTGCATTTGGGGATAGGGGTAGGAGTAGGGTTCCGATTATGGTTTGGGTTTTTGTTCATAGAATCAAGGTTATTGGGTAAGCTTAGGGTCACGATTGCATTTTGGTTCAGAATGGAGTTCATTTAGGCTAAGGGTTAGTGTTGAAATAGATGACTTAGTGTTAGGGTTAGAATCGATCACATTTCAAGTTAGAGTTATGGTTACAATTCAGTCCTTTTAAGATTGGGTTATGGTTAGTGTTAGGTTTAGGTTCAGCGTTGGAATCGAGTGCATTTAAGGATAGTGTCAGGGTTAGAGTTAGGTTTAGTGATAGCTTTAGTAGAATCGAGGGTTACGGTTAGGGTTAGGGTTAGTGTGCATTTAGTTAAAGGGGTAGGAATAGGGTTAGGATTAGTGTTAGGGTTAGGGTTTTGGTTAATGTTCATTTAGGGATAGGGGTAGTAGTAGGCTTTGGATTAGTGTCAGCGTTTGTATTCGTAGAATCGAGGTTTAAGGTTAAGCTTAGGGTCAGGATTGCTTTTTGGGTCAGCATCGAGTGCATTCAGGCTTAGGGTTAGTGTTGAAATTGACGAGTTAGTGTTAGGGTTAGAATCGAGCTCATTTAGGGTTAGAGTTATGGTTAGAATTCGTTAGGGGTAGGGTTAGGGTTAGGGGTTCTGTTCCTAGAATCAAGGTTTGGAGTTAGGCTGAAGGTCAGAATTGCATTGTGGGTCAGAATCGCGTGCATTTTCTCTTAGGGTTTGTGTTGAAATCAACGAGTTAGTGTTCGGTTGAGAATCGAGCACATTTCGAGTTAGAGTTATGGTTAGAATTCAGTGCATTTAGGGTTAGGCTCAGGGTTAGTGTTAGGATTAAGGTTAGGGTTAAAGTGCATTTGGGGATTGGGGCAGGAGTCGGGTAACGATTATGGTTTGGGTTTTTGTTCATAGAATCAAGGTTATTGGTTAAGCTTAGGGTCACGATTGCATTTTGGTTCACAATGGAGTTCATTTAGGCTAAGGGTTAGTGTTGAAATAGATGACTTAGTGTTAGGGTTAGAATCGATCACATTTCGAGTTAGAGTTATGGTTAGAATTCAGTCCTTTTAAGATTGGGTTAGGGTTAGTGTTAGGTTTAGGTTCAGCGTTGGAATCGAGTGCATTTAAGGATAGTGTCAGGGTTAGAGTTAGGTTTAGTGTTAGCTTTCGTAGAATCGAGGGTTAGGGTTACGGTTAGGGTTAGGGTTAGTGTGCATTTAGTTATAGGGGTAGGAATAGGGTTAGGATTATTGTTAGGGTTAGGGTTTTGGTTAATATTCATTAAGGGATAGGGGTAGTAGTAGGCTTTGGATTAGTGTCAGCGTTTGTATTCGTAGAATCGAGGTTTAAGGTTAAGCTTAGGGTCAGGATTGCTTTTTGGGTCAGCATCGAGTGCATTTAGGCTGAGGGTTATTGTTGAAATCGATGAAATATTGTTCGGGTTAGAATCGAGCACATTTAGGGTTAGAGTTATGGTTAGAATTCGTTAGGGGTAGTGTTAGGGTTAGGCTTTCTGTTCGTAGAATCGAGGTTTTGAGTTAGGCTGAAGGTCAGAATTGCATTGTGGGTGAGAATCGAGTGCATTTTGTTTTAGGGTTTGTGTTGAAATCGACGAGTTAGTGTTCGGGTGAGAAGCGAGCACATTTAGGGTTAGAGTTATGGTTAGAATTCAGTGCATTTAGGGTTAGGGTTAGGGTTACAGTTAGGGTTAGGATTAAGGTTGGGGCTGGAGTGCATTTGGGGCTAGGGTTAGGAGTAGGGTTACGATTTTGGTTTGGGTTTTTGTTCGTAGAATCCAGATTTATTTTTAAGCTTAGGGTCAGGATTGCATTTTGGGTCAGAATCGAGTGCATTCAGGCTTAGGGTTAGTGTTGAAATTGACGAGTTAGTTTTAGGGTTATAATCGAGCTCATTTAGGGTTAGAGTTATGGTTAGAATTCGTTAGGGGTAGGGTTAGGGTTAGGGGTTCTGTTCCTAGAATCGAGGTTTAGAGTTAGGCTGAAGGTCAGAATTGCATTGTGGGTCAGAATCGCGTGCATTTTGTCTTAGGGTTTGTGTTGAAATCGACGAGTTAGTATTCGGTTGAGAATCGAGCACATTTCGAGTTAGAGTTATGGTTAGAATTCAGTGCATTTAGGGTTAGGTTCAGGGTTAGTGTTAGGATTAAGGTTAGGGTTAAAGTGCATTTGGGGTTAGGGGTAGGAGTAGGGTTACGATTATGGTTTGGGTTTTTGTTCATAGAATCAAGGTTATTGGTTAAGCTTAGGGTCACGATTGCATTTTGGTTCAGAATGGAGTGCATTTAGGCTAAGGGTTAGTGTTGAAATAGATAAGTTAGTGTTAGGGTTAGAATCGATCACATTTCGAGTTAGAGTTATGGTTAGATTTCAGTGCATTTAGGGTTAGGGTTAGGGTTAGTGTTAGGATTCGGTTCAGCGTTTAAATCGAGTGCATTTAAGGATAGTGTCAGGGTTAGAGTTAGGTTTAGTGTTAGCTTTAGTAGAATCGAGGGTTAGAGTTACGGTTAGGGTTAGGGTTTGTGTGCATTTATTTATAGGGGTACGAGTAGGGTTAGGATTAGTGTTAGGGTTAGGGTTTTGGTTAATGTTCATTTAGGGATAGGGGTAGTAGTAGGCTTTGGATTAGTGTCAGCGTTTGTATTCGTAGAATCGAGGTTTAAGGTTAAGCTTAGGGTCAGGATTGCTTTTTGGGTCAGCATCGAGTGAATTTAGGCTGAGGGTTATTGTTGAAATCGATGAAATATTGTTCGGGTTAGAATCGAGCACATTTAGGGTTAGAGTTATGGTTAGAATTCGTTAGGGGTAGTGGTAGGGTTAGGCTTTCTGTTCGTAGAATCGAGGTTTTGAGTTAGGCTGAAGGTCAGAATTGCATTGTGGGTCAGAATCGAGTGCATTTTGTTTTAGGGTTTGTGTTGAAATCGACGAGTTAGTGTTCGGTTGAGAAGCGAGCACATTTAGGGTTAGAGTTATGGTTAGAATTCAGTGCATTTAGGGTTAGGGTAGGGTTACATTTAGGGTTAGGTTTAAGGTTGGGGCTGGAGTGCATTTGGGGCTAGGGTTAGGAGTAGGGTTACGATTTTGGTTTGGGTTTTTGTTCGTAGAATCCAGATTTATTTTAAAGCTTAGGGTCAGGATTGCATTTTGGGTCAGAATCGAGTGCACTCAGCCTTGGGGTTAGTGTTGAAATTGACGAGTTAGTGTTACTGTTAGAATCGAGCTCATTTAGGGTTAGAGTTATGGTTAGAATTCGTTAGGGGTAGGGTTAAGCTCAGGGGTTCTATTCCTAGAATCGAGGTTTAGAGTTAGGCTGAAGGTCAGAATTGCATTGTGGGTCAGAATCGCGTGCATTTTGTCTTAGCGTTTGTGTTGAAATCGACGAGTTAGTGTTCGGTTGAGAATCGAGCACATTTCGAGTTAGAGTTATGGTTAGAATTCAGTGCATTTAGGGTTAGGTTCAGGGTTACTGTTAGGATTAAAGTTAGGGTTAAAGTGCATTTGGGGTTAGGGGTAGGAGTAGGGTTACGATTATGGTTTGGGTTTTTGTTCATAGAATCAAGGTTATTGGTTAAGCTTAGGATCAGGATTGCATTTTGGTTCAGAATGGAGTGCATTTAGGCTAAGGGTTAGTGTTGAAATAGATAAGTTAGTGTTAGGGTTAGAATCGATCACATTTCGAGTTAGAGTTATGGTTAGATTTCAGTGCAATTAGGGTTAGGGTTAGGGTTAGTGTTAGTTTTAAGTTCAGCGTTTGAATCGAGTGCATTTAAGGATAATGTCATTGTTAGAGTTAGGTTTAGTGTTAGCTTTCGTAGAATCGAGGGTTAGGGTTACGGTTAGGGTTAGGGTTAGTGTGCATTTAGTTATAGGGGTAGGAATAGGGTTAGGATTAGTGTTAGGGTTAGGGTTTTGGTTAATGTTCATTTAGGGATAGGGGTAGTAGTAGGCTTTGGATTAGTGTCAGCGTTTGTATTCGTAGAATCGAGGTTTAAGGTTAAGCTTAGGGTCAGGATTGCTTTTTGGGTCAGCATCGAGTGCATTTAGGCTGAGGGTTAGTGTTGAAATCGATGAAATATTGTTTGGGTTAGAATCGAGCACATTTAGGGTTAGAGTTATGGTTAGAATTCGTTAGGGGTAGTGTTAGGGTTAGGCTTTCTGTTCTTAGAATCGAGGTTTTGAGTTAGGCTGAAGGTCAGAATTGCATTGTGGGTCAGAATCGAGTGCATTTTGTTTTAGGGTTTGTGTTGAAATCCACGAGTTAGTGTTCGGGTGAGAAGCGAGCACATTTAGGGTTAGAGTTATGGTTAGAATTCAGTGCATTTAGGGTTAGGGTAGGGTTACAGTTAGGGTTAGGATTAAGGTTGGGGCTGGAGTGCATTTGGGGCTAGGGTTAGGAGTAGGGTTACGATTTTGGTTTGGGTTTTTGTTCATAGAATCCAGATTTATTTTTAAGCTTAGGGTCAGGATTGCATTTTGGGTCAGAATCGAGTGCATTCAGGCTTAGGGTTAGTGTTGAAATTGACGAGTTAGTGTTAGGGTTAGAATCGAGCTCATTTAGGGTTAGAGTTATGGTTAGAATTCGTTAGGGGTAGGGTTAGGGTTAGGGGTTCTCTTCCTAGAATCGTGGTTTAGAGTTAGGCTGAAGGTCAGAATTGCATTGTGCGTCAGAATCGCGTGCATTTTGTCTTAGCGTTTGTGTTGAAATCGACGAGTTAGTGTTCGGTTGAGAATCGAGCACATTTCGAGTTAGAGTTATGGTTAGAATTCAGTGCATTTAGGGTTAGGTTCAGGGTTAGTGTCAGGATTAAGGTTAGGGTTAAAGTGCATTTGGGGTTAGGGGTAGGAGTAGGGTTACGATTATGGTTTGGGTTTTTGTTCAAAGAATCAAGGTTATTGGTTAAGCTTACGGTCACGATTGCATTTTGGGTCAGAATGGAGTGCATTTAGGCTAAGGGTTAGTGTTGAAATAGATAAGTTAGTGTTAGGGTTAGAATCGATCACATTTCGAGTTAGAGTTATGGTTAGATTTCAGTGCATTTACGGTTAGGGTTAGGGTTAGTGTCAGGTTTCGGTTCAGCGTTTGAATCAAGTGCATTTAAGGATAGTGTCAGGGTTATAGTTAGATTTAGTGTTAGCTTTCGTAGAATCGAGGGTTAGAGTTAGGGTTAGGGTTAGGGTTAGTGTGCATTTAGTTATAGGGGTAGGAGTAGGGTTAGGATTAGTGTTAGGGTTAGGGTTTTGGTTAATGTTCATTTAGGGACAGGGGTAGGAGTAGGCTTTGGATTAGTGTCAGCGTTTGTGTTCGTAGAATCGAGGTTTAAGATTAAGCCTAGGGTCAGGATTGCTTTTTGGGTCAGCATCGAGTGCATTTAGGCTGAGGGTTATTGTTGAAATCGATGAAATATTGTTCGGGTTAGAATCGAGCACATTTAGGGTTAGAGTTATGGTTAGAATTCGTTAGGGGTAGTGTTAGGGTTAGGCTTTCTGTTCTTAGAATCGAGGTTTTGAGTTAGGCTGAAGGTCAGAATTGCATTGTGGGTTAGAATCGAGTGCATTTTGTTTTAGGGTTTGTGTTGAAATCGACGAGTTAGTGTTCGGGTGAGAAGCGAGCACATTTAGGGTTAGAGTTATGGTTAGAATTCAGTGCATTTAGGGTTAGGGTAGGGTTACATTTAGGGTTAGGATTGAGGTTGGGGCTGGAGTGCATTTGGGGCTAGGGTTAGGAGTAGGGTTACGATTTTGGTTTGGGTTTTTGTTCGTAGAATCCAGATTTATTTTAAAGCTTAGGGTCAGGATTGCATTTTGGGTCAGAATCGAGTGCATTCAGCCTTAGGGTTAGTGTTGAAATTGACGAGTTAGTGTTAGGGTTAGAATCGAGCTCATTTAGGGTTAGAGTTATGGTTAGAATTCGTTAGGGGTAGGGTTAGGGTTAGGGGTTCTCTTCCTAGAATCGAGGTTTAGAGTTAGGCTGAAGGTCAGAATTGCATTGTGGGTCAGAATCGCGTGCATTTTGTCTTAGCGTTTGTGTTGAAATCGACGAGTTAGTGTTCGATTGAGAATCGAGCACATTTCGAGTTAGAGTTATGGTTAGAATTCAGTACATTTAGGGTTAGGCTCAGGGTTAGTGTTAGGATTAAGGTTAGGGTTAAAGTGCATTTGGGGTTAGGGGTAGGAGTAGGGTTACGATTATGGTTTGGGTTTTTGTTCAAAGAATCAAGGTTATTGGTTAAGCTTAGGGTCACGATTGCATTTTGGTTCAGAATGGAGTGCATTTAGGCTAAGGGTTAGTGTTGAAATAGATAAGTTTGTGTTAGGGTTAGAATCGATCACATTTCGAGTTAGAGTTATGGTTAGATTTCAGTACATTTAGGGTTAGGGTTTGGGTTAGTGTTAGGTATCGGTTCAGCGTTTGGATAGAGTGCATTTAAGGATAGTGTCAGGGTTAGAGTTAGGTTTAGTGTTAGCTTTCGTAGAATCGAGGGTTAGAGTTACGGTTAGGGTTAGGGTTAGTGTGCATTTAGTTATAGGGGTAGGAGTAGGGTTAGGATTAGTGTTAGGGTTAGGGTTTTGGTTAATGTTCATATAGGGATAGGGATAGGAGTAGGCTTTGGATTAGTGTCAGCGTTTGTGTTCGTAGGATCGAGGTTTAAGATTAAGCTTAGGGTCAGGATTGCTTTTTGGGTCAGCATCGAGTGCATTTAGGCTGAGGGTTATTGTTGAAATCGATGAAATATTGTTCGGGTTAGAATCGAGCACATTTAGGGTTAGAGTTATGGTTAGAATTCGTTAGGGGTAGTGTTAGGGTTAGGCTTTCTGTTCGTAGAATCGAGGTTTTGAGTTAGGCTGAAGGTCAGAATTGCATTGTGGGTGAGAATCGAGTGCATTTTGTTTTAGGGTTTGTGTTGAAATCGACGAGTTAGTGTTCGGGTGAGAAGCGAGCACATTTAGGGTTAGAGTTATGGTTAGAATTCAGTGCATTTAGGGTTAGGGTAGGGTTACATTTAGGGTTAGGATTAAGGTTGGGGCTGGAGTGCATTTGGGGCTAGGGTTAGGAGTAGGGTTACGATTTTGGTTTGGGTTTTTGTTCGAAGAATCCAGATTTATTTTAAAGCTTAGGGTCAGGATTGCATTTTGGGTCAGAATCGAGTGCATTCAGCCTTAGGGTTAGTGTTGAAATTGACGAGTTAGTGTTAGGGTTAGAATCGAGCTCATTTAGGGTCAGAGTTATGGTCAGAATTCGTTAGGGGTAGGGTTAAGCTTAGGGGTTCTGTTCCTAGAATCGAGGATTAGAGTTAGGCTGAAGGTCAGAATTGCATTGTGGGTCAGAATCGCGTGCATTTTGTCTTAGCGTTTGTGTTGAAATCGACGAGTTAGTGTTCGGTTGAGAATCGAGCACATTTCGAGTTAGAGTTATGGTTAGAATTCAGTGCATTTAGGGTTAGGTTCAGGGTTAGTGTTAGGATTAAGGTCAGGGTTAAAGTGCATTTGGGGTTAGGGGTAGGAGTAGGGTTACGATTATGGTTTGGGTTTTTGTTCATAGAATCAAGGTTATTGGTTAAGCTTAGGGTCACGATTGCATTTTGGTTCAGAATGGAGTGCATTTAGGTTAAGGGTTAGTGTTGCAATAGATGAGTTAGTGTTAGGGTTAGAATCGATCACATTTCGAGTTGGAGTTATGGTTAGAATTCAGTGCTTTTAAGGTTGGATTAGGGTTAGTGTTAGGTTTAGGTTCAGCGTTGGAATCGAGTGCATTTAAGGATAGTGTCAGGGTTAGAGTTAGGTTTAGTGTTAGCTTTCGTAGAATCGAGGGTTAGAGTTACGGTTAGGGTTAGGGTTAGTGTGCATTTAGTTATAGGGGTTGGAGTAGGGTTAGGATTAGTGTTAGGGTTAGGGTTTTGGTTAATGTTCATTTAGGGACAGGGGTAGCAGTAGGCTTTGGATTAGTGTCAGCGTTTGTGTTCGTAGAATCGAGGTTTAAGATTAAACTTAGGGTCAGGATTGCTTTTTGGGTCAGCATCGAGTGCATTTAGGCTGAGGGTTATTGTTGAAATCGATGAAATATTGTTCGGGTTAGAATCGAGCACATTTAGGGTTAGAGTTATGGTTAGAATTCGTAAGGGGTAGTGTTAGGGTTAGGCTTTCTGTTAGTAGAATCGAGGTTTTGAGTTAGGCTGAAGGTCAGAATTGCATTGTGGGTGAGAATCGAGTGCATTTTGCTTTAGGGTTTGTGTTGAAATCGACGAGTTAGTGTTCGGGTGAGAAGCGAGCACATTTAGGGTTAGAATTATGGTTAGAATTCAGTGCATTTAGGGTTAGGGTAGGGTTACATTTAGGATTAGGATTAAGGTTGGGGCTGGAGTGCATTTGGGGCTAGGGTTAGGAGTAGAGTTACGATTTTGGTTTGGGTTTTTGTTCGTAGAATCCAGATTTATTTTTAAGCTTAGGGTCAGGATTGCATTTTGGGTCAGAATCGAGTGCATTCAGGCTTAGGGTTAGTGTTGAAATTGACGAGTTAGTGTTAGGGTTAGAATCGAGCTCATTTAGGGTTAGAGTTATGGTTAGAATTCGATAGGGGTAGGGTTAGGGTTAGGGGTTCTGTTCCTAGAATCGAGGTTTAGAGTTAGGCTGAAGGTCAGAATTGCATTGTGGGTCAGAATCGCGTGCATTTTGTCTTAGCGTTTGTGTTGAAATCGACGAGTTAGTGTTCGGTTGAGAATCCAGTACATTTCGAGTTAGAGTTATGGTTAGAATTCAGTGCATTTAGGGTTAGGTTCAGGGTTAGTGTTAGGATTAAGGTTAGGGTTAAAGTGCATTTGGGGTTAGGGGTAGGAGTAGGGTTACGATTATGGTTTGGGTTTTTCTTCATAGAATCAAGGTTATTGGTTAAGCTTAGGGTCACGATTGCATTTTGGTTCAGAATGGAGTGCATTTAGGCTAAGGGTTAGTGTTGAAATAGATAAGTTAGTGTTAGGGTTAGAATCGATCACATTTCGAGTTAAAGTTATGGTTAGATTTCAATGCATTTAGGGTTAGGGTTTGGGTTAGTGTTAGGTTTCGGTTCAGCGTTTGAATCGAGTGCATTTAAGGATAGTGTCAGGGTTAGAGTTAGGTTTAGTGTTAGCTTTCGTAGAATCGAGGGTTAGGGTTACGGTTAGGGTTAGGGTTAGTGTGCATTTAGTTATAGGGGTAGGAATAGGGTTAGGATTAGTGTTAGGGTTAGGGTTTTGGTTAATGTTCATTTAGGGATAGGGGTAGGAGTAGGCTTTGGATTAGTGTCAGCGTTTGTGTTCGTAGAATCGAGGTTTAAGATTAAGCTTAGGGTCAGGATTGCTTTTTGGGTCAGCATCGAGTGCATTTAGGCTGAGGGTTAGTGTTGAAATCGATGAAATATTGTTCGGGTTAGAATCGAGCACATTTAGGGTTAGAGTTATGGTTAGAAATCGTTAGGGGTAGTGTTAGGGTTAGGCTTTCTGTTCTTAGAATCGAGGTTTTGAGTTAGGCTGAAGGTCAGAATTGCATTGTGGGTCAGAATCGAGTGCATTTTGTTTTAGGGTTTGTGTTGAAATCGACGAGTTAGTGTTCGGGTGAGAAGCGAGCACATTTAGGGTTGGAGTTATGGTTAGAATTCAGTGCATTTAGGGTTAGGGTTAGGGTTACAGTTAGGGTTAGGATTAAGGTTAGGGCTGGAGTGCATTTGGGGCTAGGGTTAGGAGTAGGGTTACGATTATGATTTGGGTTTTTGTTCGTAGAATCCAAATTTATTTTAAAGCTTAGGATCAGGATTGCGTTTTGGGTCAGAATCGAGTTCATTCAGCCTTAGGGTTAGTGTTGCAATTGACGACTTAGTGTTAGGGTTAGAATCGAGCTCATTTAGGGTTAAAGTTATGGTTAGAATTCGTTAGGGGTAGGGTTACGTTTAGGGGTCCTGTTCCTAGAATCGAGGTTTAGAGTTAGGCTGAAGGTCAGAATTGCATTGTGGGTCAGAATCGCGTGGATTTTGTCTTAGCGTTTGTGTTGAAATCGACGAGTTTGTGTTCGGGTGAGAATCGAGCATATTTCGAGTTAGAGTTATGGGTAGAATTCAGTGCATTTAGGGTTAGGCTCAGGGTTAGTGTTAGGATTAAGGTTAGGGTTAGAGTGCATTTGGGGTTAGGGGTAGGAGTAGGGTTACGATTTTGGTTTGGGTTTTTGTTCTTAGAATCAAGGTCTATGGTTAAGCTTAGGGTCAGGATTGCATTTTGGTTCAGAATGGAGTGCATTTAGGTTAAGGGTTAGTGTTGAAATAGATGAGTTAGTGTTAGGATTAGAATCGATCACATTTCTAGTTAGAGTTATGGTTAGAATTCAGTGCTTTTAAGGTTGGGTTAGAGTTAGTGTTAGGTTTAGGTTCAGAGTTGGAATCGAGTGCATTTAAGGATAGTTTCAGGGTTAGAGTTAGGTTTAGTGTTAGCTTTCATAGAATCGAGGGTTAGGGTTACCGTTAGGGTTAGGGTTAGAGTGCATTTAGTTATAGGGGTAGTAGTAGGGTTAGTATTAGGGTTCGGGTTTGTGTTCGTAGAATAGAGGGTTAGGGTAAAGCTTCGTGTAAGGCTTTCATTTTGGGTCAGAATCGAGTGCATTCAGGCTTAGGGTTAGTGTTGAAATTGACGAGTTAGTGTTAGGGTTAGAATCGAGCTCATTTAGGGTTAGAGTTATGGTTAGAATTCGTTAGGGCTAGGGTTAAGGTTAGGGGTTCTCTTCCTAGAATCGAGGTTTAGAGTTAGGCTGAAGGTCAGAATTGCATTGTGGGTCAGAATCGCATGCATTTTGTTTTAGGGTTTGTGTTGAAATCAACGAGTTAGTGTTCGGGTGAGAAGCGAGCACATTTAAGGTTAGAGTTTTGGATAGAATTCAGTGCATTTAGCGTTAGGGTAGGGTTACATTTAGGGTTAGGATTAAGGTTGGGGCTGGAGTGCATTTGGGGCTAGGGTTAGGAGTAGGGTTACGATTTTGGTTTGGGTTTTTGTTCGTAGAATCCAGATTTATTTTTAAGCTTAGGGTCAGGATTGCATTTTGGGTCAGAATCGAGTGCATTCAGGCTTAGGGTTAGTGTTGAAATTGACGAGTTAGTGTTAGGGATAGAATCGAGCTCATTTAGGGTTAGCGTTATGGTTAGAATTCGTTAGGGCTAGGGTTAGGGTTAGGGGTTCTGTTCCTAGAATCGTGGTTTAGAGTTAGGCTGAAGGTCAGAATTGCATTGTGCGTCAGAATCGCGTGCATTTTGTCTTAGCGTTTGTGTTGAAATCGACGAGTTAGTGTTCGGTTGAGAATCGAGCACATTTCGAGTTAGAGTTATGGTTAGAATTCAGTGCATTTAGGGTTAGGCTCAGGGTTAGTGTTAGGATTAAGGTTAGGGTTAAAGTGCATTTGGGGTTAGGGGTAGGAGTAGGGTTGCGTTTATGGTTTGTGTTTTTGTTCATAGAATCAAGGTTATTGGTTAAGCTTAGGATCACGATTGCATTTTGGTTCAGAATGGAGTGCATTTAGGCTAAGGGTTAGTGTTGAAATAGATAAGTTAGTGTTAGGGTTAGAATCGATCACATTTCGAGTTAAAGTTATGGTTAGATTTCAATGCATTTAGGGTTAGGGTTTGGGTTAGTGTTAGGTTTCGGTTCAGCGTTTGAATCGAGTGCATTTAAGGATAGTGTCAGGGTTAGAGTTAGGTTTAGTGTTAGCTTTCGTAGAATCGAGGGTTAGGGTTACGGTTAGGGTTAGGGTTAGTGTGCATTTAGTTATAGGGGTAGGAATAGGGTTAGGATTAGTGTTAGGGTTAGGGTTTTGGTTAATGTTCATTTAGGGATAGGGGTAGGAGTAGGCTTTGGATTAGTGTCAGCGTTTGTGTTCGTAGAATCGAGGTTTAAGATTAAGCTTAGGGTCAGGATTGCTTTTTGGGTCAGCATCGAGTGCATTTAGGCTGAGGGTTAGTGTTGAAATCGATGAAATATTGTTCGGGTTAGAATCGAGCACATTTAGGGTTAGAGTTATGGTTAGAAATCGTTAGGGGTAGTGTTAGGGTTAGGCTTTCTGTTCTTAGAATCGAGGTTTTGAGTTAGGCTGAAGGTCAGAATTGCATTGTGGGTCAGAATCGAGTGCATTTTGTTTTAGGGTTTGTGTTGAAATCGACGAGTTAGTGTTCGGGTGAGAAGCGAGCACATTTAGGGTTGGAGTTATGGTTAGAATTCAGTGCATTTAGGGTTAGGGTTAGGGTTACAGTTAGGGTTAGGATTAAGGTTAGGGCTGGAGTGCATTTGGGGCTAGGGTTAGGAGTAGGGTTACGATTATGATTTGGGTTTTTGTTCGTAGAATCCAAATTTATTTTAAAGCTTAGGATCAGGATTGCGTTTTGGGTCAGAATCGAGTTCATTCAGCCTTAGGGTTAGTGTTGCAATTGACGACTTAGTGTTAGGGTTAGAATCGAGCTCATTTAGGGTTAAAGTTATGGTTAGAATTCGTTAGGGGTAGGGTTACGTTTAGGGGTCCTGTTCCTAGAATCGAGGTTTAGAGTTAGGCTGAAGGTCAGAATTGCATTGTGGGTCAGAATCGCGTGGATTTTGTCTTAGCGTTTGTGTTGAAATCGACGAGTTTGTGTTCGGGTGAGAATCGAGCATATTTCGAGTTAGAGTTATGGGTAGAATTCAGTGCATTTAGGGTTAGGCTCAGGGTTAGTGTTAGGATTAAGGTTAGGGTTAGAGTGCATTTGGGGTTAGGGGTAGGAGTAGGGTTACGATTTTGGTTTGGGTTTTTGTTCTTAGAATCAAGGTCTATGGTTAAGCTTAGGGTCAGGATTGCATTTTGGTTCAGAATGGAGTGCATTTAGGTTAAGGGTTAGTGTTGAAATAGATGAGTTAGTGTTAGGATTAGAATCGATCACATTTCTAGTTAGAGTTATGGTTAGAATTCAGTGCTTTTAAGGTTGGGTTAGAGTTAGTGTTAGGTTTAGGTTCAGAGTTGGAATCGAGTGCATTTAAGGATAGTTTCAGGGTTAGAGTTAGGTTTAGTGTTAGCTTTCATAGAATCGAGGGTTAGGGTTACCGTTAGGGTTAGGGTTAGAGTGCATTTAGTTATAGGGGTAGTAGTAGGGTTAGTATTAGGGTTCGGGTTTGTGTTCGTAGAATAGAGGGTTAGGGTAAAGCTTCGTGTAAGGCTTTCATTTTGGGTCAGAATCGAGTGCATTCAGGCTTAGGGTTAGTGTTGAAATTGACGAGTTAGTGTTAGGGTTAGAATCGAGCTCATTTAGGGTTAGAGTTATGGTTAGAATTCGTTAGGGCTAGGGTTAAGGTTAGGGGTTCTCTTCCTAGAATCGAGGTTTAGAGTTAGGCTGAAGGTCAGAATTGCATTGTGGGTCAGAATCGCATGCATTTTGTTTTAGGGTTTGTGTTGAAATCAACGAGTTAGTGTTCGGGTGAGAAGCGAGCACATTTAAGGTTAGAGTTTTGGATAGAATTCAGTGCATTTAGCGTTAGGGTAGGGTTACATTTAGGGTTAGGATTAAGGTTGGGGCTGGAGTGCATTTGGGGCTAGGGTTAGGAGTAGGGTTACGATTTTGGTTTGGGTTTTTGTTCGTAGAATCCAGATTTATTTTTAAGCTTAGGGTCAGGATTGCATTTTGGGTCAGAATCGAGTGCATTCAGGCTTAGGGTTAGTGTTGAAATTGACGAGTTAGTGTTAGGGATAGAATCGAGCTCATTTAGGGTTAGCGTTATGGTTAGAATTCGTTAGGGCTAGGGTTAGGGTTAGGGGTTCTGTTCCTAGAATCGTGGTTTAGAGTTAGGCTGAAGGTCAGAATTGCATTGTGCGTCAGAATCGCGTGCATTTTGTCTTAGCGTTTGTGTTGAAATCGACGAGTTAGTGTTCGGTTGAGAATCGAGCACATTTCGAGTTAGAGTTATGGTTAGAATTCAGTGCATTTAGGGTTAGGCTCAGGGTTAGTGTTAGGATTAAGGTTAGGGTTAAAGTGCATTTGGGGTTAGGGGTAGGAGTAGGGTTGCGTTTATGGTTTGTGTTTTTGTTCATAGAATCAAGGTTATTGGTTAAGCTTAGGATCACGATTGCATTTTGGTTCAGAATGGAGTGCATTTAGGCTAAGGGTTAGTGTTGAAATAGATAAGTTAGTGTTAGGGTTAGAATCGATCACATTTCGAATTGGAGTTATGGTTAGAATTCAGTGCTTTTTCGGTTGGGTTAGGGTTAGTGTTAGGTTTAGATTCAGCGTTTGAATCGAGTGCATTTAAGGATAGTGTCAGGGTTAGAGTTAGGTTTAGTGCTAGCTTTTGTAGAATCGAGGGTTAGGGTTACCGTTAGGGTTAGGGTTAGTGGGCATTTAGTTATAGGGGTAGGAATAGGGTTAGGATTAGTGTTAGGGTTAGGGTTTTGGTTAATGTTCATTTAGGGATAGGGGTAGGAGTAGGCTTTGGATTAGTTTCAGCGTTTGTGTTCGTAGAATCGAGGTTTAAGATTAAGCTTAGGGTCAGGATTGCTTTTTGGGTCAGCATCGAGTGCATTTAGGCTGAGGGTTATTGTTGAAATCGATGAAATATTGTTCGGGTTAGAATCGAGCACATTTAGGGTTAGAGTTATGGTTAGAATTCGTTAGGGGTAGTGTTAGGGTTAGGCTTTCTGTTCTTAGAATCGAGGTTTTGAGTTGGGCTGAAGGTCAGAATTGCATTGTGGGTCAGAATCGAGTGCATTTTGTTTTAGGGTTTGTGTTGAAATCGACGAGTTAGTGTTCGGGTGAGAAGGGAGCACATTTAGGGTTAGAGTTATGGTTAGAATTCAGTGCATTTAGGGTTAGGGTTAGGGTTACAGTTAGGGTTAGGATTAAGGTTGGGGCTGGAGTGCATTTGGGGCTAGGGTTAGGAGTAGGGTTACGATTATGATTTGGGTTTTTGTTCGTAGAATCCAAATTTATTTTAAAGCTTAGGATCAGGATTGCGTTTTGGGTCAGAATCGAGTTCATTCAGCCTTAGGGTTAGTGTTGCAATTGACGACTTAGTGTTAGGGTTAGAATCGAGCTCATTTAGGGTTAAAGTTATGGTTAGAATTCGTTAGGGGTAGGGTTACGTTTAGGGGTCCTGTTCCTAGAATCGAGGTTTAGAGTTAGGCTGAAGGTCAGAATTGCATTGTGGGTCAGAATCGCGTGGATTTTGTCTTAGCGTTTGTGTTGAAATCGACGAGTTTGTGTTCGGGTGAGAATCGAGCATATTTCGAGTTAGAGTTATGGGTAGAATTCAGTGCATTTAGGGTTAGGCTCAGGGTTAGTGTTAGGATTAAGGTTAGGGTTAGTGTGCATTTGGGGTTAGGGGTAGGAGTAGGGTTCCGATTATGGTTTGGGTTTTTCTTCATAGAATCAAGGTTATTGGATAAGCTTAGGGTCAGCATTGCTTTTTGGGTCAGCATCGAGTGCATTTAGGCTGAGGGTTAGTGTTGAAATCGATGAAATATTGTTCGGGTTAGAATCGAGCACATTTAGGGTTAGAGTTATGGTTACAATTCGTTAGGGGTAGTGTTAGGGTTAGGCTTTCTGTTCGTAGAATCGAAGTTTTGAGTTAGGCTGAAGGTCAGAATTGCATTGTGGGTCAGAATCGAGTGCATTTTGTTTTAGGGTTTGTGTTGAAATCGACGAGTTAGTGGTCGGGTGAGAAGCGAGCACATTTAGGGTTAGAGTTATGGTTAGAATTCAGTGCATTTAGGGTTAGGGTTAGGGTTACAGTTAGGGTTAGGATTAAGGTGAGGGCTGGAGTGCATTTGGGGCTAGGGTTAGGAGTAGGGTTACGATTATGATTTGGGTTTTTGTTCGTAGAATCCAAATTTATTTTAAAGCTTAGGATCAGGATTGCGTTTTGGGTCAGAATCGAGTTCATTCAGCCTTAGGGTTAGTGTTGCAATTGACGACTTAGTGTTAGGGTTAGAATCGAGCTCATTTAGGGTTAAAGTTATGGTTAGAATTCGTTAGGGGTAGGGTTACGTTTAGGGGTTCTCTTCCTAGAATCGAGGTTTAGGGTTAGGCTGAAGGTCAGAATTGCATTGTGGGTCAGAATCGCGTGCATTTTGTCTTAGCGTTTGTGTTGAAATCGACGAGTTTGTGTTCGGGTGAGAATCGAGCATATTTCGAGTTAGAGTTATGGGTAGAATTCAGTGCATTTAGGGTTAGGCTCAGGATTAGTGTTAGGATTAAGGTTAGGGTTAGAGTGCATTTGGGGTTAGGGGTAGGAGTAGGGTTCCGATTATGGTTTGGGTTTTTCTTCATAGAATCAAGGTTATTGGGTAAGCTTAGGGTCAGCATTGCTTTTTGGGTCAGCATCGAGTGCATTTAGGCTGAGGGTTAGTGTTGAAATCGATGAAATATTGTTCGGGTTAATATCGAGCACATTTAGGGTTAGAGTTATGGTTACAATTCGTTAGGGGTAGTGTTAGGGTTAGGCTTTCTGTTCGTAGAATCGAAGTTTTGAGTTAGGCTGAAGGTCAGAATTGCATTGTGGGTCAGAATCGAGTGCATTTTGTTTTAGGGTTTGTGTTGAAATCGACGAGTTAGTGTTCGGGTGAGAAGCGAGCACATTTAGGGTTAGAGTTATGGTTAGAATTCAGTGCATTTAGGGTTAGGGTAGGGTTACAGTTAGGGTTAGGATTAAGGTTGGGGCTGGAGTGCATTTGGGGCTAGGGTTAGGAGTAGGGTTACGATTTTGGTTTGGGTTTTTGTTCGTAGAATCCAGATTTATTTTTAAGCTTAGGGTCAGGATTGCATTTTGGGTCAGAATCGAGTGCATTCAGGCTTAGGGTTAGTGTTGAAATTGACGAGTTAGTGTTAGGGTTAGAATCGAGCTCATTTAGGGTTAGAGTTATGGTTAGAATTCGTTAGGGGTAGGGTTAGGGTTAGGGGTTCTCTTCCTAGAATCGAGGTTTAGAGTTAGGCTGAAGGTCAGAATTGCATTGTGGGTCAGAATCGCGTGCATTTTGTCTTAGCGTTTGTGTTGAAATCGACGAGTTAGTGTTCAGTTGAGAATCGAGCACATTTCGAGTTAGAGTTATGGTTAGAATTCAGTGCATTTAGGGTTAGGTTCAGGGTTAGTGTTAGGATTAAGGTTAGGGTTAAAGTGCATTTGGGGTTAGGGGTAGGAGTAGGGTTACGATTATGGTTTGGGTTTTTGTTCATAGAATCAAGGTTATTGGTTAAGCTTAGGGTCACGATTGCATTTTGGTTCAGAATGGAGTGCATTTAGGCTAAGGGTTAGTGTTGAAATAGATAAGTTAGTGTTAGGGTTAGAATCGATCACATTTCGAGTTAGAGTTATGGTTAGATTTCAGTGCATTTAGGGTTAGGGTTAGGGTTAGTGTTAGGACTCGGTTCAGCGTTTAAATCGAGTGCATTTAAGGATAGTGTCAGGGTTAGAGTCAGGTTTGGTGTTAGCTTTCGTAGAATCGAGGGTTAGGGTTACGGTTAGGGTTAGGGTTAGTGTGCATTTAGTTATAGGGGTAGGAATAGGGTTAGGATTAGTGTTAGGGTTAGGGTTTTGGTTAATGTTCATTTAGGGATAGGGGTAGGAGTAGGCTTTGGATTAGTGTCAGCGTTTGTGTTCGTAGAATCGAGTTTTAAGATTAAACTTAGGGTCAGGATTGCTTTTTGGGTGAGAATCGAGTGCATTTTGTTTTAGGGTTTGTGTTGAAATCGACGAGTTAATGTTCGGATCAGAAGGGAGCACATTTAGGGTTAGAGTTATGGTTAGAATTCAGTGCATTTAGGGTTAGGGTAGGGTTACAGTTAGGGTTAGGATTAAGGTTGGGGCTGGAGTGCATTTGGGGCTAGGGTTAGGAGTAGGGTTACGATTTTGGTTTGGGTTTTTGTTCATAGAATCCAGATTTATTTTTAAGCTTAGGGTCAGGATTGCATTTTGGGTCAGAATCGAGTGCATTCAGGCTTAGGGTTAGTGTTGAAATTGACGAGTTAGTGTTAGGGTTAGAATCGAGCTCATTTAGGGTTAGAGTTATGGTTAGAATTCGTTAGGGGTAGGGTTAGGGTTAGGGGTTCTGTTCCTAGAATCGAGGTTTAGAGTTAGGCTGAAGGTCAGAATTGCATTGTGCGTCAGAATCGCGTGCATTTTGTCTTAGCGTTTGTGTTGAAATCGACGAGTTAGTGTTCGGTTGAGAATCGAGCACATTTCGAGTTAGAGTTATGGTTAGAATTCAGTGCATTTAGGGTTAGGTTCAGGGTTAGTGTCAGGATTAAGGTTAGGGTTAAAGTGCATTTGGGGTTAGGGGCAGGAGTAGGGTTACGATTATGGTTTGGGTTTTTGTTCATAGAATCAAGGTTATTGGTTAAGCTTAGGGTCACGATTGCATTTTGGTTCAGAATGGAGTGCATTTAGGCTAAGGGTTAGTGTTGAAATAGATAAGTTAGTGTTAGGGTTAGAATCGATCACATTTCGAGTTAGAGTTATGGTTAGATTTCAGTGCATTTAGGGTTAGGGTTTGGGTTAGTGTTAGGTTTCGGTTCAGCGTTTGAATCGAGTGCATTTAAGGATAGTGTCAGGGTTAGAGTTAGGTTTAGTGTTAGCTTTCGGAGAATCGAGGGTTACGGTTAGGGTTAGGGTTAGAGTGCATTTAGTTATAGGGGTAGTAGTAGGGTTAGGATTAGGGTTAGGGTTTGTGTTCCCAGATTAGAGAGTTAGGGTAAAGCTTCGGGTAAGGCTTTCATTTTGGGTCAGAATCGAGTGCATTCAGGCTTAGGGTTAGTGTTGAAATTGACGAGTTAGTGTTAGGGTTAGAATCGAGCTCATTTGTGGTTAGAGTTATGGTTAGAATTCGTTAGGGGTAGGTTTAGGTTTAGGGGTTCTGTTCCTAGAATCGAGGTTTGGAGTTAGGCTGAAGGTCAGAATTGCATTGTGGGTCAGAATCGCGTGCATTTTGTCTTAGGGTTTGTGTTGAAATCAACGAGTTAGTGTTCGGTTGAGAATCGAGCACATTTCGAGTTAGAGTTATGGTTAGAATTCAGTGCATTTAGCGTTAGGCTCAGGGTTATTGTTAGGATTAAGGTTAGGGTTAAAGTGCATTTGGGGATAGGGGTAGGAGTAGGGTTCCGATTATGGTTTGGGTTTTTGTTCATAGAATCAAGGTTATTGGGTAAGCTTAGGGTCACGATTGCATTTTGGTTCACAATGGAGTTCATTTAGGCTAAGGGTTAGTGTTGAAATAGATGACTTAGTGTTAGGGTTAGAATCGATCACATTTCAAGTTAGAGTTATGGTTACAATTCAGTCCTCTTAAGATTGGGTTATGGTTAGTGTTAGGTTTAGGTTCAGCGTTGGAATCGAGTGCATTTAAGGATAGTGTCAGGGTTAGAGTTAGGTTTAGTGATAGCTTTAGTAGAATCGAGGGTTACGGTTAGGGTTAGGGTTAGTGTGCATTTAGTTAAAGGGGTAGGAATAGAGTTAGGATTAGTGTTAGGGTTAGGGTTTTGGTTAATGTTCATTTAGGGATAGGGGTAGTAGTAGGCTTTGGATTAGTGTCAGCGTTTGTATTCGTAGAATCGAGGTTTAAGGTTAAGCTTAGGGTCAGGATTGCTTTTTGGGTCAGCATCGAGTGCATTCAGGCTTAGGGTTAGTGTTGAAATTGACGAGTTAGTGTTAGGGTTAGAATCGAGCTCATTTAGGGTTAGAGTTATGGTTAGAATTCGTTAGGGGTAGGGTTAGGGTTAGGGGTTCTGTTCCTAGAATCGAGGTTTAGAGTTAGGCTGAAGGTCAGAATTGCATTGTGCGTCAGAATCGCGTGCATTTTGTCTTAGCGTTTGTGTTGAAATCGACGAGTTAGTGTTCGGTTGAGAATCGAGCACATTTCGAGTTAGAGTTATGGTTAGAATTCAGTGCATTTAGGGTTAGGTTCAGGGTTAGTGTCAGGATTAAGGTTAGGGTTAAAGTGCATTTGGGGTTAGGGGTAGGAGTAGGGTTACGATTATGGTTTGGGTTTTTGTTCATAGAATCAAGGTTATTGGTTAAGCTTAGGGTCACGATTGCATTTTGGTTCAGAATGGAGTGCATTTAGGCTAAGGGTTAGTGTTGAAATAGATAAGTTAGTGTTAGGGTTAGAATCGATCACATTTCGAGTTAGAGTTATGGTTAGATTTCAGTGCATTTAGGGTTAGGGTTTGGGTTAGTGTTAGGTTTCGGTTCAGCGTTTGAATCGAGTGCATTTAAGGATAGTGTCAGGGTTAGAGTTAGGTTTAGTGTTAGCTTTCGGAGAATCGAGGGTTACGGTTAGGGTTAGGGTTAGAGTGCATTTAGTTATAGGGGTAGTAGTAGGGTTAGGATTAGGGTTAGGGTTTGTGTTCCCAGATTAGAGAGTTAGGGTAAAGCTTCGGGTAAGGCTTTCATTTTGGGTCAGAATCGAGTGCATTCAGGCTTAGGGTTAGTGTTGAAATTGACGAGTTAGTGTTAGGGTTAGAATCGAGCTCATTTGTGGTTAGAGTTATGGTTAGAATTCGTTAGGGGTAGGTTTAGGTTTAGGGGTTCTGTTCCTAGAATCGAGGTTTGGAGTTAGGCTGAAGGTCAGAATTGCATTGTGGGTCAGAATCGCGTGCATTTTGTCTTAGGGTTTGTGTTGAAATCAACGAGTTAGTGTTCGGTTGAGAATCGAGCACATTTCGAGTTAGAGTTATGGTTAGAATTCAGTGCATTTAGCGTTAGGCTCAGGGTTATTGTTAGGATTAAGGTTAGGGTTAAAGTGCATTTGGGGATAGGGGTAGGAGTAGGGTTCCGATTATGGTTTGGGTTTTTGTTCATAGAATCAAGGTTATTGGGTAAGCTTAGGGTCACGATTGCATTTTGGTTCACAATGGAGTTCATTTAGGCTAAGGGTTAGTGTTGAAATAGATGACTTAGTGTTAGGGTTAGAATCGATCACATTTCAAGTTAGAGTTATGGTTACAATTCAGTCCTCTTAAGATTGGGTTATGGTTAGTGTTAGGTTTAGGTTCAGCGTTGGAATCGAGTGCATTTAAGGATAGTGTCAGGGTTAGAGTTAGGTTTAGTGATAGCTTTAGTAGAATCGAGGGTTACGGTTAGGGTTAGGGTTAGTGTGCATTTAGTTAAAGGGGTAGGAATAGAGTTAGGATTAGTGTTAGGGTTAGGGTTTTGGTTAATGTTCATTTAGGGATAGGGGTAGTAGTAGGCTTTGGATTAGTGTCAGCGTTTGTATTCGTAGAATCGAGGTTTAAGGTTAAGCTTAGGGTCAGGATTGCTTTTTGGGTCAGCATCGAGTGCATTCAGGCTTAGGGTTAGTGTTGAAATTGACGAGTTAGTGTTAGGGTTAGAATCGAGCTCATTTAGGGTTAGAGTTATGGTTAGAATTCGTTAGGGGTAGGGTTAGGGTTAGGGGTTCTGTTCCTAGAATCAAGGTTTGGAGTTAGGCTGAAGGTCAGAATTGCATTGTGGGTCAGAATCGCGTGCATTTTCTCTTAGGGTTTGTGTTGAAATCAACGAGTTAGTGTTCGGTTGAGAATCGAGCACATTTCGAGTTAGAGTTATGGTTAGAATTCAGTGCATTTAGGGTTAGGCTCAGGGTTAGTGTTAGGATTAAGGTTAGGGTTAAAGTGCATTTGGGGGTTGGGGCAGGAGTAGGGTAACGATTATGGTTTGGGTTTTTGTTCATAGAATCAAGGTTATTGGTTAAGCTTAGGGTCACGATTGCATTTTGGTTCACAATGGAGTTCATTTAGGCTAAGGGTTACTGTTGAAATAGATGACTCAGTGTTAGGGTTAGAATCGATCACATTTCTAGTTAGAGTTATGGTTAGAATTCAGTCCTTTTAAGATTGGGTTAGGGTTAGTGTTAGGTTTAGGTTCAGCGTTGGAATCGAGTGCATTTAAGGATAGTGTCAGGGTTAGAGTTAGGTTTAGTGTTAGCTTTCGTAGAATCGAGGGTTAGGGTTACGGTTAGGGTTAGGGTTAGTGTGCATTTAGTTATAGGGGTAGGAATAGGGTTAGGATTATTGTTAGGGTTAGGGTTTTGGTTAATATTCATTA
Source organism: Notamacropus eugenii (assembly GCF_028372415.1). Taxonomy (NCBI): domain Eukaryota; kingdom Metazoa; phylum Chordata; class Mammalia; order Diprotodontia; family Macropodidae; genus Notamacropus; species Notamacropus eugenii. The sequence continues at coordinate 226,783 of NW_027325119.1, forward strand.
AGGGATAGGGGTAGTAGTAGGCTTTGGATTAGTGTCAGCGTTTGTATTCGTAGAATCGAGGTTTAAGGTTAAGCTTAGGGTCAGGATTGCTTTTTGGGTCAGCATCGAGTGCATTTAGGCTGAGGGTTATTGTTGAAATCGATGAAATATTGTTCGGGTTAGAATCGAGCACATTTAGGGTTAGAGTTATGGTTAGAATTCGTTAGGGGTAGTGGTAGGGTTAGGCTTTCTGTTCGTAGAATCGAGGTTTTGAGTTAGGCTGAAGGTCAGAATTGCATTGTGGGTGAGAATCGAGTGCATTTTGTTTTAGGGTTTGTGTTGAAATCGACGAGTTAGTGTTCGGGTGAGAAGCGAGCACATTTAGGGTTAGAGTTATGGTTAGAATTCAGTGCATTTAGGGTTAGGGTTAGGGTTACAGTTAGGGTTAGGATTAAGGTTGGGGCTGGAGTGCATTTGGGGCTAGGGTTAGGAGTAGGGTTACGATTTTGGTTTGGGTTTTTGTTCGTAGAATCCAGATTTATTTTTAAGCTTAGGGTCAGGATTGCATTTTGGGTCAGAATCGAGTGCATTCAGGCTTAGGGTTAGTGTTGAAATTGACGAGTTAGTTTTAGGGTTAGAATCGAGCTCATTTAGGGTTAGAGTTATGGTTAGAATTCGTTAGAGGTAGGGTTAGGGTTAGGGGTTCTGTTCCTAGAATCGAGGTTTAGAGTTAGGCTGAAGGTCAGAATTGCATTGTGGGTCAGAATCGCGTGCATTTTGTCTTAGCGTTTGTGTTCAAATCGACGAGTTAGTGTTCGGTTGAGAATCGAGCACATTTCGAGTTAGAGTTATGGTTAGAATTCAGTGCATTTAGGGTTAGGGTAGGGTTACATTTAGGGTTACTATTAAGGTTGGGGCTGGAGTGCATTTGGGGCGAGGATTAGGAGTAGAGTTACGATTTTGGTTTGGGTTTTTGTTCGTAGAATCCAGATTTATTTTTAAGCTTAGGGTCAGGATTGCATTTTGGGTCAGAATCGAGTGCATTCAGCCTTAGGGTTAGTGTTGAAATTGACGAGTTAGTGTTAGGGTTAGAATCGAGCTCATTTAGGGTTAAAGTTATGGTTAGAATTCGTTAGGGGTAGGGTTAGGGTTAGGGGTTCTGTTCCTAGAATCGAGGTTTAGAGTTAGGCTGAAGGTCAGAATTGCATTGTGGGTCAGAATCGCGTGCATTTTGTCTTAGCGTTTGTGTTGAAATCAACGAGTTAGTGTTCGGGTGAGAATCGAGCATATTTCGAGTTAGAGTTATGGGTAGAATTCAGTGCATTTAGGGTTAGGCTCAGGGTTAGTGTTAGGATTAAGGTTAGGGTTAGAGTGCATTTGGGGTTAGAGGTAGGAGTAGGGTTCCGATTATGGTTTGGGTTTTTGTTCATAGAATCAAGGTTATTGGATAAGCTTAGGGTCAGGATTGCTTTTTGGGTCAGCATCGAGTGCATTTAGGCTGAGGGTTATTGTTGAAATCGATGAAATATTGTTCGGGTTAGAATCGAGCACATTTAGGGTTAGAGTTATGGTTAGAATTCGTAAGGGGTAGTGTTAGGGTTAGGCTTTCTGTTAGTAGAATCGAGGTTTTGAGTTAGGCTGAAGGTCAGAATTGCATTGTGGGTGAGAATCGAGTGCATTTTGTTTTAGGGTTTGTGTTGAAATCGACGAGTTAGTGTTCGGGTGAGAAGCGAGCACATTTAGGGTTAGAATTATGGTTAGAATTCAGTGCATTTAGGGTTAGGGTAGGGTTACATTTAGGGTTAGGATTAAGGTTGGGGCTGGAGTGCATTTGGGGCTAGGATTAGGAGTAGAGTTACGATTTTGGTTTGGGTTTTTGTTCGTAGAATCCAGATTTATTTTTAAGCTTAGGGTCAGGATTGCATTTTGGGTCAGAATCGAGTGCATTCAGGCTTAGGGTTAGTGTTGAAATTGACGAGTTAGTTTTAGGGTTAGAATCGAGCTCATTTAGGGTTAGAGTTATGGTTAGAATTCGTTAGGGGTAGGGTTAGGGTTAGGGGTTCTGTTCCTAGAATCGAGGTTTATAGTTAGGCTGAAGGTCAGAATTGCATTGTGCGTCAGAATCGCGTGCATTTTGTCTTAGCGTTTGTGTTGAAATCGACGAGTTAGTGTTCGGTTGAGAATCCAGTACATTTCGAGTTAGAGTTATGGTTAGAATTCAGTGCATTTAGGGTTAGGTTCAGGGTTAGTGTTAGGATTAAGGTTAGGGTTAAAGTGCATTTGGGGTTAGGGGTAGGAGTAGGGTTACGATTATGGTTTGGGTTTTTGTTCATAGAATCAAGGTTATTGGTTAAGCTTAGGGTCACGATTGCATTTTGGTTCAGAATGGAGTGCATTTAGGCTAAGGGTTAGTGTTGAAATAGATAAGTTAGTGTTAGGGTTAGAATCGATCACATTTCGAGTTAGAGTTATGGTTAGATTTCAGTGCATTTAGGGTTAGGGTTAGGGTTAGTGTTAGGATTCGGTTCAGCGTTTAAATCGAGTGCATTTAAGGATAGTGTCAGGGTTAGAGTTAGGTTTAGTGTTAGCTTTAGTAGAATCGAGGGTTAGAGTTACGGTTAGGGTTAGGGTTTGTGTGCATTTATTTATAGGGGTACGAGTAGGGTTAGGATTAGTGTTAGGGTTAGGGTTTTGGTTAATGTTCATTTAGGGATAGGGGTAGTAGTAGGCTTTGGATTAGTGTCAGCGTTTGTATTCGTAGAATCGAGGTTTAAGGTTAAGCTTAGGGTCAGGATTGCTTTTTGGGTCAGCATCGAGTGAATTTAGGCTGAGGGTTATTGTTGAAATCGATGAAATATTGTTCGGGTTAGAATCGAGCACATTTAGGGTTAGAGTTATGGTTAGAATTCGTTAGGGGTAGTGGTAGGGTTAGGCTTTCTGTTCGTAGAATCGAGGTTTTGAGTTAGGCTGAAGGTCAGAATTGCATTGTGGGTCAGAATCGAGTGCATTTTGTTTTAGGGTTTGTGTTGAAATCGACGAGTTAGTGTTCGGTTGAGAAGCGAGCACATTTAGGGTTAGAGTTATGGTTAGAATTCAGTGCATTTAGGGTTAGGGTAGGGTTACATTTAGGGTTAGGTTTAAGGTTGGGGCTGGAGTGCATTTGGGGCTAGGGTTAGGAGTAGGGTTACGATTTTGGTTTGGGTTTTTGTTCGTAGAATCCAGATTTATTTTAAAGCTTAGGGTCAGGATTGCATTTTGGGTCAGAATCGAGTGCACTCAGCCTTGGGGTTAGTGTTGAAATTGACGAGTTAGTGTTACTGTTAGAATCGAGCTCATTTAGGGTTAGAGTTATGGTTAGAATTCGTTAGGGGTAGGGTTAAGCTCAGGGGTTCTATTCCTAGAATCGAGGTTTAGAGTTAGGCTGAAGGTCAGAATTGCATTGTGGGTCAGAATCGCGTGCATTTTGTCTTAGCGTTTGTGTTGAAATCGACGAGTTAGTGTTCGGTTGAGAATCGAGCACATTTCGAGTTAGAGTTATGGTTAGAATTCAGTGCATTTAGGGTTAGGTTCAGGGTTACTGTTAGGATTAAAGTTAGGGTTAAAGTGCATTTGGGGTTAGGGGTAGGAGTAGGGTTACGATTATGGTTTGGGTTTTTGTTCATAGAATCAAGGTTATTGGTTAAGCTTAGGATCAGGATTGCATTTTGGTTCAGAATGGAGTGCATTTAGGCTAAGGGTTAGTGTTGAAATAGATAAGTTAGTGTTAGGGTTAGAATCGATCACATTTCGAGTTAGAGTTATGGTTAGATTTCAGTGCAATTAGGGTTAGGGTTAGGGTTAGTGTTAGTTTTAAGTTCAGCGTTTGAATCGAGTGCATTTAAGGATAATGTCATTGTTAGAGTTAGGTTTAGTGTTAGCTTTCGTAGAATCGAGGGTTAGGGTTACGGTTAGGGTTAGGGTTAGTGTGCATTTAGTTATAGGGGTAGGAATAGGGTTAGGATTAGTGTTAGGGTTAGGGTTTTGGTTAATGTTCATTTAGGGATAGGGGTAGTAGTAGGCTTTGGATTAGTGTCAGCGTTTGTATTCGTAGAATCGAGGTTTAAGGTTAAGCTTAGGGTCAGGATTGCTTTTTGGGTCAGCATCGAGTGCATTTAGGCTGAGGGTTAGTGTTGAAATCGATGAAATATTGTTTGGGTTAGAATCGAGCACATTTAGGGTTAGAGTTATGGTTAGAATTCGTTAGGAGTAGTGTTAGGGATAGGCTTTCTGTTCGTAGAATCGAGGTTTTGAGTTAGGCTGAAGGTCAGAATTGCATTGTGGGTGAGAATCGAGTGCATTTTGTTTTAGGGTTTGTGTTGAAATCGACGAGTTAGTGTTCGGGTGAGAAGCGAGCACATTTAGGGTTAGAGTTATGGTTAGAATTCAGTGCATTTAGGGTTAGGTTCAGGGTTAGTGTTAGGATTAAGGTTAGGGTTAAAATGCATTTGGGGTTAGGGGTAGGAGTAGGGTTACGATTATGGTTTGGGTTTTTGTTCATAGAATCAAGGTTATTGGTTAAGCTTAGGGTCACGATTGCATTTTGGTTCAGAATGGAGTGCATTTAGGCTAAGGGTTAGTGTTGAAATAGATAAGTTAGTGTTAGGGATAGAATCGATCACATTTCGAGTTAGAGTTATGGTTAGATTTCAGTGCATTTAGGGTTAGGGTTAGGGTTAGTGTTAGGATTCGGTTCAGCGTTTAAATCGAGTGCATTTAAGGATAGTGTCAGGGTTAGAGTCAGGTTTGGTGTTAGCTTTCGTAGAATCGAGGGTTAGGGTTACGGTTAGGGTTAGGGTTAGTGTGCATTTAGTTATAGGGGTAGGAATAGGGTTAGGATTAGTGTTAGGGTTAGGGTTTTGGTTAATGTTCATTTAGGGATAGGGGTAGGAGTAGGCTTTGGATTAGTGTCAGCGTTTGTGTTCGTAGAATCGAGGTTTAAGATTAAACTTAGGGTCAGGATTGCTTTTTGGGTGAGAATCGAGTGCATTTTGTTTTAGGGTTTGTGTTGAAATCGACGAGTTAATGTTCGGATCAGAAGGGAGCACATTTAGGGTTAGAGTTATGGTTAGAATTCAGTGCATTTAGGGTTAGGGTAGGGTTACAGTTAGGGTTAGGATTAAGGTTGGGGCTGGAGTGCATTTGGGGCTAGGGTTAGGAGTAGGGTTACGATTTTGGTTTGGGTTTTTGTTCATAGAATCCAGATTTATTTTTAAGCTTAGGGTCAGGATTGCATTTTGGGTCAGAATCGAGTGCATTCAGGCTTAGGGTTAGTGTTGAAATTGACGAGTTAGTGTTAGGGTTAGAATCGAGCTCATTTAGGGTTAGAGTTATGGTTAGAATTCGTTAGGGGTAGGGTTAGGGTTAGGGGTTCTCTTCCTAGAATCGTGGTTTAGAGTTAGGCTGAAGGTCAGAATTGCATTGTGCGTCAGAATCGCGTGCATTTTGTCTTAGCGTTTGTGTTGAAATCGACGAGTTAGTGTTCGGTTGAGAATCGAGCACATTTCGAGTTAGAGTTATGGTTAGAATTCAGTGCATTTAGGGTTAGGTTCAGGGTTAGTGTCAGGATTAAGGTTAGGGTTAAAGTGCATTTGGGGTTAGGGGTAGGAGTAGGGTTACGATTATGGTTTGGGTTTTTGTTCAAAGAATCAAGGTTATTGGTTAAGCTTACGGTCACGATTGCATTTTGGGTCAGAATGGAGTGCATTTAGGCTAAGGGTTAGTGTTGAAATAGATAAGTTAGTGTTAGGGTTAGAATCGATCACATTTCGAGTTAGAGTTATGGTTAGATTTCAGTGCATTTACGGTTAGGGTTAGGGTTAGTGTCAGGTTTCGGTTCAGCGTTTGAATCAAGTGCATTTAAGGATAGTGTCAGGGTTATAGTTAGATTTAGTGTTAGCTTTCGTAGAATCGAGGGTTAGAGTTAGGGTTAGGGTTAGGGTTAGTGTGCATTTAGTTATAGGGGTAGGAGTAGGGTTAGGATTAGTGTTAGGGTTAGGGTTTTGGTTAATGTTCATTTAGGGACAGGGGTAGGAGTAGGCTTTGGATTAGTGTCAGCGTTTGTGTTCGTAGAATCGAGGTTTAAGATTAAGCCTAGGGTCAGGATTGCTTTTTGGGTCAGCATCGAGTGCATTTAGGCTGAGGGTTATTGTTGAAATCGATGAAATATTGTTCGGGTTAGAATCGAGCACATTTAGGGTTAGAGTTATGGTTAGAATTCGTTAGGGGTAGTGTTAGGGTTAGGCTTTCTGTTCTTAGAATCGAGGTTTTGAGTTAGGCTGAAGGTCAGAATTGCATTGTGGGTTAGAATCGAGTGCATTTTGTTTTAGGGTTTGTGTTGAAATCGACGAGTTAGTGTTCGGGTGAGAAGCGAGCACATTTAGGGTTAGAGTTATGGTTAGAATTCAGTGCATTTAGGGTTAGGGTAGGGTTACATTTAGGGTTAGGATTGAGGTTGGGGCTGGAGTGCATTTGGGGCTAGGGTTAGGAGTAGGGTTACGATTTTGGTTTGGGTTTTTGTTCGTAGAATCCAGATTTATTTTAAAGCTTAGGGTCAGGATTGCATTTTGGGTCAGAATCGAGTGCATTCAGCCTTAGGGTTAGTGTTGAAATTGACGAGTTAGTGTTAGGGTTAGAATCGAGCTCATTTAGGGTTAGAGTTATGGTTAGAATTCGTTAGGGGTAGGGTTAGGGTTAGGGGTTCTCTTCCTAGAATCGAGGTTTAGAGTTAGGCTGAAGGTCAGAATTGCATTGTGGGTCAGAATCGCGTGCATTTTGTCTTAGCGTTTGTGTTGAAATCGACGAGTTAGTGTTCGATTGAGAATCGAGCACATTTCGAGTTAGAGTTATGGTTAGAATTCAGTACATTTAGGGTTAGGCTCAGGGTTAGTGTTAGGATTAAGGTTAGGGTTAAAGTGCATTTGGGGTTAGGGGTAGGAGTAGGGTTACGATTATGGTTTGGGTTTTTGTTCATAGAATCAAGGTTATTGGTTAAGCTTAGGGTCACGATTGCATTTTGGTTCAGAATGGAGTGCATTTAGGCTAAGGGTTAGTGTTGAAATAGATAAGTTTGTGTTAGGGTTAGAATCGATCACATTTCGAGTTAGAGTTATGGTTAGATTTCAGTGCATTTAGGGTTAGGGTTTGGGTTAGTGTTAGGTATCGGTTCAGCGTTTGAATCGAGTGCATTTAAGGATAGTGTCAGGGTTAGAGTTAGGTTTAGTGTTAGCTTTCGTAGAATCGAGGGTTAGAGTTACGGTTAGGGTTAGGGTTAGTGTGCATTTAGTTATAGGGGTAGGAGTAGGGTTAGGATTAGTGTTAGGGTTAGGGTTTTGGTTAATGTTCATATAGGGATAGGGATAGGAGTAGGCTTTGGATTAGTGTCAGCGTTTGTGTTCGTAGAATCGAGGTTTAAGATTAAGCTTAGGGTCAGGATTGCTTTTTGGGTCAGCATCGAGTGCATTTAGGCTGAGGGTTATTGTTGAAATCGATGAAATATTGTTCGGGTTAGAATCGAGCACATTTAGGGTTAGAGTTATGGTTAGAATTCGTTAGGGGTAGTGTTAGGGTTAGGCTTTCTGTTCGTAGAATCGAGGTTTTGAGCTAGGCTGAAGGTCAGAATTGCATTGTGGGTGAGAACCGAGTGCATTTTGTTTTAGGGTTTGTGTTGAAATCGACGAGTTAGTGTTCGGGTGAGAAGCGAGCACATTTAGGGTTAGAGTTATGGTTAGAATTCAGTGCATTTAGGGTTAGGGTAGGGTTACATTTAGGGTTAGGATTAAGGTTGGGGCTGGAGTGCATTTGGGGCTAGGGTTAGGAGTAGGGTTACGATTTTGGTTTGGGTTTTTGTTCGTAGAATCCAGATTTATTTTAAAGCTTAGGGTCAGGATTGCATTTTGGGTCAGAATCGAGTGCATTCAGCCTTAGGGTTAGTGTTGAAATTGACGAGTTAGTGTTAGGGTTAGAATCGAGCTCATTTAGGGTCAGAGTTATGGTCAGAATTCGTTAGGGGTAGGGTTTAGCTTAGGGGTTCTGTTCCTAGAATCGAGGATTAGAGTTAGGCTGAAGGTCAGAATTGCATTGTGGGTCAGAATCGCGTGCATTTTGTCTTAGCGTTTGTGTTGAAATCGACGAGTTAGTGTTCGGTTGAGAATCGAGCACATTTAGAGTTAGAGTTATGGTTAGAATTCAGTGCATTTAGGGTTAGGTTCAGGGTTAGTGTTAGGATTAAGGTCAGGGTTAAAGTGCATTTGGGGTTAGGGGTAGGAGTAGGGTTACGATTATGGTTTGGGTTTTTGTTCATAGAATCAAGGTTATTGGTTAAGCTTAGGGTCACGATTGCACTTTGGTTCAGAATGGAGTGCATTTAGGTTAAGGGTTAGTGTTGAAATAGATAAGTTAGTGTTAGGGTTAGAATCGATCACATTTCGAGTTGGAGTTATGGTTAGAATTCAGTGCTTTTAAGGTTGGATTAGGGTTAGTGTTAGGTTTAGGTTCAGCGTTGGAATCGAGTGCATTTAAGGATAGTGTCAGGGTTAGAGTTAGGTTTAGTGTTAGCTTTCGTAGAATCGAGGGTTAGAGTTACGGTTAGGGTTAGGGTTAGTGTGCATTTAGTTATAGGGGTTGGAGTAGGGTTAGGATTAGTGTTAGGGTTAGGGTTTTGGTTAATGTTCATTTAGGGACAGGGGTAGGAGTAGGCTTTGGATTAGTGTCAGCGTTTGTGTTCGTAGAATCGAGGTTTAAGATTAAACTTAGGGTCAGGATTGCTTTTTGGGTCAGCATCGAGTGCATTTAGGCTGAGGGTTATTGTTGAAATCGATGAAATATTGTTCGGGTTAGAATCGAGCACATTTAGGGTTAGAGTTATGGTTAGAATTCGTAAGGGGTAGTGTTAGGGTTAGGCTTTCTGTTAGTAGAATCGAGGTTTTGAGTTAGGCTGAAGGTCAGAATTGCATTGTGGGTGAGAATCGAGTGCATTTTGTTTTAGGGTTTGTGTTGAAATCGACGAGTTAGTGTTCGGGTGAGAAGCGAGCACATTTAGGGTTAGAATTATGGTTAGAATTCAGTGCATTTAGGGTTAGGGTAGGGTTACATTTAGGGTTAGGATTAAGGTTGGGGCTGGAGTGCATTTGGGGCTAGGGTTAGGAGTAGAGTTACGATTTTGGTTTGGGTTTTTGTTCGTAGAATCCAGATTTATTTTTAAGCTTAGGGTCAGGATTGCATTTTGGGTCAGAATCGAGTGCATTCAGGCTTAGGGTTAGTGTTGAAATTGACGAGTTAGTGTTAGGGTTAGAATCGAGCTCATTTAGGGTTAGAGTTATGGTTAGAATTCGTTAGGGGTAGGGTTAGGGTTAGGGGTTCTGTTCCTAGAATCGAGGTTTAGAGTTAGGCTGAAGGTCAGAATTGCATTGTGGGTCAGAATCGCGTGCATTTTGTCTTAGCGTTTGTGTTGAAATCGACGAGTTAGTGTTCGGTTGAGAATCCAGTACATTTCGAGTTAGAGTTATGGTTAGAATTCAGTGCATTTAGGGTTAGGTTCAGGGTTAGTGTTAGGATTAAGGTTAGGGTTAAAGTGCATTTGGGGTTAGGGGTAGGAGTAGGGTTACGATTATGGTTTGGGTTTTTGTTCATAGAATCAAGGTTATTGGTTAAGCTTAGGGTCACGATTGCATTTTGGTTCAGAATGGAGTGCATTTAGGCTAAGGGTTAGTGTTGAAATAGATAAGTTAGTGTTAGGGTTAGAATCGATCACATTTCGAGTTAGAGTTATGGTTAGATTTCAGTGCATTTAGGGTTAGGGTTTGGGTTAGTGTTAGGTTTCGGTTCAGCGTTTGAATCGAGTGCATTTAAGGATAGTGTCAGGGTTAGAGTTAGGTTTAGTGTTAGCTTTCGTAGAATCGAGGGTTAGAGTTACGGTTAGGGTTAGGGTTAGTGTGCATTTAGTTATAGGGGTAGGAGTAGGGTTAGGATTAGTGTTAGGGTTATGGTTTTGGTTAATGTTCATTTAGGGATAGGGGTAGGAGTAGGCTTTGGATTAGTGTCAGCGTTTGTGTTCGTAGAATCGAGGTTTAAGATTAACCTTAGGGTCAGGATTGCTTTTTGGGTCAGCATCGAGTGCATTTAGGCTGAGGGTTAGTGTTGAAATCGATGAAATATTGTTCGGGTTAGAATCGAGCACATTTAGGGTTAGAGTTATGGTTACAATTCGTTAGGGGTAGTGTTAGGGTTAGGCTTTCTGTTCTTAGAATCGAGGTTTTGAGTTAGGCTGAAGGTCAGAATTTCATTGTGGGTCAGAATCGAGTGCATTTTGTTTTAGGGTTTGTGTTGAAATCGACGAGTTAGTGTTCGGGTGAGAAGCGAGCACATTTAGGGTTAGAGTTATGGTTAGAATTCAGTGCATTTAGGGTTAGGGTTAGGGTTACAGTTAGGGTTAGGATTAAGGTTAGGGCTGGAGTGCATTTGGGGCTAGGGTTAGGAGTAGGGTTACGATTATGGTTTGGGTTTTTGTTCGTAGAATCCAGATTTATTTTTAAGCTTAGGGTCAGGATTGCATTTTGGGTCAGAATCGAGTGCATTCAGGCTTAGGGTTAGTGTTGAAATTGACGAGTTAGTGTTAGGGTTAGAATCGAGCTCATTTAGGGTTAAAGTTATGGTTAGAATTCGTTAGGGGTAGGGTTACGTTTAGGGGTCCTGTTCCTAGAATCGAGGTTTAGAGTTAGGCTGAAGGTCAGAATTGCATTGTGGGTCAGAATCGCGTGCATTTTGTCTTAGCGTTTGTGTTGAAATCAAGGAGTTAGTGTTCGGGTGAGAATCGAGCATATTTCGAGTTAGAGTTATGGGTAGAATTCAGTGCATTTAGGGTTAGGTTCAGGGTTAGTGTTAGGATTAAGGTTAGGGTTAGAGTGCATTTGGGGTTAGGGGTAGGAGTAGGGTTCCGATTATGGTTTGGGTTTTTGTTCATAGAATCAAGTTATATGGTTAAGCTTAGGGTCAGGATTGCACTTTGGTTCAGAATGGAGTGCATTTAGGTTAAGGGTTAGTGTTGAAATAGATGAGTTAGTGTTAGGGTTAGAATCGATCACATTTCGAGTTGGAGTTATGGTTAGAATTCATTGCTTTTAAGGTTGGATTAGGGTTAGTGTTAGGTTTAGGTTCAGCGTTGGAATCGAGTGCATTTAAGGATAGTGTCAGGGTTAGAGTTAGGTTTAGTGTTAGCTTTCGTAGAATCGAGGGTTACGGTTAGGGTTAGGGTTAGAGTGCATTTAGTTATAGGGGTAGTAGTAGGGTTAGGATTAGTGTTAGGGTTTGTGTTCCCAGATTAGAGAGTTAGGGTAAAGCTTCGGGTAAGGCTTTCATTTTGGGTCAGAATCGAGTGCATTCAGGCTTAGGGTTAGTGTTGAAATTGACGAGTTAGTGTTAGGGTTAGAATCGAGCTCATTTGTGGTTAGAGTTATGGTTAGAATTCGTTAGGGGTAGGTTTAGGATTAGGGGTTCTGTTCCTAGAATCGAGGTTTGGAGTTAGGCTGAAGGTCAGAATTGCATTGTGGGTCAGAATCGCGTGCATTTTGTCTTAGGGTTTGTGTTGAAATCAACGAGTTAGTGTTCGGTTGAGAATCGAGCACATTTCGAGTTAGAGTTATGGTTAGAATTCAGTGCATTTAGCGTTAGGCTCAGGGTTATTGTTAGGATTAAGGTTAGGGTTAAAGTGCATTTGGGGATAGGGGTAGGAGTAGGGTTCCGATTATGGTTTGGGTTTTTGTTCATAGAATCAAGGTTATTGGGTAAGCTTAGGGTCACGATTGCATTTTGGTTCAGAATGGAGTTCATTTAGGCTAAGGGTTAGTGTTGAAATAGATGACTTAGTGTTAGGGTTAGAATCGATCACATTTCAAGTTAGAGTTATGGTTACAATTCAGTCCTTTTAAGATTGGGTTATGGTTAGTGTTAGGTTTAGGTTCAGCGTTGGAATCGAGTGCATTTAAGGATAGTGTCAGGGTTAGAGTTAGGTTTAGTGATAGCTTTAGTAGAATCGAGGGTTACGGTTAGGGTTAGGGTTAGTGTGCATTTAGTTAAAGGGGTAGGAATAGGGTTAGGATTAGTGTTAGGGTTAGGGTTTTGGTTAATGTTCATTTAGGGATAGGGGTAGTAGTAGGCTTTGGATTAGTGTCAGCGTTTGTATTCGTAGAATCGAGGTTTAAGGTTAAGCTTAGGGTCAGGATTGCTTTTTGGGTCAGCATCGAGTGCATTCAGGCTTAGGGTTAGTGTTGAAATTGACGAGTTAGTGTTAGGGTTAGAATCGAGCTCATTTAGGGTTAGAGTTATGGTTAGAATTCGTTAGGGGTAGGGTTAGGGTTAGGGGTTCTGTTCCTAGAATCAAGGTTTGGAGTTAGGCTGAAGGTCAGAATTGCATTGTGGGTCAGAATCGCGTGCATTTTCTCTTAGGGTTTGTGTTGAAATCAACGAGTTAGTGTTCGGTTGAGAATCGAGCACATTTCGAGTTAGAGTTATGGTTAGAATTCAGTGCATTTAGGGTTAGGCTCAGGGTTAGTGTTAGGATTAAGGTTAGGGTTAAAGTGCATTTGGGGATTGGGGCAGGAGTCGGGTAACGATTATGGTTTGGGTTTTTGTTCATAGAATCAAGGTTATTGGTTAAGCTTAGGGTCACGATTGCATTTTGGTTCACAATGGAGTTCATTTAGGCTAAGGGTTAGTGTTGAAATAGATGACTTAGTGTTAGGGTTAGAATCGATCACATTTCTAGTTAGAGTTATGGTTAGAATTCAGTCCTTTTAAGATTGGGTTAGGGTTAGTGTTAGGTTTAGGTTCAGCGTTGGAATCGAGTGCATTTAAGGATAGTGTCAGGGTTAGAGTTAGGTTTAGTGTTAGCTTTCGTAGAATCGAGGGTTAGGGTTACGGTTAGGGTTAGGGTTAGTGTGCATTTAGTTATAGGGGTAGGAATAGGGTTAGGATTATTGTTAGGGTTAGGGTTTTGGTTAATATTCATTAAGGGATAGGGGTAGTAGTAGGCTTTGGATTAGTGTCAGCGTTTGTATTCGTAGAATCGAGGTTTAAGGTTAAGCTTAGGGTCAGGATTGCTTTTTGGGTCAGCATCGAGTGCATTTAGGCTGAGGGTTATTGTTGAAATCGATGAAATATTGTTCGGGTTAGAATCGAGCACATTTAGGGTTAGAGTTATGGTTAGAATTCGTTAGGGGTAGTGTTAGGGTTAGGCTTTCTGTTCGTAGAATCGAGGTTTTGAGTTAGGCTGAAGGTCAGAATTGCATTGTGGGTGAGAATCGAGTGCATTTTGTTTTAGGGTTTGTGTTGAAATCGACGAGTTAGTGTTCGGGTGAGAAGCGAGCACATTTAGGGTTAGAGTTATGGTTAGAATTCAGTGCATTTAGGGTTAGGGTTAGGGTTACAGTTAGGGTTAGGATTAAGGTTGGGGCTGGAGTGCATTTGGGGCTAGGGTTAGGAGTAGGGTTACGATTTTGGTTTGGGTTTTTGTTCGTAGAATCCAGATTTATTTTTAAGCTTAGGGTCAGGATTGCATTTTGGGTCAGAATCGAGTGCATTCAGGCTTAGGGTTAGTGTTGAAATTGACGAGTTAGTTTTAGGGTTATAATCGAGCTCATTTAGGGTTAGAGTTATGGTTAGAATTCGTTAGGGGTAGGGTTAGGGTTAGGGGTTCTGTTCCTAGAATCGAGGTTTAGAGTTAGGCTGAAGGTCAGAATTGCATTGTGGGTCAGAATCGCGTGCATTTTGTCTTAGGGTTTGTGTTGAAATCGACGAGTTAGTGTTCGGTTGAGAATCGAGCACATTTCGAGTTAGAGTTATGGTTAGAATTCAGTGCATTTAGGGTTAGGTTCAGGGTTAGTGTTAGGATTAAGGTTAGGGTTAAAGTGCATTTGGGGTTAGGGGTAGGAGTAGGGTTACGATTATGGTTTGGGTTTTTGTTCATAGAATCAAGGTTATTGGTTAAGCTTAGGGTCACGATTGCATTTTGGTTCAGAATGGAGTGCATTTAGGCTAAGGGTTAGTGTTGAAATAGATAAGTTAGTGTTAGGGTTAGAATCGATCACATTTCGAGTTAGAGTTATGGTTAGATTTCAGTGCATTTAGGGTTAGGGTTAGGGTTAGTGTTAGGATTCGGTTCAGCGTTTAAATCGAGTGCATTTAAGGATAGTGTCAGGGTTAGAGTTAGGTTTAGTGTTAGCTTTAGTAGAATCGAGGGTTAGAGTTACGGTTAGGGTTAGGGTTTGTGTGCATTTATTTATAGGGGTACGAGTAGGGTTAGGATTAGTGTTAGGGTTAGGGTTTTGGTTAATGTTCATTTAGGGATAGGGGTAGTAGTAGGCTTTGGATTAGTGTCAGCGTTTGTATTCGTAGAATCGAGGTTTAAGGTTAAGCTTAGGGTCAGGATTGCTTTTTGGGTCAGCATCGAGTGAATTTAGGCTGAGGGTTATTGTTGAAATCGATGAAATATTGTTCGGGTTAGAATCGAGCACATTTAGGGTTAGAGTTATGGTTAGAATTCGTTAGGGGTAGTGGTAGGGTTAGGCTTTCTGTTCGTAGAATCGAGGTTTTGAGTTAGGCTGAAGGTCAGAATTGCATTGTGGGTCAGAATCGAGTGCATTTTGTTTTAGGGTTTGTGTTGAAATCGACGAGTTAGTGTTCGGTTGAGAAGCGAGCACATTTAGGGTTAGAGTTATGGTTAGAATTCAGTGCATTTAGGGTTAGGGTAGGGTTACATTTAGGGTTAGGTTTAAGGTTGGGGCTGGAGTGCATTTGGGGCTAGGGTTAGGAGTAGGGTTACGATTTTGGTTTGGGTTTTTGTTCGTAGAATCCAGATTTATTTTAAAGCTTAGGGTCAGGATTGCATTTTGGGTCAGAATCGAGTGCACTCAGCCTTGGGGTTAGTGTTGAAATTGACGAGTTAGTGTTACTGTTAGAATCGAGCTCATTTAGGGTTAGAGTTATGGTTAGAATTCGTTAGGGGTAGGGTTAAGCTCAGGGGTTCTATTCCTAGAATCGAGGTTTAGAGTTAGGCTGAAGGTCAGAATTGCATTGTGGGTCAGAATCGCGTGCATTTTGTCTTAGCGTTTGTGTTGAAATCGACGAGTTAGTGTTCGGTTGAGAATCGAGCACATTTCGAGTTAGAGTTATGGTTAGAATTCAGTGCATTTAGGGTTAGGTTCAGGGTTACTGTTAGGATTAAAGTTAGGGTTAAAGTGCATTTGGGGTTAGGGGTAGGAGTAGGGTTACGATTATGGTTTGGGTTTTTGTTCATAGAATCAAGGTTATTGGTTAAGCTTAGGATCAGGATTGCATTTTGGTTCAGAATGGAGTGCATTTAGGCTAAGGGTTAGTGTTGAAATAGATAAGTTAGTGTTAGGGTTAGAATCGATCACATTTCGAGTTAGAGTTATGGTTAGATTTCAGTGCAATTAGGGTTAGGGTTAGGGTTAGTGTTAGTTTTAAGTTCAGCGTTTGAATCGAGTGCATTTAAGGATAATGTCATTGTTAGAGTTAGGTTTAGTGTTAGCTTTCGTAGAATCGAGGGTTAGGGTTACGGTTAGGGTTAGGGTTAGTGTGCATTTAGTTATAGGGGTAGGAATAGGGTTAGGATTAGTGTTAGGGTTAGGGTTTTGGTTAATGTTCATTTAGGGATAGGGGTAGTAGTAGGCTTTGGATTAGTGTCAGCGTTTGTATTCGTAGAATCGAGGTTTAAGGTTAAGCTTAGGGTCAGGATTGCTTTTTGGGTCAGCATCGAGTGCATTTAGGCTGAGGGTTAGTGTTGAAATCGATGAAATATTGTTTGGGTTAGAATCGAGCACATTTAGGGTTAGAGTTATGGTTAGAATTCGTTAGGGGTAGTGTTAGGGTTAGGCTTTCTGTTCTTAGAATCGAGGTTTTGAGTTAGGCTGAAGGTCAGAATTGCATTGTGGGTCAGAATCGAGTGCATTTTGTTTTAGGGTTTGTGTTGAAATCCACGAGTTAGTGTTCGGGTGAGAAGCGAGCACATTTAGGGTTAGAGTTATGGTTAGAATTCAGTGCATTTAGGGTTAGGGTAGGGTTACAGTTAGGGTTAGGATTAAGGTTGGGGCTGGAGTGCATTTGGGGCTAGGGTTAGGAGTAGGGTTACGATTTTGGTTTGGGTTTTTGTTCATAGAATCCAGATTTATTTTTAAGCTTAGGGTCAGGATTGCATTTTGGGTCAGAATCGAGTGCATTCAGGCTTAGGGTTAGTGTTGAAATTGACGAGTTAGTGTTAGGGTTAGAATCGAGCTCATTTAGGGTTAGAGTTATGGTTAGAATTCGTTAGGGGTAGGGTTAGGGTTAGGGGTTCTCTTCCTAGAATCGTGGTTTAGAGTTAGGCTGAAGGTCAGAATTGCATTGTGCGTCAGAATCGCGTGCATTTTGTCTTAGCGTTTGTGTTGAAATCGACGAGTTAGTGTTCGGTTGAGAATCGAGCACATTTCGAGTTAGAGTTATGGTTAGAATTCAGTGCATTTAGGGTTAGGTTCAGGGTTAGTGTCAGGATTAAGGTTAGGGTTAAAGTGCATTTGGGGTTAGGGGTAGGAGTAGGGTTACGATTATGGTTTGGGTTTTTGTTCAAAGAATCAAGGTTATTGGTTAAGCTTACGGTCACGATTGCATTTTGGGTCAGAATGGAGTGCATTTAGGCTAAGGGTTAGTGTTGAAATAGATAAGTTAGTGTTAGGGTTAGAATCGATCACATTTCGAGTTAGAGTTATGGTTAGATTTCAGTGCATTTACGGTTAGGGTTAGGGTTAGTGTCAGGTTTCGGTTCAGCGTTTGAATCAAGTGCATTTAAGGATAGTGTCAGGGTTATAGTTAGATTTAGTGTTAGCTTTCGTAGAATCGAGGGTTAGAGTTAGGGTTAGGGTTAGGGTTAGTGTGCATTTAGTTATAGGGGTAGGAGTAGGGTTAGGATTAGTGTTAGGGTTAGGGTTTTGGTTAATGTTCATTTAGGGACAGGGGTAGGAGTAGGCTTTGGATTAGTGTCAGCGTTTGTGTTCGTAGAATCGAGGTTTAAGATTAAGCCTAGGGTCAGGATTGCTTTTTGGGTCAGCATCGAGTGCATTTAGGCTGAGGGTTATTGTTGAAATCGATGAAATATTGTTCGGGTTAGAATCGAGCACATTTAGGGTTAGAGTTATGGTTAGAATTCGTTAGGGGTAGTGTTAGGGTTAGGCTTTCTGTTCTTAGAATCGAGGTTTTGAGTTAGGCTGAAGGTCAGAATTGCATTGTGGGTTAGAATCGAGTGCATTTTGTTTTAGGGTTTGTGTTGAAATCGACGAGTTAGTGTTCGGGTGAGAAGCGAGCACATTTAGGGTTAGAGTTATGGTTAGAATTCAGTGCATTTAGGGTTAGGGTAGGGTTACATTTAGGGTTAGGATTGAGGTTGGGGCTGGAGTGCATTTGGGGCTAGGGTTAGGAGTAGGGTTACGATTTTGGTTTGGGTTTTTGTTCGTAGAATCCAGATTTATTTTAAAGCTTAGGGTCAGGATTGCATTTTGGGTCAGAATCGAGTGCATTCAGCCTTAGGGTTAGTGTTGAAATTGACGAGTTAGTGTTAGGGTTAGAATCGAGCTCATTTAGGGTTAGAGTTATGGTTAGAATTCGTTAGGGGTAGGGTTAGGGTTAGGGGTTCTCTTCCTAGAATCGAGGTTTAGAGTTAGGCTGAAGGTCAGAATTGCATTGTGGGTCAGAATCGCGTGCATTTTGTCTTAGCGTTTGTGTTGAAATCGACGAGTTAGTGTTCGATTGAGAATCGAGCACATTTCGAGTTAGAGTTATGGTTAGAATTCAGTACATTTAGGGTTAGGCTCAGGGTTAGTGTTAGGATTAAGGTTAGGGTTAAAGTGCATTTGGGGTTAGGGGTAGGAGTAGGGTTACGATTATGGTTTGGGTTTTTGTTCAAAGAATCAAGGTTATTGGTTAAGCTTAGGGTCACGATTGCATTTTGGTTCAGAATGGAGTGCATTTAGGCTAAGGGTTAGTGTTGAAATAGATAAGTTTGTGTTAGGGTTAGAATCGATCACATTTCGAGTTAGAGTTATGGTTAGATTTCAGTACATTTAGGGTTAGGGTTTGGGTTAGTGTTAGGTATCGGTTCAGCGTTTGGATCGAGTGCATTTAAGGATAGTGTCAGGGTTAGAGTTAGGTTTAGTGTTAGCTTTCGTAGAATCGAGGGTTAGAGTTACGGTTAGGGTTAGGGTTAGTGTGCATTTAGTTATAGGGGTAGGAGTAGGGTTAGGATTAGTGTTAGGGTTAGGGTTTTGGTTAATGTTCATATAGGGATAGGGATAGGAGTAGGCTTTGGATTAGTGTCAGCGTTTGTGTTCGTAGGATCGAGGTTTAAGATTAAGCTTAGGGTCAGGATTGCTTTTTGGGTCAGCATCGAGTGCATTTAGGCTGAGGGTTATTGTTGAAATCGATGAAATATTGTTCGGGTTAGAATCGAGCACATTTAGGGTTAGAGTTATGGTTAGAATTCGTTAGGGGTAGTGTTAGGGTTAGGCTTTCTGTTCGTAGAATCGAGGTTTTGAGTTAGGCTGAAGGTCAGAATTGCATTGTGGGTGAGAATCGAGTGCATTTTGTTTTAGGGTTTGTGTTGAAATCGACGAGTTAGTGTTCGGGTGAGAAGGGAGCACATTTAGGGTTAGAGTTATGGTTAGAATTCAGTGCATTTAGGGTTAGGGTAGGGTTACATTTAGGGTTAGGATTAAGGTTGGGGCTGGAGTGCATTTGGGGCTAGGGTTAGGAGTAGGGTTACGATTTTGGTTTGGGTTTTTGTTCGAAGAATCCAGATTTATTTTAAAGCTTAGGGTCAGGATTGCATTTTGGGTCAGAATCGAGTGCATTCAGCCTTAGGGTTAGTGTTGAAATTGACGAGTTAGTGTTAGGGTTAGAATCGAGCTCATTTAGGGTCAGAGTTATGGTCAGAATTCGTTAGGGGTAGGGTTAAGCTTAGGGGTTCTGTTCCTAGAATCGAGGATTAGAGTTAGGCTGAAGGTCAGAATTGCATTGTGGGTCAGAATCGCGTGCATTTTGTCTTAGCGTTTGTGTTGAAATCGACGAGTTAGTGTTCGGTTGAGAATCGAGCACATTTCGAGTTAGAGTTATGGTTAGAATTCAGTGCATTTAGGGTTAGGTTCAGGGTTAGTGTTAGGATTAAGGTCAGGGTTAAAGTGCATTTGGGGTTAGGGGTAGGAGTAGGGTTACGATTATGGTTTGGGTTTTTGTTCATAGAATCAAGGTTATTGGTTAAGCTTAGGGTCACGATTGCATTTTGGTTCAGAATGGAGTGCATTTAGGTTAAGGGTTAGTGTTGCAATAGATGAGTTAGTGTTAGGGTTAGAATCGATCACATTTCGAGTTGGAGTTATGGTTAGAATTCAGTGCTTTTAAGGTTGGATTAGGGTTAGTGTTAGGTTTAGGTTCAGCGTTGGAATCGAGTGCATTTAAGGATAGTGTCAGGGTTAGAGTTAGGTTTAGTGTTAGCTTTCGTAGAATCGAGGGTTAGAGTTACGGTTAGGGTTAGGGTTAGTGTGCATTTAGTTATAGGGGTTGGAGTAGGGTTAGGATTAGTGTTAGGGTTAGGGTTTTGGTTAATGTTCATTTAGGGACAGGGGTAGCAGTAGGCTTTGGATTAGTGTCAGCGTTTGTGTTCGTAGAATCGAGGTTTAAGATTAAACTTAGGGTCAGGATTGCTTTTTGGGTCAGCATCGAGTGCATTTAGGCTGAGGGTTATTGTTGAAATCGATGAAATATTGTTCGGGTTAGAATCGAGCACATTTAGGGTTAGAGTTATGGTTAGAATTCGTAAGGGGTAGTGTTAGGGTTAGGCTTTCTGTTAGTAGAATCGAGGTTTTGAGTTAGGCTGAAGGTCAGAATTGCATTGTGGGTGAGAATCGAGTGCATTTTGCTTTAGGGTTTGTGTTGAAATCGACGAGTTAGTGTTCGGGTGAGAAGCGAGCACATTTAGGGTTAGAATTATGGTTAGAATTCAGTGCATTTAGGGTTAGGGTAGGGTTACATTTAGGATTAGGATTAAGGTTGGGGCTGGAGTGCATTTGGGGCTAGGGTTAGGAGTAGAGTTACGATTTTGGTTTGGGTTTTTGTTCGTAGAATCCAGATTTATTTTTAAGCTTAGGGTCAGGATTGCATTTTGGGTCAGAATCGAGTGCATTCAGGCTTAGGGTTAGTGTTGAAATTGACGAGTTAGTGTTAGGGTTAGAATCGAGCTCATTTAGGGTTAGAGTTATGGTTAGAATTCGATAGGGGTAGGGTTAGGGTTAGGGGTTCTGTTCCTAGAATCGAGGTTTAGAGTTAGGCTGAAGGTCAGAATTGCATTGTGGGTCAGAATCGCGTGCATTTTGTCTTAGCGTTTGTGTTGAAATCGACGAGTTAGTGTTCGGTTGAGAATCCAGTACATTTCGAGTTAGAGTTATGGTTAGAATTCAGTGCATTTAGGGTTAGGTTCAGGGTTAGTGTTAGGATTAAGGTTAGGGTTAAAGTGCATTTGGGGTTAGGGGTAGGAGTAGGGTTACGATTATGGTTTGGGTTTTTGTTCATAGAATCAAGGTTATTGGTTAAGCTTAGGGTCACGATTGCATTTTGGTTCAGAATGGAGTGCATTTAGGCTAAGGGTTAGTGTTGAAATAGATAAGTTAGTGTTAGGGTTAGAATCGATCACATTTCGAGTTAAAGTTATGGTTAGATTTCAATGCATTTAGGGTTAGGGTTTGGGTTAGTGTTAGGTTTCGGTTCAGCGTTTGAATCGAGTGCATTTAAGGATAGTGTCAGGGTTAGAGTTAGGTTTAGTGTTAGGTTTCGTAGAATCGAGGGTTAGAGTTACGGTTAGGGTTAGGGTTAGTGTGCATTTAGTTATAGGGGTAGGAGTAGGGTTAGGATTAGTGTTAGGGTTAGGGTTTTGGTTAATGTTCATTTAGGGATAGGGGTAGGAGTAGGCTTTGGATTAGTGTCAGCGTTTGTGTTCGTAGAATCGAGGTTTAAGATTAACCTTAGGGTCAGGATTGCTTTTTGGGTCAGCATCGAGTGCATTTAGGCTGAGGGTTAGTGTTGAAATCGATGAAATTTTGTTCGGGTTAGAATCGAGCACATTTAGGGTTAGAGTTATGGTTACAATTCGTTAGGGGTAGTGTTAGGGTTAGGCTTTCTGTTCGTAGAATCGAAGTTTTGAGTTAGGCTGAAGGTCAGAATTTCATTGTGGGTCAGAATCGAGTGCATTTTGTTTTAGGGTTTGTGTTGAAATCGACGAGTTAGTGTTCGGGTGAGAAGCGAGCACATTTAGGGTTAGAGTTATGGTTAGAATTCAGTGCATTTAGGGTTAGGGTTAGGGTTACAGTTAGGGTTAGGATTAAGGTTAGGGCTGGAGTGCATTTGGGGCTAGGGTTAGGAGTAGGGTTACGATTATGGTTTGGGTTTTTGTTCGTAGAATCCAGATTTATTTTTAAGCTTAGGGTCAGGATTGCATTTTCGGTCAGAATCGAGTGCATTCAGGCTTAGGGTTAGTGTTGAAATTGACGAGTTAGTGTTAGGGTTAGAATCGAGCTCATTTAGGGTTAAAGTTATGGTTAGAATTCGTTAGGGGTAGGGTTACGTTTAGGGGTCCTGTTCCTAGAATCGAGGTTTAGAGTTAGGCTGAAGGTCAGAATTGCATTGTGGGTCAGAATCGCGTGCATTTTGTCTTAGCGTTTGTGTTGAAATCAACGAGTTAGTGTTCGGGTGAGAATCGAGCATATTTCGAGTTAGAGTTATGGGTAGAATTCAGTGCATTTAGGGTTAGGTTCAGGGTTAGTGTTAGGATTAAGGTTAGGGTTAGAGTGCATTTGGGGTTAGGGGTAGGAGTAGGGTTCCGATTATGGTTTGGGTTTTTGTTCATAGAATCAAGTTATATGGTTAAGCTTAGGGTCAGGATTGCACTTTGGTTCAGAATGGAGTGCATTTAGGTTAAGGGTTAGTGTTGAAATAGATGAGTTAGTGTTAGGGTTAGAATCGATCACATTTCGAGTTGGAGTTATGGTTAGAATTCAGTGCTTTTAAGGTTGGATTAGGGTTAGTGTTAGGTTTAGGTTCAGCGTTGGAATCGAGTGCATTTAAGGATAGTGTCAGGGTTAGAGTTAGGTTTAGTGTTAGCTTTCGTAGAATCGAGGGTTACGGTTAGGGTTAGGGTTAGAGTGCATTTAGTTATAGGGGTAGTAGTAGGGTTAGGATTAGGGTTAGGGTTTGTGTTCCCAGATTAGAGAGTTAGGGTAAAGCTTCGGGTAAGGCTTTCATTTTGGGTCAGAATCGAGTGCATTCAGGCTTAGGGTTAGTGTTGAAATTGACGAGTTAGTGTTAGGGTTAGAATCGAGCTCATTTGTGGTTAGAGTTATGGTTAGAATTCGTTAGGGGTAGGTTTAGGATTAGGGGTTCTGTTCCTAGAATCGAGGTTTGGAGTTAGGCTGAAGGTCAGAATTGCATTGTGGGTCAGAATCGCGTGCATTTTGTCTTAGGGTTTGTGTTGAAATCAACGAGTTAGTGTTCGGTTGAGAATCGAGCACATTTCGAGTTAGAGTTATGGTTAGAATTCAGTGCATTTACCGTTAGGCTCAGGGTTATTGTTAGGATTAAGGTTAGGGTTAAAGTGCATTTGGGGATAGGGGTAGGAGTAGGGTTCCGATTATGGTTTGGGTTTTTGTTCATAGAATCAAGGTTATTGGGTAAGCTTAGGGTCACGATTGCATTTTGGTTCAGAATGGAGTTCATTTAGGCTAAGGGTTAGTGTTGAAATAGATGACTTAGTGTTAGGGTTAGAATCGATCACATTTCAAGTTAGAGTTATGGTTACAATTCAGTCCTTTTAAGATTGGGTTATGGTTAGTGTTAGGTTTAGGTTCAGCGTTGGAATCGAGTGCATTTAAGGATAGTGTCAGGGTTAGAGTTAGGTTTAGTGATAGCTTTAGTAGAATCGAGGGTTACGGTTAGGGTTAGGGTTAGTGTGCATTTAGTTAAAGGGGTAGGAATAGGGTTAGGTTTAGTGTTAGGGTTAGGGTTTTGGTTAATGTTCATTTAGGGATAGGGGTAGTAGTAGGCTTTGGATTAGTGTCAGCATTTGTATTCGTAGAATCGAGGTTTAAGGTTAAGCTTAGGGTCAGGATTGCTTTTTGGGTCAGCATCGAGTGCATTCAGGCTTAGGGTTAGTGTTGAAATTGACGAGTTAGTGTTAGGGTTAGAATCGAGCTCATTTAGGGTTAGAGTTATGGTTAGAATTCGTTAGGGGTAGGGTTAGGGTTAGGGGTTCTGTTCCTAGAATCAAGGTTTGGAGTTAGGCTGAAGGTCAGAATTGCATTGTGGGTCAGAATCGCGTGCATTTTCTCTTAGGGTTTGTGTTGAAATCAACGAGTTAGTGTTCGGTTGAGAATCGAGCACATTTCGAGTTAGAGTTATGGTTAGAATTCAGTGCATTTAGGGTTAGGTTCAGGGTTAGTGTCAGGATTAAGGTTAGGGTTAAAGTGCATTTGGGGATTGGGGCAGGAGTAGGGTAACGATTATGGTTTGGGTTTTTGTTCATAGAATCAAGGTTATTGGTTAAGCTTAGGGTCACGATTGCATTTTGGTTCACAATGGAGTTCATTTAGGCTAAGGGTTAGTGTTGAAATAGATGACTTAGTGTTAGGGTTAGAATCGATCACATTTCTAGTTAGAGTTATGGTTAGAATTCAGTCCTTTTAAGATTGGGTTAGGGTTAGTGTTAGGTTTAGGTTCAGCGTTGGAATCGAGTGCATTTAAGGATAGTGTCAGGGTTAGAGTTAGGTTTAGTGTTAGCTTTCGTAGAATCGAGGGTTAGAGTTACGGTTAGGGTTAGGGTTAGTGTGCATTTAGTTATAGGGGTTGGAGTAGGGTTAGGATTAGTGTTAGGGTTAGGGTTTTGGTTAATGTTCATTTAGGGACAGGGGTAGGAGTAGGCTTTGGATTAGTGTCAGCGTTTGTGTTCGTAGAATCGAGGTTAAAGATTAAACTTAGGGTCAGGATTGCTTTTTGGGTCAGCATCGAGTGCATTTAGGCTGAGGGTTATTGTTGAAATCGATGAAATATTGTTCGGGTTAGAATCGAGCACATTTAGGGTTAGAGTTATGGTTAGAATTCGTAAGGGGTAGTGTTAGGGTTAGGCTTTCTGTTCTTAGAATCGAGGTTTTTAGTTAGGCTGAAGGTCAGAATTGCATTGTGGGTGAGAATCGAGTGCATTTTGCTTTAGGGTTTGTGTTGAAATCGACGAGTTAGTGTTCGGGTGAGAAGCGAGCACATTTAGGGTTAGAGTTATGGTTAGAATTCAGTGCATTTAGGGTTAGGGTAGGGTTACATTTAGGGTTAGGATTAAGGTTGGGGCTGGAGTGCATTTGGGGCTAGGGTTAGGAGTAGGGTTACGATTTTGGTTTGGGTTTTTGTTCGTAGAATCCAGATTTATTTTTAAGCTTAGGGTCAGGATTGCATTTTGGGTCAGAATCGAGTGCATTCAGGCTTAGGGTTAGTGTTGAAATTGACGAGTTAGTGTTAGGGTTAGAATCGAGCTCATTTAGGGTTAGAGTTATGGTTAGAATTCGTTAGGGGTAGGGTTAGGGTTAGGGATTCTCTTCCTAGAATCGAGGTTTAGAGTTAGGCTGAAGGTCAGAATTGCATTGTGGGTCAGAATCGCGTGCATTTTGTCTTAGCGTTTGTGTTGAAATCGACGAGTTAGTGTTCGGTTGAGAATCGAGCACATTTCGAGTTAGAGTTATCGTTAGAATTCAGTGCATTTAGGGTTAGGTTCAGGGTTACTGTTAGGATTAAAGTTGGGGTTAAAGTGCATTTGGGGTTAGGGGTAGGAGTAGGGTTACGATTATGGTTTGGGTTTTTGTTCATAGAATCAAGGTTATTGGTTAAGCTTAGGATCACGATTGCATTTTGGTTCAGAATGGAGTGCATTTAGGCTAAGGGTTAGTGTTGAAATAGATAAGTTAGTGTTAGGGTTAGAATCGATCACATTTCGAGTTAGAGTTATGGTTAGATTTCAGTGCATTTAGGGTTAGGGTTAGGGTTAGTGTTAGTTTTAAGTTCAGCGTTTGAATCGAGTGCATTTAAGGATAATGTCATTGTTAGAGTTAGGTTTAGTGTTAGCTTTCGTAGAATGGAGGGTTAGAGTTACGGTTAGGGTTAGGGTTAGTGTGCATTTAGTTATAGGGGTAGGAATAGGGTTAGGATTAGTGTTAGGGTTAGGGTTTTGGTTAATGTTCATTTAGGGATAGGGGTAGTAGTAGGCTTTGGATTAGTGTCAGCGTTTGTATTCGTAGAATCGAGGTTTAAGGTTAAGCTTAGGGTCAGGATTGCTTTTTGGGTCAGCATCGAGTGCATTTAGGCTGAGGGTTAGTGTTGAAATCGATGAAATATTGTTTGGGTTAGAATCGAGCACATTTAGGGTTAGAGTTATGGTTAGAATTCGTTAGGGGTAGTGTTAGGGTTAGGCTTTCTGTTCTTAGAATCGAGGTTTTGCGTTAGGCTGAAGGTCAGAATTGCATTGTGGGTCAGAATCGAGTGCATTTTGTTTTAGGGTTTGTGTTGAAATCGACGAGTTAGTGTTCGGGTGAGAAGCGAGCACATTTAGGGTTAGAGTTATGGTTAGAATTCAGTGCATTTAGGGTTAGGGTAGGGTTACAGTTAGGGTTAGGATTAAGGTTGGGGCTGGAGTGCATTTGGGGCTAGGGTTAGGAGTAGGGTTACTATTTTGGTTTGGGTTTTTGTTCGTAGAATCCAGATTTATTTTTAAGCTTAGGGTCAGGATTGCATTTTGGGTCAGAATCGAGTGCATTCAGGCTTAGGGTTAGTGTTGAAATTGACGAGTTAGTGTTAGGGTTAGAATCGAGCTCATTTAGGGTTAGAGTTATGGTTAGAATTCGTTAGGGGTAGGGTTAGGGTTAGGGGTTCTGTTCCTAGAATCGAGGTTTAGAGTTAGGCTGAAGGTCAGAATTGCATTGTGGGTCAGAATCGCGTGCATTTTGTCTTAGGGTTTGTGTTGAAATCGACGAGTTAGTGTTCGGTTGAGAATCGAGCACATTTAGAGTTAGAGTTATGGTTAGAATTCAGTGCATTTAGGGTTCGGTTCAGGGTTAGTGTTAGGATTAAGGTTAGGGTTAAAGTGCATTTGGGGTTAGGGGTAGGAGTAGGGTTACGATTATGGTTTGGGTTTTTGTTCATAGAATCAAGGTTATTGGTTAAGCTTAGGGTCACGATTGCATTTTGGTTCAGAATGGAGTGCATTTAGGCTAAGGGTTAGTGTTGAAATAGATAAGTTAGTGTTAGGGTTAGAATCGATCACATTTCGAGTTAGAGTTATGGTTAGATTTCAGTGCATTTAGGGTTAGGGTTAGGGTTAGTGTTAGGATTCGGTTCACCGTTTAAATCGAGTGCATTTAAGGATAGTGTCAGGGTTTGAGTTAGGTTTAGTGTTAGCTTTAGTAGAATCGAGGGTTAGAGTTACGGTTAGGGTTAGGGTTTGTGTGCATTTATTTATAGGGGTACGAGTAGGGTTAGGATTAGTGTTAGGGTTAGGGTTTTGGTTAATGTTCATTTAGGGATAGGGGTAGTAGTAGGCTTTGGATTAGTGTCAGCGTTTGTATTCGTAGAATCGAGGTTTAAGGTTAAGCTTAGGGTCAGGATTGCTTTTTGGGTCAGCATCGAGTGCATTTAGGCTGAGGGTTATTGTTGAAATCGATGAAATATTGTTCGGGTTAGAATCGAGCACATTTAGGGTTAGAGTTATGGTTAGAATTCGTTAGGGGTAGTGTTAGGGTTAGGCTTTCTGTTCTTAGAATCGAGGTTTTGAGTTAGGCTGAAGGTCAGAATTGCATTGTGGGTGAGAATCGAGTGCATTTTGCTTTAGGGTTTGTGTTGAAATCGACGAGTTAGTGTTCGGGTGAGAAGCGAGCACATTTAGGGTTAGAGTTATGGTTAGAATTCAGTGCATTTAGGGTTAGGGTAGGGTTACAGTTAGGGTTAGGATTAAGGTTGGGGCTGGAGTGCATTTGGGGCTAGGGTTAGGAGTAGGGTTACGATTTTGGTTTGGGTTTTTGTTCGTAGAATCCAGATTTATTTTAAAGCTTAGGGTCAGGATTGCATTTTGGGTCAGAATCGAGTGCATTCAGGCTTAGGGTTAGTGATGAAATTGACGAGTTAGTGTTAGGGTTAGAATCGAGCTCATTTAGGGTTAGAGTTATGGTTAGAATTCGTTAGGGGTAGGGTTAAGCTTAGGGGTTCTATTCCTAGAATCGAGGTTTAGAGTTAGGCTGAAGGTCAGAATTGCATTGTGGGTCAGAATCGCGTGCATTTTGTCTTAGCGTTTGTGTTGAAATCGACGAGTTAGTGTTCGGTTGAGAATCGAGCACATTTCGAGTTAGAGTTATGGTTAGAATTCAGTGCATTTAGGGTTAGGTTCAGGGTTACTGTTAGGATTAAAGTTGGGGTTAAAGTGCATTTGGGGTTAGGGGTAGGAGTAGGGTTACGATTATGGTTTGGGTTTTTGTTCATAGAATCAAGGTTATTGGTTAAGCTTAGGATCACGATTGCATTTTGGTTCAGAATGGAGTGCATTTAGGCTAAGGGTTAGTGTTGAAATAGATAAGTTAGTGTTAGGGTTAGAATCGATCACATTTCGAGTTAGAGTTATGGTTAGATTTCAGTGCATTTAGGGTTAGGGTTAGGGTTAGTGTTAGTTTTAAGTTCAGCGTTTGAATCGAGTGCATTTAAGGATAATGTCATTGTTAGAGTTAGGTTTAGTGTTAGCTTTCGTAGAATCGAGGGTTAGAGTTACGGTTAGGGTTAGGGTTAGTGTGCATTTAGTTATAGGGGTAGGAATAGGGTTAGGATTAGTGTTAGGGTTAGGGTTTTGGTTAATGTTCATTTAGGGATAGGGGTAGTAGTAGGCTTTGGATTAGTGTCAGCGTTTGTATTCGTAGAATCGAGGTTTAAGGTTAAGCTTAGGGTCAGGATTGCTTTTGGGTCAGCATCGAGTGCATTTAGGCTGAGGGTTAGTGTTGAAATCGATGAAATATTGTTCGGGTTAGAATCGAGCACATTTAGGGTTAGAGTTATGGTTAGAATTCGTTAGGGGTAGTGTTAGGGTTAGGCTTTCTGTTCTTAGAATCGAGGTTTTGAGTTAGGCTGAAGGTCAGAATTGCATTGTGGGTCAGAATCGAGTGCATTTTGTTTTAGGGTTTGTGTTGAAATCGACGAGTTAGTGTTCGGGTGAGAAACGAGCACATTTAGGGTTAGAGTTATGGTTAGAATTCAGTGCATTTAGGGTTAGGGTAGGGTTACAGTTAGGGTTAGGATTAAGGTTGGGGCTGGAGTGCATTTGGGGTTAGGGGTAGGAGTAGGGTTACGATTATGGTTTGGGTTTTTGTTCATAGAATCAAGGTTATTGGTTAAGCTTAGGGTCACGATTGCATTTTGGTTCAGAATGGAGTGCATTTAGGCTAAGGGTTAGTGTTGAAATAGATAAGTTAGTGTTAGGGTTAGAATCGATCACATTTCGAGTTAGAGTTATGGTTAGATTTCAGTGCATTTAGGGTTAGGGTTAGGGTTAGTGTTAGGATTCGGTTCACCGTTTAAATCGAGGGCATTTAAGGATAGTGTCAGGGTTTGAGTTAGGTTTAGTGTTAGCTTTAGTAGAATCGAGGGTTAGAGTTACGGTTAGGGTTAGGGTTTGTGTGCATTTATTTATAGGGGTAGGAGTAGGGTTAGGATTAGTGTTAGGGTTAGGGTTTTGGTTAATGTTCATTTAGGGATAGGGGTAGTAGTAGGCTTTGGATTAGTGTCAGCGTTTGTATTCGTAGAATCGAGGTTTAAGGTTAAGCTTAGGGTCAGGATTGCTTTTTGGGTCAGCATCGAGTGAATTTAGGCTGAGGGTTATTGTTGAAATCGATGAAATATTGTTCGGGTTAGAATCGAGCACATTTAGGGTTAGAGTTATGGTTAGAATTCGTTAGGGGTAGTGGTAGGGTTAGGCTTTCTGTTCGTAGAATCGAGGTTTTGATTTAGGCTGAAGGTCAGAATTGCATTGTGGGTCAGAATCGAGTGCATTTTGTTTTAGGGTTTGTGTTGAAATCGACGAGTTAGTGTTCGGTTGAGAAGCGAGCACATTTAGGGTTAGAGTTATGGTTAGAATTCAGTGCATTTAGGGTTAGGGTAGGGTTACATTTAGGGTTAGGATTAAGGTTGGGGCTGGAGTGCATTTGGGGCTAGGGTTAGGAGTAGGGTTACGATTTTGGTTTGGGTTTTTGTTCGTAGAATCCAGATTTATTTTAAAGCTTAGGGTCAGGATTGCATTTTGGGTCAGAATCGAGTGCATTCAGCCTTGGGGTTAGTGTTGAAATTGACGAGTTAGTGTTAGGGTTAGAATCGAGCTCATTTAGGGTTAGAGTTATGGTTAGAATTCGTTAGGGGTAGGGTTAAGCTTAGGGGTTCTATTCCTAGAATCGAGGTTTAGAGTTAGGCTGAAGGTCAGAATTGCATTGTGGGTCAGAATCGCGTGCATTTTGTCTTAGCGTTTGTGTTGAAATCGACGAGTTAGTGTTCGGTTGAGAATCGAGCACATTTCGAGTTAGAGTTATGGTTAGAATTCAGTGCATTTAGGGTTAGGTTCAGGGTTACTGTTAGGATTAAAGTTAGGGTTAAAGTGCATTTGGGGTTAGGGGTAGGAGTAGGGTTACGATTATGGTTTGGGTTTTTGTTCATAGAATCAAGGTTATTGGTTAAGCTTAGGATCACGATTGCATTTTGGTTCAGAATGGAGTGCATTTAGGCTAAGGGTTAGTGTTGAAATAGATAAGTTAGTGTTAGGGTTAGAATCGATCACATTTCGAGTTAGAGTTATGGTTAGATTTCAGTGCATTTAGGGTTAGGGTTAGGGTTAGTGTTAGTTTTAAGTTCAGCGTTTGAATCGAGTGCATTTAAGGATAATGTCATTGTTAGAGTTAGGTTTAGTGTTAGCTTTCGTAGAATCGAGGGTTAGAGTTACGGTTAGGGTTAGGGTTAGTGTGCATTTAGTTATAGGGGTAGGAATAGGGTTAGGATTAGTGTTAGGGTTAGGGTTTTGGTTAATGTTCATTTAGGGATAGGGGTAGTAGTAGGCTTTGGATTAGTGTCAGCGTTTGTATTCGTAGAATCGGGGTTTAAGGTTAAGCTTAGGGTCAGGATTGCTTTTTGGGTCAGCATCGAGTGCATTTAGGCTGAGGGTTAGTGTTGAAATCGATGAAATATTGTTTGGGTTAGAATCGAGCACATTTAGGATTAGAGTTATGGTTAGAATTCGTTAGGGGTAGTGTTAGGGTTAGGCTTTCTGTTCTTAGAATCGAGGTTTTGAGTTAGGCTGAAGGTCAGAATTGCATTGTGGGTCAGAATCGAGTGCATTTTGTTTTAGGGTTTGTGTTGAAATCGACGAGTTAGTGTTCGGGTGAGAAGCGAGCACATTTAGGGTTAGAGTTATGGTTAGAATTCAGTGCATTTAGGGTTAGGGTAGGGTTACAGTTAGGGTTAGGATTAAGGTTGGGGCTGGAGTGCATTTGGGGCTAGGGTTAGGAGTAGGGTTACGATTTTGGTTTGGGTTTTTGTTCGTAGAATCCAGATTTATTTTTAAGCTTAGGGTCAGGATTGCATTTTGGGTCAGAATCGAGTGCATTTAGGCTGAGGGTTAGTGTTGAAATCGATGAAATATTGTTTGAGTTAGAATCGAGCACATTTAGGATTAGAGTTATGGTTAGAATTCGTTAGGGGTAGTGTTAGGGTTAGGCTTTCTGTTCTTAGAATCGAGGTTTTGAGTTAGGCTGAAGGTCAGAATTGCATTGTGGGTCAGAATCGAGTGCATTTTGTTTTAGGGTTTGTGTTGAAATCGACGAGTTAGTGTTCGGTTGAGAAGCGAGCACATTTAGGGTTAGAGTTATGGTTAGAAATCAGTGCATTTAGGGTTAGGGTAGGGTTACATTTAGGGTTAGGATTAAGGTTGGGGCTGGAGTGCATTTGGGGCTAGGGTTAGGAGTAGGGTTACGATTTTGGTTTGGGTTTTTGTTCGTAGAATCCAGATTTATTTTTAAGCTTAGGGTCAGGATTGCATTTTGGGTCAGAATCGAGTGCATTCAGGCTTAGGGGTAGTGTTGAAATTGACGAGTTAGTGTTAGGGTTAGAATCGAGCTCATTTAGGGTTAAAGTTATGGTTAGAATTCGTTAGGGGTAGGGTTAGGGTTAGGGGTTCTGTTCCTAGAATCGAGGTTTAGAGTTAGGCTGAAGGTCAGAATTGCATTGTGGGTCAGAATCGCGTGCATTTTGTCTTAGGGTTTGTGTTGAAATCGACGAGTTAGTGTTCGGTTGAGAATCGAGCACATTTCGAGTTAGAGTTATGGTTAGAATTCAGTGCATTTAGGGTTAGGTTCAGGGTTAGTGTTAGGATTAAGGTTAGGGTTAAAGTGCATTTGGGGTTAGGGGTAGGAGTAGGGTTACGATTATGGTTTGGGTTTTTGTTCATAGAATCAAGGTTATTGGTTAAGCTTAGGGTCACGATTGCATTTTGGTTCAGAATGGAGTGCATTTAGGCTAAGGGTTAGTGTTGAAATAGATAAGTTAGTGTTAGGGTTAGAATCGATCACATTTCGAGTTAGAGTTATGGTTAGATTTCAGTGCATTTAGGGTTAGGGTTAGGGTTAGGGTTAGGTTTAGGTTCAGCGTTTGAATCGAGTGCATTTAAGGATAGTGTCAGGGTTAGAGTTAGGTTTAGTGTTAGCTTTCGTAGAATCGAGGGTTAGAGTTACTGTTAGGGTTAGGGTTAGTGTGCATTTAGTTATAGGGGTAGGAGTAGGGTTAGGATTAGTGTTAGGGTTAGGGTTTTGGTTAATGTTCATTTAGGGATAGGGGTAGGAGTAGGCTTTGGATTAGTGTCAGCGTTTGTGTTCGTAGAATCGAGGTTTAAGATTAAGCTTAGGGTCAGGATTGCTTTTTGGGTCAGCATCGAGTGCATTTATGCTGAGGGTTATTGTTGAAATCGATGAAATATTGTTCGGGTTAGAATCGAGCACATTTAGGGTTAGAGTTATGGTTAGAATTCGTTAGGGGTAGTGTTAGGGTTAGGCTTTCTGTTCGTAGAATCGAAGTTTTGAGTTAGGCTGAAGGTCAGAATTTCATTGTGGGTCAGAATCGAGTGCATTTTGTTTTAGGGTTTGTGTTGAAATCGACGAGTTAGTGTTCGGGTGAGAAGCGAGCACATTTAGGGTTAGAGTTATGGTTAGAATTCAGTGCATTTAGGGTTAGGTTCAGGGTTAGTGTTAGGATTAAGGTTAGGGTTAAAGTGCATTTGGGGTTAGGGGTAGGAGTAGGGTTACGATTATGGTTTGGGTTTTTGTTCATAGAATCAAGGTTATTGGTTAAGCTTAGGGTCACGATTGCATTTTGGTTCAGAATGGAGTGCATTTAGGCTAAGGGTTAGTGTTGAAATAGATAAGTTAGTGTTAGGGTTAGAATCGATGACATTTCGAGTTAGAGTTATGGTTAGATTTCAGTGCATTTAGGGTTAGGGTTAGGGTTAGTGTTAGGATTCGGTTCACCGTTTAAATCGAGGGCATTTAAGGATAGTGTCAGGGTTTGAGTTAGGTTTAGTGTTAGCTTTAGTAGAATCGAGGGTTAGAGTTACGGTTAGGGTTAGGGTTTGTGTGCATTTATTTATAGGGGTAGGAGTAGGGTTAGGATTAGTGTTAGGGTTAGGGTTTTGGTTAATGTTCATTTAGGGATAGGGGTAGTAGTAGGCTTTGGATTAGTGTCAGCGTTTGTATTCGTAGAATCGAGGTTTAAGGTTAAGCTTAGGGTCAGGATTGCTTTTTGGGTCAGCATCGAGTGAATTTAGGCTGAGGGTTATTGTTGAAATCGATGAAATATTGTTCGGGTTAGAATCGAGCACATTTAGGGTTAGAGTTATGGTTAGAATTCGTTAGGGGTAGTGGTAGGGTTAGGCTTTCTGTTCGTAGAATCGAGGTTTTGAGTTAGGCTGAAGGTCAGAATTGCATTGTGGGTCAGAATCGAGTGCATTTTGTTTTAGGGTTTGTGTTGAAATCGACGAGTTAGTGTTCGGTTGAGAAGCGAGCACATTTAGGGTTAGAGTTATGGTTAGAATTCAGTGCATTTAGGGTTAGGGTAGGGTTACATTTAGGGTTAGGATTAAGGTTGGGGCTGGAGTGCATTTGGGGCTAGGGTTAGGAGTAGGGTTACGATTTTGGTTTGGGTTTTTGTTCGTAGAATCCAGATTTATTTTAAAGCTTAGGGTCAGGATTGCATTTTGGGTCAGAATCGAGTGCATTCAGCCTTGGGGTTAGTGTTGAAATTGACGAGTTAGTGTTAGGGTTAGAATCGAGCTCATTTAGGGTTAGAGTTATGGTTAGAATTCGTTAGGGGTAGGGTTAAGCTTAGGGGTTCTATTCCTAGAATCGAGGTTTAGAGTTAGGCTGAAGGTCAGAATTGCATTGTGGGTCAGAATCGCGTGCATTTTGTCTTAGCGTTTGTGTTGAAATCGACGAGTTAGTGTTCGGTTGAGAATCGAGCACATTTCGAGTTAGAGTTATGGTTAGAATTCAGTGCATTTAGGGTTAGGTTCAGGGTTACTGTTAGGATTAAAGTTAGGGTTAAAGTGCATTTGGGGTTAGGGGTAGGAGTAGGGTTACGATTATGGTTTGGGTTTTTGTTCATAGAATCAAGGTTATTGGTTAAGCTTAGGATCACGATTGCATTTTGGTTCAGAATGGAGTGCATTTAGGCTAAGGGTTAGTGTTGAAATAGATAAGTTAGTGTTAGGGTTAGAATCGATCACATTTCGAGTTAGAGTTATGGTTAGATTTCAGTGCATTTAGGGTTAGGGTTAGGGTTAGTGTTAGTTTTAAGTTCAGCGTTTGAATCGAGTGCATTTAAGGATAATGTCATTGTTAGAGTTAGGTTTAGTGTTAGCTTTCGTAGAATCGAGGGTTAGAGTTACGGTTAGGGTTAGGGTTAGTGTGCATTTAGTTATAGGGGTAGGAATAGGGTTAGGATTAGTGTTAGGGTTAGGGTTTTGGTTAATGTTCATTTAGGGATAGGGGTAGTAGTAGGCTTTGGATTAGTGTCAGCGTTTGTATTCGTAGAATCGGGGTTTAAGGTTAAGCTTAGGGTCAGGATTGCTTTTTGGGTCAGCATCGAGTGAATTTAGGCTGAGGGTTATTGTTGAAATCGATGAAATATTGTTTGGGTTAGAATCGAGCACATTTAGGATTAGAGTTATGGTTAGAATTCGTTAGGGGTAGTGTTAGGGTTAGGCTTTCTGTTCTTAGAATCGAGGTTTTGAGTTAGGCTGAAGGTCAGAATTGCATTGTGGGTCAGAATCGAGTGCATTTTGTTTTAGGGTTTGTGTTGAAATCGACGAGTTAGTGTTCGGGTGAGAAGCGAGCACATTTAGGGTTAGAGTTATGGTTAGAATTCAGTGCATTTAGGGTTAGGGTAGGGTTACAGTTAGGGTTAGGATTAAGGTTGGGGCTGGAGTGCATTTGGGGCTAGGGTTAGGAGTAGGGTTACGATTTTGGTTTGGGTTTTTGTTCGTAGAATCCAGATTTATTTTTAAGCTTAGGGTCAGGATTGCATTTTGGGTCAGAATCGAGTGCATTCAGGCTTAGGGGTAGTGTTGAAATTGACGAGTTAGTGTTAGGGTTAGAATCGAGCTCATTTAGGGTTAAAGTTATGGTTAGAATTCGTTAGGGGTAGGGTTAGGGTTAGGGGTTCTGTTCCTAGAATCGAGGTTTAGAGTTAGGCTGAAGGTCAGAATTGCATTGTGGGTCAGAATCGCGTGCATTTTGTCTTAGGGTTTGTGTTGAAATCGACGAGTTAGTGTTCGGTTGAGAATCGAGCACATTTCGAGTTAGAGTTATGGTTAGAATTCAGTGCATTTAGGGTTAGGTTCAGGGTTAGTGTTAGGATTAAGGTTAGGGTTAAAGTGCATTTGGGGTTAGGGGTAGGAGTAGGGTTACGATTATGGTTTGGGTTTTTGTTCATAGAATCAAGGTTATTGGTTAAGCTTAGGGTCACGATTGCATTTTGGTTCAGAATGGAGTGCATTTAGGCTAAGGGTTAGTGTTGAAATAGATAAGTTAGTGTTAGGGTTAGAATCGATCACATTTCGAGTTAGAGTTATGGTTAGATTTCAGTGCATTTAGGGTTAGGGTTAGGGTTAGGGTTAGGTTTAGGTTCAGCGTTTGAATCGAGTGCATTTAAGGATAGTGTCAGGGTTAGAGTTAGGTTTAGTGTTAGCTTTCGTAGAATCGAGGGTTAGGGTTACTGTTAGGGTTAGGGTTAGTGTGCATTTAGTTATAGGGGTAGGAGTAGGGTTAGGATTAGTGTTAGGGTTAGGGTTTTGGTTAATGTTCATTTAGGGATAGGGGTAGGAGTAGGCTTTGGATTAGTGTCAGCGTTTGTGTTCGTAGAATCGAGGTTTAAGATTAAGCTTAGGGTCAGGATTGCTTTTTGGGTCAGCATCGAGTGCATTTATGCTGAGGGTTATTGTTGAAATCGATGAAATATTGTTCGGGTTAGAATCGAGCACATTTAGGGTTAGAGTTATGGTTAGAATTCGTTAGGGGTAGTGTTAGGGTTAGGCTTTCTGTTCGTAGAATCGAAGTTTTGAGTTAGGCTGAAGGTCAGAATTTCATTGTGGGTCAGAATCGAGTGCATTTTGTTTTAGGGTTTGTGTTGAAATCGACGAGTTAGTGTTCGGGTGAGAAGCGAGCACATTTAGGGTTAGAGTTATGGTTAGAATTCAGTGCATTTAGGGTTAGGGTAGGGTTACAGTTAGGGTTTGGATTAAGGTTGGGGCTGGAGTGCATTTGGGGCTAGGGTTAGGAGTAGGGTTACGATTTTGGTTTGGGTTTTTGTTCGTAGAATCCAGATTTGTTTTAAAGCTTAGGGTCAGGATTGCATTTTGGGTCAGAATCGAGTGCATTCAGCCTTAGGGTTAGTGTTGAAATTGACGAGTTAGTGTTAGGGTTAGAATCGAGCTCATTTAGGGTTAAAGTTATGGTTAGAATTCGTTAGGGGTAGGGTTAGGGTTAGGGGGTTCTGTTCCTAGAATCGAGGTTTAGAGTTAGGCTGAAGGTCAGAATTGCATTGTGGGTCAGAATCGCGTGCATTTTGTTTTAGCGTTTGTGTTGAAATCAACGAGTTAGTGTTCGGGTGAGAATCGAGCATATTTCGAGTTAGAGTTATGGGTAGAATTCAGTGCATTTAGGGTTAGGCTCAGGGTTAGTGTTAGGATTAAGGTTAGGGTTAGAGTGCATTTGGGGTTAGGGGTAGGAGTAGGGTTCCGATTATGGTTTGGGTTTTTGTTCATAGAATCAAGGTTATTGGATAAGCTTAGGGTCAGGATTGCTTTTTGGGTCAGCATCGAGTGCATTTAGGCTGAGGGTTATTGTTGAAATCGATGAAATATTGTTCGGGTTAGAATCGAGCACATTTAGGGTTAGTGTTATGGTTAGAATTCGTTAGGAGTAGTGTTAGGGTTAGGCTTTCTGTTCGTAGAATCGAGGTTTTGAGTTAGGCTGAAGGTCAGAATTGCATTGTGGGTCAGAATCGAGTGCATTTTGTTTTAGGGTTTGTGTTGAAATCGACGAGTTAGTGTTCGGGTGAGAAGCGAGCACATTTAGGGTGAGAGTTATGGTTAGAATTCAGTGCATTTAGGGTTAGGGTAGGGTTACATTTAGGGTTAGGATTAAGGTTGGGACTGGAGTGCATTTGGGGCTAGGGTTAGGAGTAGGGTTACGATTTTGGTTTGGGGTTTTTGTTCGTAGAATCCAGATTTATTTTAAAGCTTAGGGTCAGGATTGCATTTTGGGTCAGAATCGAGTGCATTCAGCCTTAGGGTTAGTGTTGAAATTGACGAGTTAGTGTTAGGGTTAGAATCGAGCTCATTTAGGGTCAGAGTTATGGTCAGAATTCGTTAGGGGTAGGGTTAAGCTTAGGGGTTCTGTTCCTAGAATCGAGGATTAGAGTTAGGCTGAAGGTCAGAATTGCATTGTGGGTCAGAATCGCGTGCATTTTGTCTTAGGGTGTGTGTTGAAATCGACGAGTTAGTGTTCGGTTGAGAATCGAGCACATTTCGAGTTAGAGTTATGGTTAGAATTCAGTGCATTTAGGGTTAGGTTCAGGGTTAGTGTTAGGATTAAGGTTAGGGTTAAAGTGCATTTGGGGTTAGGGGTAGGAGTAGGGTTACGATTTTGGGTTGGGTTTTTGTTCATAGAATCAAGGTTATTGGTTAAGCTTAGGGTCACGATTGCATTTTGGTTCAGAATGGAGTGCATTTAGGCTAAGGGTTAGTGTTGAAATAGATAAGTTAGTGTTAGGGTTAGAATCGATCACATTTCGAGTTAGAGTTATGGTTAGATTTCAGTGCATTTAGGGTTAGGGTTTGGGTTAGTGTTAGGTTTCGGTTCAGCGTTTGAATCGAGTGCATTTAAGGATAGTGTCAGGGTTAGAGTTAGGTTTAGTGTTAGCTTTCGTAGAATCGAGGGTTAGAGTTACGGTTAGGGTTAGGGTTAGTGTGCATTTAGTTATAGGGGTAGGAGTAGGGTTAGGATTAGTGTTAGGGTTAGGGTTTTGGTTAATGTTCATTTAGGGACAGGGGTAGGAGTAGGCTTTGGATTAGTGTCAGCGTTTGTGTTCGTAGAATCGAGGTTTAAGATTAAACTTAGGGTCAGGATTGCTTTTTGGGTCAGCATCGAGTGCATTTAGGCTGAGGGTTATTGTTGAAATTGATGAAATATTGTTCGGGTTAGAATCGAGCACATTTAGGGTTAGAGTTATGGTTAGAATTCGTAAGGGGTAGTGTTAGGGTTAGGCTTTCGGCTAGTAGAATCGAGGTTTTGAGTTAGGCTGAAGGTCAGAATTGCATTGTGGGTGAAAATCGAGTGCATTTTGTTTTAGGGTTTGTGTTGAAATCGACGAGTTAGTGTTCGGGTGAGAAGCGAGCACATTTAGGGTTAGAATTATGGTTAGAATTCAGTGCATTTAGGGTTAGGGTAGGGTTACATTTAGGGTTAGGATTAAGGTTGGGGCTGGAGTGCATTTGGGGCTAGGGTTAGGAGTAGAGTTACGATTTTGGTTTGGGTTTTTGTTCGTAGAATCCAGATTTATTTTTAAGCTTAGGGTCAGGATTGCATTTTGGGTCAGAATCAAGTGCATTCAGGCTTAGGGTTAGTGTTGAAATTGACGAGTTAGTGTTAGGGTTAGAATCGAGCTCATTTAGGGTTAGAGTTATGGTTAGAATTCGTTAGGGGTAGGGTTAGGGTTAGGTGTTCTCTTCCTAGAATCGAGGTTTAGAGTTAGGCTGAAGGTCAGAATTGCATTGTGGGTCAGAATCGCGTGCATTTTGTCTTAGCGTTTGTGTTGAAATCGACGAGTTAGTGTTCGGTTGAGAATCGAGCACATTTCGAGTTAGAGTTATGGTTAGAATTCAGTGCATTTAGGGTTAGGTTCAGGGTTACTGTTAGGATTAAAGTTAGGGTTAAAGTGCATTTGGGGTTAGGGGTAGGAGTAGGGTTACGATTATGGTTTGGGTTTTTGTTCATAGAATCAAGGTTATTGGTTAAGATTAGGGTCACGATTGCATTTTGGTTCAGAATGGAGTGCATTTAGGCTAAGGGTTAGTGTTGAAATAGATACGTTAGTGTTAGGGTTAGAATCGATCACATTTCGAGTTAGAGTTATGGTTAGATTTCAGTGCATTTAGGGTTAGGGTTTGGGTTAGTGTTAGGTTTAGGTTCAGCGTTTGAATCGAGTGCATTTAAGGATAGTGTCAGGGTTAGAGTTAGGTTTAGTGTTAGCTTTCGTAGAATCGAGGGTTAGAGTTACGGTTAGGGTTAGGGTTAGTGTGCATTTAGTTATAGGGGTAGGAGTAGGGTTAGGATTGGTGTTAGGGTTAGGGTTTTGGTTAATGTTCATTTAGGGATAGGGGTAGGAGTAGGCTTTGGATTAGTGTCAGCGTTTGTGTTCGTAGAATCGAGGTTTAAGATTAACCTTAGGGTCAGGATTGCTTTTTGGGTCAGCATCGAGTGCATTTAGGCTGAGGGTTAGTGTTGAAATCGATGAATTATTGTTTGGGTTAGAATCGAGCACATTTAGGGTTAGAGTTATGGTTAGAATTCGTTAGGGGTAGTGTTAGGGTTAGGCTTTCTGTTCGTAGAATCGAAGTTTTGAGTTAGGCTGAAGGTCAGAATTTCATTGTGGGTGAGAATCGAGTGCATTTTGTTTTAGGGTTTGTGTTGAAATCGACGAGTTAGTGTTCGGGTGAGAAGCGAGCACATTTAGGGTTAGAGTTATGGTTAGAATTCAGTGCATTTATTGTTAGGGTAAGGTTACAGTTAGGGTTAGGATTAAGGTTGGGGCTGGAGTGCATTTGGGGCTAGGGTTAGGAGTAGGGTTACGATTTTGGTTTGGGTTTTTGTTCGTAGAATCAAGGTTATTGGTTAAGCTTAGGGTCACGATTGCATTTTGGTTCAGAATGGAGTGCATTTAGGCTAAGGGTTAGTGTTGAAATAGATAAGTTAGTGTTAGGGTTAGAATCGATCACATTTCGAGTTAGAGTTATGGTTAGATTTCAGTGCATTTAGGGTTAGGGTTAGGGTTAGTGTTAGGATTCGGTTCAGCGTTTAAATCGAGTGCATTTAAGGATAGTGTCAGGGTTAGAGTCAGGTTTGGTGTTAGCTTTCGTAGAATCGAGGGTTAGGGTTACGGTTAGGGTTAGGGTTAGTGTGCATTTAGTTATAGGGGTAGGAATAGGGTTAGGATTAGTGTTAGGGTTAGGGTTTTGGTTAATGTTCATTTAGGGATAGGGGTAGGAGTAGGCTTTGGATTAGTGTCAGCGTTTGTGTTCGTAGAATCGAGGTTTAAGATTAAACTTAGGGTCAGGATTGCTTTTTGGGTGAGAATCGAGTGCATTTTGTTTTAGGGTTTGTGTTGAAATCGACGAGTTAATGTTCGGATCAGAAGGGAGCACATTTAGGGTTAGAGTTATGGTTAGAATTCAGTGCATTTAGGGTTAGGGTAGGGTTTCAGTTAGGGTTAGGATTAAGGTTGGGGCTGGAGTGCATTTGGGGCTAGGGTTAGGAGTAGGGTTACGATTTTGGTTTGGGTTTTTGTTCATAGAATCCAGATTTATTTTTAAGCTTAGGGTCAGGATTGCATTTTGGGTCAGAATCGAGTGCATTCAGGCTTAGGGTTAGTGTTGAAATTGACGAGTTAGTGTTAGGGTTAGAATCGAGCTCATTTAGGGTTAGAGTTATGGTTAGAATTCGTTAGGGGTAGGGTTAGGGTTAGGGGTTCTCTTCCTAGAATCGTGGTTTAGAGTTAGGCTGAAGGTCAGAATTGCATTGTGCGTCAGAATCGCGTGCATTTTGTCTTAGCGTTTGTGTTGAAATCGACGAGTTAGTGTTCGGTTGAGAATCGAGCACATTTCGAGTTAGAGTTATGGTTAGAATTCAGTGCATTTAGGGTTAGGTTCAGGGTTAGTGTCAGGATTAAGGTTAGGGTTAAAGTGCATTTGGGGTTAGGGGTAGGAGTAGGGTTACGATTATGGTTTGGGTTTTTGTTCAAAGAATCAAGGTTATTAGTTAAGCTTACGGTCACGATTGCATTTTGGGTCAGAATGGAGTGCATTTAGGCTAAGGGTTAGTGTTGAAATAGATAAGTTAGTGTTAGGGTTAGAATCGATCACATTTCGAGTTAGAGTTATGGTTAGATTTCAGTGCATTTACGGTTAGGGTTAGGGTTAGTGTCAGGTTTCGGTTCAGCGTTTGAATCAAGTGCATTTAAGGATAGTGTCAGGGTTATAGTTAGATTTAGTGTTAGCTTTCGTAGAATCGAGGGTTAGAGTTAGGGTTAGGGTTAGGGTTAGTGTGCATTTAGTTATAGGGGTAGGAGTAGGGTTAGGATTAGTGTTAGGGTTAGGGTTTTGGTTAATGTTCATTTAGGGACAGGGGGTAGGAGTAGGCTTTGGATTAGTGTCAGCGTTTGTGTTCGTAGAATCGAGGTTTAAGATTAAGCCTAGGGTCAGGATTGCTTTTTGGGTCAGCATCGAGTGCATTTAGGCTGAGGGTTATTGTTGAAATCGATGAAATATTGTTCGGGTTAGAATCGAGCACATTTAGGGTTAGAGTTATGGTTAGAATTCGTTAGGGGTAGTGTTAGGGTTAGGCTTTCTGTTCTTAGAATCGAGGTTTTGAGTTAGGCTGAAGGTCAGAATTGCATTGTGGGTCAGAATCGAGTGCATTTTGTTTTAGGGTTTGTGTTGAAATCGACGAGTTAGTGTTCGGGTGAGAAGCGAGCACATTTAGGGTTAGAGTTATGGTTAGAATTCAGTGCATTTAGGGTTAGGGTAGGGTTACATTTAGGGTTAGGATTGAGGTTGGGGCTGGAGTGCATTTGGGGCTAGGGTTAGGAGTAGGGTTACGATTTTGGTTTGGGTTTTTGTTCGTAGAATCCAGATTTATTTTAAAGCTTAGGGTCAGGATTGCATTTTGGGTCAGAATCGAGTGCATTCAGCCTTAGGGTTAGTGTTGAAATTGACGAGTTAGTGTTAGGGTTAGAATCGAGCTCATTTAGGGTTAGAGTTATGGTTAGAATTCGTTAGGGGTAGGGTTAGGGTTAGGGGTTCTCTTCCTAGAATCGAGGTTTAGAGTTAGGCTGAAGGTCAGAATTGCATTGTGGGTCAGAATCGCGTGCATTTTGTCTTAGCGTTTGTGTTGAAATCGACGAGTTAGTGTTCGATTGAGAATCGAGCACATTTCGAGTTAGAGTTATGGTTAGAATTCAGTACATTTAGGGTTAGGCTCAGGGTTAGTGTTAGGATTAAGGTTAGGGTTAAAGTGCATTTGGGGTTAGGGGTAGGAGTAGGGTTACGATTATGGTTTGGGTTTTTGTTCATAGAATCAAGGTTATTGGTTAAGCTTAGGGTCACGATTGCATTTTGGTTCAGAATGGAGTGCATTTAGGCTAAGGGTTAGTGTTGAAATAGATAAGTTTGTGTTAGGGTTAGAATCGATCACATTTCGAGTTAGAGTTATGGTTAGATTTCAGTGCATTTAGGGTTAGGGTTTGGGTTAGTGTTAGGTATCGGTTCAGCGTTTGAATCGAGTGCATTTAAGGATAGTGTCAGGGTTAGAGTTAGGTTTAGTGTTAGCTTTCGTAGAATCGAGGGTTAGAGTTACGGTTAGGGTTAGGGTTAGTGTGCATTTAGTTATAGGGGTAGGAGTAGGGTTAGGATTAGTGTTAGGGTTAGGGTTTTGGTTAATGTTCATATAGGGATAGGGATAGGAGTAGGCTTTGGATTAGTGTCAGCGTTTGTGTTCGTAGAATCGAGGTTTAAGATTAAGCTTAGGGTCAGGATTGCTTTTTGGGTCAGCATCGAGTGCATTTAGGCTGAGGGTTATTGTTGAAATCGATGAAATATTGTTCGGGTTAGAATCGAGCACATTTAGGGTTAGAGTTATGGTTAGAATTCGTTAGGGGTAGTGTTAGGGTTAGGCTTTCTGTTCGTAGAATCGAGGTTTTGAGCTAGGCTGAAGGTCAGAATTGCATTGTGGGTGAGAACCGAGTGCATTTTGTTTTAGGGTTTGTGTTGAAATCGACGAGTTAGTGTTCGGGTGAGAAGCGAGCACATTTAGGGTTAGAGTTATGGTTAGAATTCAGTGCATTTAGGGTTAGGGTAGGGTTACATTTAGGGTTAGGATTAAGGTTGGGGCTGGAGTGCATTTGGGGCTAGGGTTAGGAGTAGGGTTACGATTTTGGTTTGGGTTTTTGTTCGTAGAATCCAGATTTATTTTAAAGCTTAGGGTCAGGATTGCATTTTGGGTCAGAATCGAGTGCATTCAGCCTTAGGGTTAGTGTTGAAATTGACGAGTTAGTGTTAGGGTTAGAATCGAGCTCATTTAGGGTCAGAGTTATGGTCAGAATTCGTTAGGGGTAGGGTTTAGCTTAGGGGTTCTGTTCCTAGAATCGAGGATTAGAGTTAGGCTG
The DNA here is from genome assembly GCF_028372415.1 of Notamacropus eugenii. Lineage (NCBI taxonomy): Eukaryota > Metazoa > Chordata > Mammalia > Diprotodontia > Macropodidae > Notamacropus > Notamacropus eugenii. The sequence continues at coordinate 269,920 of NW_027325119.1, forward strand.
AAGGTCAGAATTGCATTGTGGGTCAGAATCGCGTGCATTTTGTCTTAGCGTTTGTGTTGAAATCGACGAGTTAGTGTTCGGTTGAGAATCGAGCACATTTAGAGTTAGAGTTATGGTTAGAATTCAGTGCATTTAGGGTTAGGTTCAGGGTTAGTGTTAGGATTAAGGTCAGGGTTAAAGTGCATTTGGGGTTAGGGGTAGGAGTAGGGTTACGATTATGGTTTGGGTTTTTGTTCATAGAATCAAGGTTATTGGTTAAGCTTAGGGTCACGATTGCATTTTGGTTCAGAATGGAGTGCATTTAGGTTAAGGGTTAGTGTTGAAATAGATGAGTTAGTGTTAGGGTTAGAATCGATCACATTTCGAGTTGGAGTTATGGTTAGAATTCAGTGCTTTTAAGGTTGGATTAGGGTTAGTGTTAGGTTTAGGTTCAGCGTTGGAATCGAGTGCATTTAAGGATAGTGTCAGGGTTAGAGTTAGGTTTAGTGTTAGCTTTCGTAGAATCGAGGGTTAGAGTTACGGTTAGGGTTAGGGTTAGTGTGCATTTAGTTATAGGGGTTGGAGTAGGGTTAGGATTAGTGTTAGGGTTAGGGTTTTGGTTAATGTTCATTTAGGGACAGGGGTAGGAGTAGGCTTTGGATTAGTGTCAGCGTTTGTGTTCGTAGAATCGAGGTTTAAGATTAAACTTAGGGTCAGGATTGCTTTTTGGGTCAGCATCGAGTGCATTTAGGCTGAGGGTTATTGTTGAAATCGATGAAATATTGTTCGGGTTAGAATCGAGCACATTTAGGGTTAGAGTTATGGTTAGAATTCGTAAGGGGTAGTGTTAGGGTTAGGCTTTCTGTTAGTAGAATCGAGGTTTTGAGTTAGGCTGAAGGTCAGAATTGCATTGTGGGTGAGAATCGAGTGCATTTTGTTTTAGGGTTTGTGTTGAAATCGACGAGTTAGTGTTCGGGTGAGAAGCGAGCACATTTAGGGTTAGAATTATGGTTAGAATTCAGTGCATTTAGGGTTAGGGTAGGGTTACATTTAGGGTTAGGATTAAGGTTGGGGCTGGAGTGCATTTGGGGCTAGGGTTAGGAGTAGAGTTACGATTTTGGTTTGGGTTTTTGTTCGTAGAATCCAGATTTATTTTTAAGCTTAGGGTCAGGATTGCATTTTGGGTCAGAATCGAGTGCATTCAGGCTTAGGGTTAGTGTTGAAATTGACGAGTTAGTGTTATGGTTAGAATCGAGCTCATTTAGGGTTAGAGTTATGGTTAGAATTCGTTAGGGGTAGGGTTAGGGTTAGGGGTTCTGTTCCTAGAATCGAGGTTTAGAGTTAGGCTGAAGGTCAGAATTGCATTGTGGGTCAGAATCGCGTGCATTTTGTCTTAGCGTTTGTGTTGAAATCGACGAGTTAGTGTTCGGTTGAGAATCCAGTACATTTCGAGTTAGAGTTATGGTTAGAATTCAGTGCATTTAGGGTTAGGTTCAGGGTTAGTGTTAGGATTAAGGTTAGGGTTAAAGTGCATTTGGGGTTAGGGGTAGGAGTAGGGTTACGATTATGGTTTGGGTTTTTGTTCATAGAATCAAGGTTATTGGTTAAGCTTAGGGTCACGATTGCATTTTGGTTCAGAATGGAGTGCATTTAGGCTAAGGGTTAGTGTTGAAATAGATAAGTTAGTGTTAGGGTTAGAATCGATCACATTTCGAGTTAGAGTTATGGTTAGATTTCAGTGCATTTAGGGTTAGGGTTTGGGTTAGTGTTAGGTTTCGGTTCAGCGTTTGAATCGAGTGCATTTAAGGATAGTGTCAGGGTTAGAGTTAGGTTTAGTGTTAGCTTTCGTAGAATCGAGGGTTAGAGTTACGGTTAGGGTTAGGGTTAGTGTGCATTTAGTTATGGGGGTAGGAGTAGGGTTAGGATTAGTGTTAGGGTTATGGTTTTGGTTAATGTTCATTTAGGGATAGGGGTAGGAGTAGGCTTTGGATTAGTGTCAGCGTTTGTGTTCGTAGAATCGAGGTTTAAGATTAACCTTAGGGTCAGGATTGCTTTTTGGGTCAGCATCGAGTGCATTTAGGCTGAGGGTTAGTGTTGAAATCGATGAAATATTGTTCGGGTTAGAATCGAGCACATTTAGGGTTAGAGTTATGGTTACAATTCGTTAGGGGTAGTGTTAGGGTTAGGCTTTCTGTTCTTAGAATCGAGGTTTTGAGTTAGGCTGAAGGTCAGAATTTCATTGTGGGTCAGAATCGAGTGCATTTTGTTTTAGGGTTTGTGTTGAAATCGACGAGTTAGTGTTCGGGTGAGAAGCGAGCACATTTAGGGTTAGAGTTATGGTTAGAATTCAGTGCATTTAGGGTTAGGGTTAGGGTTACAGTTAGGGTTAGGATTAAGGTTAGGGCTGGAGTGCATTTGGGGCTAGGGTTAGGAGTAGGGTTACGATTATGGTTTGGGTTTTTGTTCGTAGAATCCAGATTTATTTTTAAGCTTAGGGTCAGGATTGCATTTTGGGTCAGAATCGAGTGCATTCAGGCTTAGGGTTAGTGTTGAAATTGACGAGTTAGTGTTAGGGTTAGAATCGAGCTCATTTAGGGTTAAAGTTATGGTTAGAATTCGTTAGGGGTAGGGTTACGTTTAGGGGTCCTGTTCCTAGAATCGAGGTTTAGAGTTAGGCTGAAGGTCAGAATTGCATTGTGGGTCAGAATCGCGTGCATTTTGTCTTAGCGTTTGTGTTGAAATCAAGGAGTTAGTGTTCGGGTGAGAATCGAGCATATTTCGAGTTAGAGTTATGGGTAGAATTCAGTGCATTTAGGGTTAGGTTCAGGGTTAGTGTTAGGATTAAGGTTAGGGTTAGAGTGCATTTGGGGTTAGGGGTAGGAGTAGGGTTCCGATTATGGTTTGGGTTTTTGTTCATAGAATCAAGTTATATGGTTAAGCTTAGGGTCAGGATTGCACTTTGGTTCAGAATGGAGTGCATTTAGGTTAAGGGTTAGTGTTGAAATAGATGAGTTAGTGTTAGGGTTAGAATCGATCACATTTCGAGTTGGAGTTATGGTTAGAATTCATTGCTTTTAAGGTTGGATTAGGGTTAGTGTTAGGTTTAGGTTCAGCGTTGGAATCGAGTGCATTTAAGGATAGTGTCAGGGTTAGAGTTAGGTTTAGTGTTAGCTTTCGTAGAATCGAGGGTTACGGTTAGGGTTAGGGTTAGAGTGCATTTAGTTATAGGGGTAGTAGTAGGGTTAGGATTAGGGTTAGGGTTTGTGTTCCCAGATTAGAGAGTTAGGGTAAAGCTTCGGGTAAGGCTTTCATTTTGGGTCAGAATCGAGTGCATTCAGGCTTAGGGTTAGTGTTGAAATTGACGAGTTAGTGTTAGGGTTAGAATCGAGCTCATTTGTGGTTAGAGTTATGGTTAGAATTCGTTAGGGGTAGGTTTAGGATTAGGGGTTCTGTTCCTAGAATCGAGGTTTGGAGTTAGGCTGAAGGTCAGAATTGCATTGTGGGTCAGAATCGCGTGCATTTTGTCTTAGCGTTTGTGTTGAAATCGACGAGTTAGTGTTCGGTTGAGAATCGAGCACATTTCGAGTTAGAGTTATGGTTAGAATTCAGTGCATTTAGGGTTAGGTTCAGGGTTACTGTTAGGATTAAAGTTAGGGTTAAAGTGCATTTGGGGTTAGGGGTAGGAGTAGGGTTACGATTATGGTTTGGGTTTTTGTTCATAGAATCAAGGTTATTGGTTAAGCTTAGGATCAGGATTGCATTTTGGTTCAGAATGGAGTGCATTTAGGCTAAGGGTTAGTGTTGAAATAGATAAGTTAGTGTTAGGGTTAGAATCGATCACATTTCGAGTTAGAGTTATGGTTAGATTTCAGTGCAATTAGGGTTAGGGTTAGGGTTAGTGTTAGTTTTAAGTTCAGCGTTTGAATCGAGTGCATTTAAGGATAATGTCATTGTTAGAGTTAGGTTTAGTGTTAGCTTTCGTAGAATCGAGGGTTAGGGTTACGGTTAGGGTTAGGGTTAGTGTGCATTTAGTTATAGGGGTAGGAATAGGGTTAGGATTAGTGTTAGGGTTAGGGTTTTGGTTAATGTTCATTTAGGGATAGGGGTAGTAGTAGGCTTTGGATTAGTGTCAGCGTTTGTATTCGTAGAATCGAGGTTTAAGGTTAAGCTTAGGGTCAGGATTGCTTTTTGGGTCAGCATCGAGTGCATTTAGGCTGAGGGTTAGTGTTGAAATCGATGAAATATTGTTTGGGTTAGAATCGAGCACATTTAGGGTTAGAGTTATGGTTAGAATTCGTTAGGGGTAGTGTTAGGGTTAGGCTTTCTGTTCTTAGAATCGAGGTTTTGAGTTAGGCTGAAGGTCAGAATTGCATTGTGGGTTAGAATCGAGTGCATTTTGTTTTAGGGTTTGTGTTGAAATCGACGAGTTAGTGTTCGGGTGAGAAGCGAGCACATTTAGGGTTAGAGTTATGGTTAGAATTCAGTGCATTTAGGGTTAGGGTAGGGTTACATTTAGGGTTAGGATTGAGGTTGGGGCTGGAGTGCATTTGGGGCTAGGGTTAGGAGTAGGGTTACGATTTTGGTTTGGGTTTTTGTTCGTAGAATCCAGATTTATTTTTAAGCTTAGGGTCAGGATTGCATTTTGGGTCAGAATCGAGTGCATTCAGCCTTAGGGTTAGTGTTGAAATTGACGAGTTAGTGTTAGGGTTAGAATCGAGCTCATTTAGGGTTAGAGTTATGGTTAGAATTCGTTAGGGGTAGGGTTAGGGTTAGGGGTTCTCTTCCTAGAATCGAGGTTTAGAGTTAGGCTGAAGGTCAGAATTGCATTGTGGGTCAGAATCGCGTGCATTTTGTCTTAGCGTTTGTGTTGAAATCGACGAGTTAGTGTTCGATTGAGAATCGAGCACATTTCGAGTTAGAGTTATGGTTAGAATTCAGTACATTTAGGGTTAGGCTCAGGGTTAGTGTTAGGATTAAGGTTAGGGTTAAAGTGCATTTGGGGTTAGGGGTAGGAGTAGGGTTACGATTATGGTTTGGGTTTTTGTTCAAAGAATCAAGGTTATTGGTTAAGCTTAGGGTCACGATTGCATTTTGGTTCAGAATGGAGTGCATTTAGGCTAAGGGTTAGTGTTGAAATAGATAAGTTTGTGTTAGGGTTAGAATCGATCACATTTCGAGTTAGAGTTATGGTTAGATTTCAGTACATTTAGGGTTAGGGTTTGGGTTAGTGTTAGGTATCGGTTCAGCGTTTGGATCGAGTGCATTTAAGGATAGTGTCAGGGTTAGAGTTAGGTTTAGTGTTAGCTTTCGTAGAATCGAGGGTTAGAGTTACGGTTAGGGTTAGGGTTAGTGTGCATTTAGTTATAGGGGTAGGAGTAGGGTTAGGATTAGTGTTAGGGTTAGGGTTTTGGTTAATGTTCATATAGGGATAGGGATAGGAGTAGGCTTTGGATTAGTGTCAGCGTTTGTGTTCGTAGGATCGAGGTTTAAGATTAAGCTTAGGGTCAGGATTGCTTTTTGGGTCAGCATCGAGTGCATTTAGGCTGAGGGTTATTGTTGAAATCGATGAAATATTGTTCGGGTTAGAATCGAGCACATTTAGGGTTAGAGTTATGGTTAGAATTCGTTAGGGGTAGTGTTAGGGTTAGGCTTTCTGTTCGTAGAATCGAGGTTTTGAGTTAGGCTGAAGGTCAGAATTGCATTGTGGGTGAGAATCGAGTGCATTTTGTTTTAGGGTTTGTGTTGAAATCGACGAGTTAGTGTTCGGGTGAGAAGCGAGCACATTTAGGGTTAGAGTTATGGTTAGAATTCAGTGCATTTAGGGTTAGGGTAGGGTTACATTTAGGGTTAGGATTAAGGTTGGGGCTGGAGTGCATTTGGGGCTAGGGTTAGGAGTAGGGTTACGATTTTGGTTTGGGTTTTTGTTCGAAGAATCCAGATTTATTTTAAAGCTTAGGGTCAGGATTGCATTTTGGGTCAGAATCGAGTGCATTCAGCCTTAGGGTTAGTGTTGAAATTGACGAGTTAGTGTTAGGGTTAGAATCGAGCTCATTTAGGGTCAGAGTTATGGTCAGAATTCGTTAGGGGTAGGGTTAAGCTTAGGGGTTCTGTTCCTAGAATCGAGGATTAGAGTTAGGCTGAAGGTCAGAATTGCATTGTGGGTCAGAATCGCGTGCATTTTGTCTTAGCGTTTGTGTTGAAATCGACGAGTTAGTGTTCGGTTGAGAATCGAGCACATTTCGAGTTAGAGTTATGGTTAGAATTCAGTGCATTTAGGGTTAGGTTCAGGGTTAGTGTTAGGATTAAGGTCAGGGTTAAAGTGCATTTGGGGTTAGGGGTAGGAGTAGGGTTACGATTATGGTTTGGGTTTTTGTTCATAGAATCAAGGTTATTGGTTAAGCTTAGGGTCACGATTGCATTTTGGTTCAGAATGGAGTGCATTTAGGTTAAGGGTTAGTGTTGCAATAGATGAGTTAGTGTTAGGGTTAGAATCGATCACATTTCGAGTTGGAGTTATGGTTAGAATTCAGTGCTTTTAAGGTTGGATTAGGGTTAGTGTTAGGTTTAGGTTCAGCGTTGGAATCGAGTGCATTTAAGGATAGTGTCAGGGTTAGAGTTAGGTTTAGTGTTAGCTTTCGTAGAATCGAGGGTTAGAGTTACGGTTAGGGTTAGGGTTAGTGTGCATTTAGTTATAGGGGTTGGAGTAGGGTTAGGATTAGTGTTAGGGTTAGGGTTTTGGTTAATGTTCATTTAGGGACAGGGGTAGCAGTAGGCTTTGGATTAGTGTCAGCGTTTGTGTTCGTAGAATCGAGGTTTAAGATTAAACTTAGGGTCAGGATTGCTTTTTGGGTCAGCATCGAGTGCATTTAGGCTGAGGGTTATTGTTGAAATCGATGAAATATTGTTCGGGTTAGAATCGAGCACATTTAGGGTTAGAGTTATGGTTAGAATTCGTAAGGGGTAGTGTTAGGGTTAGGCTTTCTGTTAGTAGAATCGAGGTTTTGAGTTAGGCTGAAGGTCAGAATTGCATTGTGGGTGAGAATCGAGTGCATTTTGCTTTAGGGTTTGTGTTGAAATCGACGAGTTAGTGTTCGGGTGAGAAGCGAGCACATTTAGGGTTAGAATTATGGTTAGAATTCAGTGCATTTAGGGTTAGGGTAGGGTTACATTTAGGATTAGGATTAAGGTTTGGGCTGGAGTGCATTTGGGGCTAGGGTTAGGAGTAGAGTTACGATTTTGGTTTGGGTTTTTGTTCGTAGAATCCAGATTTATTTTTAAGCTTAGGGTCAGGATTGCATTTTCGGTCAGAATCGAGTGCATTCAGGCTTAGGGTTAGTGTTGAAATTGACGAGTTAGTGTTAGGGTTAGAATCGAGCTCATTTAGGGTTAGAGTTATGGTTAGAATTCGATAGGGGTAGGGTTAGGGTTAGGGGTTCTGTTCCTAGAATCGAGGTTTAGAGTTAGGCTGAAGGTCAGAATTGCATTGTGGGTCAGAATCGCGTGCATTTTGTCTTAGCGTTTGTGTTGAAATCGACGAGTTAGTGTTCGGTTGAGAATCCAGTACATTTCGAGTTAGAGTTATGGTTAGAATTCAGTGCATTTAGGGTTAGGTTCAGGGTTAGTGTTAGGATTAAGGTTAGGGTTAAAGTGCATTTGGGGTTAGGGGTAGGAGTAGGGTTACGATTATGGTTTGGGTTTTTGTTCATAGAATCAAGGTTATTGGTTAAGCTTAGGGTCACGATTGCATTTTGGTTCAGAATGGAGTGCATTTAGGCTAAGGGTTAGTGTTGAAATAGATAAGTTAGTGTTAGGGTTAGAATCGATCACATTTCGAGTTAAAGTTATGGTTAGATTTCAATGCATTTAGGGTTAGGGTTTGGGTTAGTGTTAGGTTTCGGTTCAGCGTTTGAATCGAGTGCATTTAAGGATAGTGTCAGGGTTAGAGTTAGGTTTAGTGTTAGCTTTCGTAGAATCGAGGGTTAGAGTTACGGTTAGGGTTAGGGTTAGTGTGCATTTAGTTATAGGGGTAGGAGTAGGGTTAGGATTAGTGTTAGGGTTAGGGTTTTGGTTAATGTTCATTTAGGGATAGGGGTAGGAGTAGGCTTTGGATTAGTGTCAGCGTTTGTGTTCATAGAATCGAGGTTTAAGATTAACCTTAGGGTCAGGATTGCTTTTTGGGTCAGCATCGAGTGCATTTAGGCTGAGGGTTAGTGTTGAAATCGATGAAATTTTGTTCGGGTTGGAATCGAGCACATTTAGGGTTAGAGTTATGGTTACAATTCGTTAGGGGTAGTGTTAGGGTTAGGCTTTCTGTTCGTAGAATCGAAGTTTTGAGTTAGGCTGAAGGTCAGAATTTCATTGTGGGTCAGAATCGAGTGCATTTTGTTTTAGGGTTTGTGTTGAAATCGACGAGTTAGTGTTCGGGTGAGAAGCGAGCACATTTAGGGTTAGAGTTATGGTTAGAATTCAGTGCATTTAGGGTTAGGGTTAGGGTTACAGTTAGGGTTAGGATTAAGGTTAGGGCTGGAGTGCATTTGGGGCTAGGGTTAGGAGTAGGGTTACGATTATGGTTTGGGTTTTTGTTCGTAGAATCCAGATTTATTTTTAAGCTTAGGGTCAGGATTGCATTTTCGGTCAGAATCGAGTGCATTCAGGCTTAGGGTTAGTGTTGAAATTGACGAGTTAGTGTTAGGGTTAGAATCGAGCTCATTTAGGGTTAAAGTTATGGTTAGAATTCGTTAGGGGTAGGGTTACGTTTAGGGGTCCTGTTCCTAGAATCGAGGTTTAGAGTTAGGCTGAAGGTCAGAATTGCATTGTGGGTCAGAATCGCGTGCATTTTGTCTTAGCGTTTGTGTTGAAATCAACGAGTTAGTGTTCGGGTGAGAATCGAGCATATTTCGAGTTAGAGTTATGGGTAGAATTCAGTGCATTTAGGGTTAGGTTCAGGGTTAGTGTTAGGATTAAGGTTAGGGTTAGAGTGCATTTGGGGTTAGGGGTAGGAGTAGGGTTCCGATTATGGTTTGGGTTTTTGTTCATAGAATCAAGTTATATGGTTAAGCTTAGGGTCAGGATTGCACTTTGGTTCAGAATGGAGTGCATTTAGGTTAAGGGTTAGTGTTGAAATAGATGAGTTAGTGTTAGGGTTAGAATCGATCACATTTCGAGTTGGAGTTATGGTTAGAATTCAGTGCTTTTAAGGTTGGATTAGGGTTAGTGTTAGGTTTAGGTTCAGCGTTGGAATCGAGTGCATTTAAGGATAGTGTCAGGGTTAGAGTTAGGTTTAGTGTTAGCTTTCGTAGAATCGAGGGTTACGGTTAGGGTTAGGGTTAGAGTGCATTTAGTTATAGGGGTAGTAGTAGGGTTAGGATTAGGGTTAGGGTTTGTGTTCCCAGATTAGAGAGTTAGGGTAAAGCTTCGGGTAAGGCTTTCATTTTGGGTCAGAATAGAGTGCATTCAGGCTTAGGGTTAGTGTTGAAATTGACGAGTTAGTGTTAGGGTTAGAATCGAGCTCATTTAGGGTTAAAGTTATGGTTAGAATTCGTTAGGGGTAGGGTTAGGGTTAGGGGTTCTGTTCCTAGAATCGAGGTTTAGAGTTAGGCTGAAGGTCAGAATTGCATTGTGGGTCAGAATCGCGTGCATTTTGTTTTAGCGTTTGTGTTGAAATCAACGAGTTAGTGTTCGGGTGAGAATCGAGCATATTTCGAGTTAGAGTTATGGGTAGAATTCAGTGCATTTAGGGTTAGGCTCAGGGTTAGTGTTAGGATTAAGGTTAGGGTTAGAGTGCATTTGGGGTTAGGGGTAGGAGTAGGGTTCCGATTATGGTTTGGGTTTTTGTTCATAGAATCAAGGTTATTGGATAAGCTTAGGGTCAGGATTGCTTTTTGGGTCAGCATCGAGTGCATTTAGGCTGAGGGTTATTGTTGAAATCGATGAAATATTGTTCGGGTTAGAATCGAGCACATTTAGGGTTAGTGTTATGGTTAGAATTCGTTAGGAGTAGTGTTAGGGTTAGGCTTTCTGTTCGTAGAATCGAGGTTTTGAGTTAGGCTGAAGGTCAGAATTGCATTGTGGGTCAGAATCGAGTGCATTTTGTTTTAGGGTTTGTGTTGAAATCGACGAGTTAGTGTTCGGGTGAGAAGCGAGCACATTTAGGGTGAGAGTTATGGTTAGAATTCAGTGCATTTAGGGTTAGGGTAGGGTTACATTTAGGGTTAGGATTAAGGTTGGGACTGGAGTGCATTTGGGGCTAGGGTTAGGAGTAGGGTTACGATTTTGGTTTGGGTTTTTGTTCGTAGAATCCAGATTTATTTTAAAGCTTAGGGTCAGGATTGCATTTTGGGTCAGAATCGAGTGCATTCAGCCTTAGGGTTAGTGTTGAAATTGACGAGTTAGTGTTAGGGTTAGAATCGAGCTCATTTAGGGTCAGAGTTATGGTCAGAATTCGTTAGGGGTAGGGTTAAGCTTAGGGGTTCTGTTCCTAGAATCGAGGATTAGAGTTAGGCTGAAGGTCAGAATTGCATTGTGGGTCAGAATCGCGTGCATTTTGTCTTAGGGTGTGTGTTGAAATCGACGAGTTAGTGTTCGGTTGAGAATCGAGCACATTTCGAGTTAGAGTTATGGTTAGAATTCAGTGCATTTAGGGTTAGGTTCAGGGTTAGTGTTAGGATTAAGGTTAGGGTTAAAGTGCATTTGGGGTTAGGGGTAGGAGTAGGGTTACGATTTTGGGTTGGGTTTTTGTTCATAGAATCAAGGTTATTGGTTAAGCTTAGGGTCACGATTGCATTTTGGTTCAGAATGGAGTGCATTTAGGCTAAGGGTTAGTGTTGAAATAGATAAGTTAGTGTTAGGGTTAGAATCGATCACATTTCGAGTTAGAGTTATGGTTAGATTTCAGTGCATTTAGGGTTAGGGTTTGGGTTAGTGTTAGGTTTCGGTTCAGCGTTTGAATCGAGTGCATTTAAGGATAGTGTCAGGGTTAGAGTTAGGTTTAGTGTTAGCTTTCGTAGAATCGAGGGTTAGAGTTACGGTTAGGGTTAGGGTTAGTGTGCATTTAGTTATAGGGGTAGGAGTAGGGTTAGGATTAGTGTTAGGGTTAGGGTTTTGGTTAATGTTCATTTAGGGACAGGGGTAGGAGTAGGCTTTGGATTAGTGTCAGCGTTTGTGTTCGTAGAATCGAGGTTTAAGATTAAACTTAGGGTCAGGATTGCTTTTTGGGTCAGCATCGAGTGCATTTAGGCTGAGGGTTATTGTTGAAATTGATGAAATATTGTTCGGGTTAGAATCGAGCACATTTAGGGTTAGAGTTATGGTTAGAATTCGTAAGGGGTAGTGTTAGGGTTAGGCTTTCGGCTAGTAGAATCGAGGTTTTGAGTTAGGCTGAAGGTCAGAATTGCATTGTGGGTGAAAATCGAGTGCATTTTGTTTTAGGGTTTGTGTTGAAATCGACGAGTTAGTGTTCGGGTGAGAAGCGAGCACATTTAGGGTTAGAATTATGGTTAGAATTCAGTGCATTTAGGGTTAGGGTAGGGTTACATTTAGGGTTAGGATTAAGGTTGGGGCTGGAGTGCATTTGGGGCTAGGGTTAGGAGTAGAGTTACGATTTTGGTTTGGGTTTTTGTTCGTAGAATCCAGATTTATTTTTAAGCTTAGGGTCAGGATTGCATTTTGGGTCAGAATCAAGTGCATTCAGGCTTAGGGTTAGTGTTGAAATTGACGAGTTAGTGTTAGGGTTAGAATCGAGCTCATTTAGGGTTAGAGTTATGGTTAGAATTCGTTAGGGGTAGGGTTAGGGTTAGGGGTTCTCTTCCTAGAATCGAGGTTTAGAGTTAGGCTGAAGGTCAGAATTGCATTGTGGGTCAGAATCGCGTGCATTTTGTCTTAGCGTTTGTGTTGAAATCGACGAGTTAGTGTTCGGTTGAGAATCGAGCACATTTCGAGTTAGAGTTATGGTTAGAATTCAGTGCATTTAGGGTTAGGTTCAGGGTTACTGTTAGGATTAAAGTTAGGGTTAAAGTGCATTTGGGGTTAGGGGTAGGAGTAGGGTTACGATTATGGTTTGGGTTTTTGTTCATAGAATCAAGGTTATTGGTTAAGATTAGGGTCACGATTGCATTTTGGTTCAGAATGGAGTGCTTTTAGGCTAAGGGTTAGTGTTGAAATAGATACGTTAGTGTTAGGGTTAGAATCGATCACATTTCGAGTTAGAGTTATGGTTAGATTTCAGTGCATTTAGGGTTAGGGTTTGGGTTAGTGTTAGGTTTAGGTTCAGCGTTTGAATCGAGTGCATTTAAGGATAGTGTCAGGGTTAGAGTTAGGTTTAGTGTTAGCTTTCGTAGAATCGAGGGTTAGAGTTACGGTTAGGGTTAGGGTTAGTGTGCATTTAGTTATAGGGGTAGGAGTAGGGTTAGGATTGGTGTTAGGGTTAGGGTTTTGGTTAATGTTCATTTAGGGATAGGGGTAGGAGTAGGCTTTGGATTAGTGTCAGCGTTTGTGTTCGTAGAATCGAGGTTTAAGATTAACCTTAGGGTCAGGATTGCTTTTTGGGTCAGCATCGAGTGCATTTAGGCTGAGGGTTAGTGTTGAAATCGATGAATTATTGTTCGGGTTAGAATCGAGCACATTTAGGGTTAGAGTTATGGTTACAATTCGTTAGGGGTAGTGTTAGGGTTAGGCTTTCTGTTCGTAGAATCGAAGTTTTGAGTTAGGCTGAAGGTCAGAATTTCATTGTGGGTCAGAATCGAGTGCATTTTGTTTTAGGGTTTGTGTTGAAATCGACGAGTTAGTGTTCGGGTGAGAACCGAGCACATTTAGGGTTAGAGTTATGGTTAGAATTCAGTGCATTTATTGTTAGGGTAAGGTTACAGTTAGGGTTAGGATTAAGGTTGGGGCTGGAGTGCATTTGGGGCTAGGGTTAGGAGTAGGGTTACGATTTTGGTTTGGGTTTTTGTTCGTAGAATCCAGATTTATTTTTAAGCTTAGGGTCAGGATTGCATTTTCGGTCAGAATCGAGTGCATTCAGGCTTAGGGTTAGTGTTGAAATTGACGAGTTAGTGTTAGGGTTAGAATCGAGCTCATTTAGGGTTAGAGTTATGGTTAGAATTCGTTAGGGGTAGGGTTACGTTTAGGGGTCCTGTTCCTAGAATCGAGGTTTAGAGTTAAGCTGAAGGTCAGAATTGCATTGTGGGTCAGAATCGCGTGCATTTTGTCTTAGCGTTTGTGTTGAAATCAACGAGTTAGTGTTCGGGTGAGAATCGAGCATATTTCGAGTTAGAGTTATGGGTAGAATTCAGTGCATTTAGGGTTAGGCTCAGGGTTAGTGTTAGGATTAAGGTTAGGGTTAAAGTGCATTTGGGGTTAGGGGTAGGAGTAGGGTTACGATTATGGTTTGGGTTTTTGTTCATAGAATCAAAGTTATTGGTTAAGCTTAGGGTCACGATTGCATTTTGGTTCAGAATGGAGTGCATTTAGGCTAAGGGTTAGTGTTGAAATAGATAAGTTAGTGTTAGGGTTAGAATCGATCACATTTCGAGTTAGAGTTATGGTTAGATTTCAGTGCATTTAGGGTTAGGGTTTGGGTTAGTGTTAGGATTCGGTTCAGCGTTGGAATCGAGTGCATTTAAGGATAGTGTCAGGGTTAGAGTTAGGTTTAGTGTTAGCTTTCGTAGAATCGAGGGTTAGAGTTACCGTTAGGGTTAGGGTTAGTGTGCATTTAGTTACAGGGGTAGGAGTAGGGTTAGGATTAGTGTTAGGGTTAGGGTTTTGGTTAATGTTCATTTAGGGATAGGGGTAGGAGTAGGCTTTGGATTAGTGTCAGCGTTTGTGTTCGTAGAATCGAGGTTTAAGATTAAGCTTAGGGTCAGGATTGCTTTTTGGGTCAGCATCGAGTGCATTTAGGCTGAGGGTTAGTGTTGAAATCGATGAAATATTGTTCGGGTTAGAATCGAGCACATTTAGGGTTAGAGTTATGGTTACAATTCGTTAGGGGTAGTGTTAGGGTTAGGCTTTCTGTTCGTAGAATCGAAGTTTTGAGTTAGGCTGAAGGTCAGAATTTCATTGTGGGTCATAATCGAGTGCATTTTGTTTTAGGGTTTGTGTTGAAATCGACGAGTTAGTGTTCGGGTGAGAACCGAGCACATTTAGGGTTAGAGTTATGGTTAGAATTCAGTGCATTTAGGGTTAGGGTTAGGGTTACAGTTAGGGTTAGGATTAAGGTTAGGGCTGGAGTGCATTTGGGGCTAGGGTTAGGAGTAGGGTTACGATTATGGTTTGGGTTTTTGTTCGTAGAATCCAGATTTATTTTTAAGCTTAGGGTCAGGATTGCATTTTCGGTCAGAATCGAGTGCATTCAGGCTTAGGGTTAGTGTTGAAATTGACGAGTTAGTGTTAGGGTTAGAATCGAGCTCATTTAGGGTTAAAGTTATGGTTAGAATTCGTTAGGGGTAGGGTTACGTTTAGGGGTCCTGTTCCTAGAATCGAGGTTTAGAGTTAGGCTGAAGGTCAGAATTGCATTGTGGGTCAGAATCGCGTGCATTTTGTCTTAGCGTTTGTGTTGAAATCAACGAGTTAGTGTTCGGGTGAGAATCGAGCATATTTCGAGTTAGAGTTATGGGTAGAATTCAGTGCATTTAGGGTTAGGTTCAGGGTTAGTGTTAGGATTAAGGTTAGGGTTAGAGTGCATTTGGGGTTAGGGGTAGGAGTAGGGTTCCGATTATGGTTTGGGTTTTTGTTCATAGAATCAAGTTATATGGTTAAGCTTAGGGTCAGGATTGCACTTTGGTTCAGAATGGAGTGCATTTAGGTTAAGGGTTAGTGTTGAAATAGATGAGTTAGTGTTAGGGTTAGAATCGATCACATTTCGAGTTGGAGTTATGGTTAGAATTCAGTGCTTTTAAGGTTGGATTAGGGTTAGTGTTAGGTTTAGGTTCAGCGTTGGAATCGAGTGCATTTAAGGATAGTGTCAGGGTTAGAGTTAGGTTTAGTGTTAGCTTTCGTAGAATCGAGGGTTACGGTTAGGGTTAGGGTTAGAGTGCATTTAGTTATAGGGGTAGTAGTAGGGTTAGGATTAGGGTTAGAGTTTGTGTTCCCAGATTAGAGAGTTAGGGTAAAGCTTTGGGTAAGGCTTTCATTTTGGGTCAGAATCGAGTGCATTCAGGCTTAGGGTTAGTGTTGAAATTGACGAGTTAGTGTTAGGGTTAGAATCGAGCTCATTTGTGGTTAGAGTTATGGTTAGAATTCGTTAGGGGTAGGTTTAGGATTAGGGGTTCTGTTCCTAGAATCGAGGTTTGGAGTTAGGCTGAAGGTCAGAATTGCATTGTGGGTCAGAATCGCGTGCATTTTGTCTTAGGGTTTGTGTTGAAATCAACGAGTTAGTGTTCGGTTGAGAATCGAGCACATTTCGAGTTAGAGTTATGGTTAGAATTCAGTGCATTTAGCGTTAGGCTCAGGGTTATTGTTAGGATTAAGGTTAGGGTTAAAGTGCATTTGGGGATAGGGGTAGGAGTAGGGTTCCGATTATGGTTTGGGTTTTTGTTCATAGAATCAAGGTTATTGGGTAAGCTTAGGGTCACGATTGCATTTTGGTTCAGAATGGAGTGCATTTAGGCTAAGGATTAGTGTTGAAATAGATAAGTTAGTGTTAGGGTTAGAATCGATCACATTTCGAGTTAGAGTTATGGTTAGATTTCAGTGCATTTAGGGTTAGGGTTAGGGTTAGTGTTAGGATTCGGTTCAGCGTTTAAATCGAGTGCATTTAAGGATAGTGTCAGGGTTAGAGTCAGGTTTAGTGTTAGCTTTCGTAGAATCGAGGGTTAGGGTTACGGTTAGGGTTAGGGTTAGTGTGCATTTAGTTATAGGGGTAGGAATAGGGTTAGGATTATTGTTAGGGTTAGGGTTTTGGTTAATGTTCATTTAGGGATAGGGGTAGGAGTAGGCTTTGGATTAGTGTCAGCGTTTGTGTTCGTAGAATCGAGTTTTAAGATTAAACTTAGGGTCAGGATTGCTTTTTGGGTCAGAATCGAGTGCATTTTGTTTTAGGGTTTGTGTTAAAATCGACAAGTTAATGTTCGGATCAGAAGGGAGCACATTTAGGGTTAGAGTTATGGTTAGAATTCAGTGCATTTAGGGTTAGGGTAGGGTTACATTTAGGGTTAGGATTACGGTTGGGGCTGGAGTGCATTTGGGGCTAGGGTTAGGAGTAGGGTTACGATTTTGGTTTGGGTTTTTGTTCATAGAATCCAGATTTATTTTTAAGCTTAGGGTCAGGATTGCATTTTGGGTCAGAATCGAGTGCATTCAGGCTCAGGGTTAGTGTTGAAATTGACGAGTTAGTGTTACTGTTAGAATCGAGCTCATTTAGGGTTAGAGTTATGGTTAGAATTCGTTAGGGGTAGGGTTAGGGTTAGGGGTTCTCTTCCTAGAATCGTGGTTTAGAGTTAGGCTGAAGGTCAGAATTGCATTGTGCGTCAGAATCGCGTGCATTTTGTCTTAGCGTTTGTGTTGAAATCGACGAGTTAGTGTTCGGTTGAGAATCGAGCACATTTCGAGTTAGAGTTATGGTTAGAATTCAGTGCATTTAGGGTTAGGTTCAGGGTTAGTGTCAGGATAAAGGTTAGGGTTAAAGTGCATTTGGGGTTAGGGGTAGGAGTAGGGTTACGATTATGGTTTGGGTTTTTGTTCAAAGAATCAAGGTTATTGGTTAAGCTTACGGTCACGATTGCATTTTGGGTCAGAATGGAGTGCATTTAGGCTAAGGGTTAGTGTTGAAATAGATTAGTTAGTGTTAGGGTTAGAATCGATCACATTTCGAGTTAGAGTTATGGTTAGATTTCAGTGCATTTAGGGTTAGGGTTAGGGTTAGTGTCAGGTTTCGGTTCAGCGTTTGAATCAAGTGCATTTAAGGATAGTGTCAGGGTTATAGTTAGATTTAGTGTTAGCTTTCGTAGATCGAGGGTTAGAGTTAGGGTTAGGGTTAGGGTTAGTGTGCATTTAGTTATAGGGGTAGGAGTAGGGTTAGGATTAGTGTTAGGGTTAGGGTTTTGGTTAATGTTCATTTAGGGACAGGGGTAGGAGTAGGCTTTGGATTAGTGTCAACGTTTGTGTTCGTAGAATCGAGGTTTAAGATTAAGCCTAGGGTCAGGATTGCTTTTTGGGTCAGCATCGAGTGCATTTAGGCTGAGGGTTATTGTTGAAATCGATGAAATATTGTTCGGGTTAGAATCGAGCACATTTAGGGTTAGAGTTATGGTTAGAATTCGTTAGGGGTAGTGTTAGGGTTAGGCTTTCTGTTCTTAGAATCGAGGTTTTGAGTTAGGCTGAAGGTCAGAATTGCATTGTGGGTGAGAATCGAGTGCATTTTGCTTTAGGGTTTGTGTTGAAATCGACGAGTTAGTGTTCGGGTGAGAAGCGAGCACATTTAGGGTTAGAGTTATGGTTAGAATTCAGTGCATTTAGGGTTAGGGTAGGGTTACAGTTAGGGTTAGGATTAAGGTTGGGGCTGGAGTGCATTTGGGGCTAGGGTTAGGAGTAGGGTTACGATTTTGGTTTGGGTTTTTGTTCGTAGAATCCAGATTTATTTTAAAGCTTAGGGTCAGGATTGCATTTTGGGTCAGAATCGAGTGCATTCAGGCTTAGGGTTAGTGTTGAAATTGACGAGTTAGTGTTAGGGTTAGAATCGAGCTCATTTAAGGTTAAAGTTATGGTTAGAATTCGTTAGGGGTAGGGTTAGGGTTAGGGGTTCTGTTCCTAGAATCGAGGTTTAGAGTTAGGCTGAAGGTCAGAATTGCATTGTGGGTCAGAATCGCGTGCATTTTGTCTTAGCGTTTGTGTTGAAATCGACGAGTTAGTGTTCGGTTGAGAATCGAGCACATTTAGAGTTAGAGTTATGGTTAGAATTCAGTGCATTTAGGGTTAGGTTCAGGGTTAGTGTTAGGATTAAGGTTAGGGTTAAAGTGCATTTGGGGTTAGGGGTAGGAGTAGGGTTACGATTATGGTTTGGGTTTTTGTTCATAGAATCAAGGTTATTGGTTAAGCTTAGGGTCACGATTGCATTTTGGTTCAGAATGGAGTGCATTTAGGCTAAGGGTTAGTGTTGAAATACATAAGTTAGTGTTAGGGTTAGAATCGATCACATTTCGAGTTAGAGTTATGGTTAGATTTCAGTGCATTTAGGGTTAGGGTTTGGGTTAGTGTTAGGTTTCGGTTCAGCGTTTGAATCGAGTGCATTTAAGGATAGTGTCAGGGTTAGAGTTAGGTTTAGTGTTAGCTTTCGTAGAATCGAGGGTTAGAGTTACGGTTAGGGTTAGGGTTAGTGTGCATTTAGTTATAGGGGTTGGAGTAGGGTTAGGATTAGTGTTAGGGTTAGGGTTTTGGTTAATGTTCATTTAGGGACAGGGGTAGGAGTAGGCTTTGGATTAGTGTCAGCGTTTCTGTCCGTAGAATCGAGGTTTAAGATTAACCTTAGGGTCAGGATTGCTTTTTGGGTCAGCATCGAGTGCATTTAGGCTGAGGGTTATTGTTGAAATCGATGAAATATTGTTCGGGTTAGAATCGAGCACATTTAGGGTTAGAGTTATGGTTAGAATTCGTAAGGGGTAGTGTTAGGGTTAGGCTTTCTGTTAGTAGAATCGAGGTTTTGAGTTAGGCTGAAGGTCAGAATTGCATTGTGGGTGAGAATCGAGTGCATTTTGTTTTAGGGTTTGTGTTGAAATCGACGAGTTAGTGTTCGGGTGAGAAGCGAGCACATTTAGGTTTAGAATTATGGTTAGAATTCAGTGCATTTAGGGTTAGGGTAGGGTTACATTTAGGGTTAGGATTAAGGTTGGGGCTGGAGTGCATTTGGGGCTAGGATTAGGAGTAGAGTTACGATTTTGGTTTGGGTTTTTGTTCGTAGAATCCAGATTTATTTTTAAGCTTAGGGTCAGGATTGCTTTTTGGGTCAGCATCGAGTGCATTCAGGCTTAGGGTTAGTGTTGAAATTGACGAGTTAGTGTTAGGGTTAGAATCGAGCTCATTTAGGGTTAGAGTTATGGTTAGAATTCGTTAGGGGTAGGGTTAGGGTTAGGGGTTCTGTTCCTAGAATCGAGGTTTAGAGTTAGGCTGAAGGTCAGAATTGCATTGTGCGTCAGAATCGCGTGCATTTTGTCTTAGCGTTTGTGTTGAAATCGACGAGTTAGTGTTCGGTTGAGAATCCAGTACATTTCGAGTTAGAGTTATGGTTAGAATTCAGTGCATTTAGGGTTAGGTTCAGGGTTAGTGTTAGGATTAAGGTTAGGGTTAAAGTGCATTTGGGGTTAGGGGTAGGAGTAGGGTTACGATTATGGTTTGGGTTTTTGTTCATAGAATCAAAGTTATTGGTTAAGCTTAGGGTCACGATTGCATTTTGGTTCAGAATGGAGTGCATTTAGGCTAAGGGTTAGTGTTGAAATAGATAAGTTAGTGTTAGGGTTAGAATCGATCACATTTCGAGTTAGAGTTATGGTTAGATTTCAGTGCATTTAGGGTTAGGGTTTGGGTTAGTGTTAGGTTTCGGTTCAGCGTTTGAATCGAGTGCATTTAAGGATAGTGTCAGGGTTAGAGTTAGGTTTAGTGTTAGCTTTCGTAGAATCGAGGGTTAGAGTTACGGTTAGGGTTAGGGTTAGTGTGCATTTAGTTATAGGGGTAGGAGTAGGGTTAGGATTAGTGTTAGGGTTAGGGTTTTGGTTAATGTTCATTTAGGGATAGGGGTAGGAGTAGGCTTTGGATTAGTGTCAGCGTTTGTGTTCGTAGAATCGAGGTTTAAGACGAAGCTTAGGGTCAGGATTGCTTTTTGGGTCAGCATCGAGTGCATTTAGGCTGAGGGTTAGTGTTGAAATCGATGAAATTTTGTTCGGGTTGGAATCGAGCACATTTAGGGTTAGAGTTATGGTTACAATTCGTTAGGGGTAGTGTTAGGGTTAGGCTTTCTGTTCGTAGAATCGAAGTTTTGAGTTAGGCTGAAGGTCAGAATTTCATTGTGGGTCAGAATCGAGTGCATTTTGTTTTAGGGTTTGTGTTGAAATCGACGAGTTAGTGTTCGGGTGAGAAGCGAGCACATTTAGGGTTAGAGTTATGGTTAGAATTCAGTGCATTTAGGGTTAGGGTTAGGGTTACAGTTAGGGTTAGGATTAAGGTTAGGGCTGGAGTGCATTTGGGGCTAGGGTTAGGAGTAGGGTTACGATTATGGTTTGGGTTTTTGTTCGTAGAATCCAGATTTATTTTTAAGCTTAGGGTCAGGATTGCATTTTCGGTCAGAATCGAGTGCATTCAGGCTTAGGGTTAGTGTTGAAATTGACGAGTTAGTGTTAGGGTTAGAATCGAGCTCATTTAGGGTTAAAGTTATGGTTAGAATTCGTTAGGGGTAGGGTTACGTTTAGGGGTCCTGTTCCTAGAATCGAGGTTTAGAGTTAGGCTGAAGGTCAGAATTGCATTGTGGGTCAGAATCGCGTGCATTTTGTCTTAGCGTTTGTGTTGAAATCAACGAGTTAGTGTTCGGGTGAGAATCGAGCATATTTCGAGTTAGAGTTATGGGTAGAATTCAGTGCATTTAGGGTTAGGTTCAGGGTTAGTGTTAGGATTAAGGTTAGGGTTAGAGTGCATTTGGGGTTAGAGGTAGGAGTAGGGTTACGATTATGGTTTGGGTTTTTGTTCATAGAATCAAGGTTATTGGTTAAGCTTAGGATCACGATTGCATTTTGGTTCAGAATGGAGTGCATTTAGGCTAAGGGTTAGTGTTGAAATAGATAAGTTAGTGTTAGGGTTAGAATCGATCACATTTCGAGTTAGAGTTATGGTTAGATTTCAGTGCATTTAGGGTTAGGGTTAGGGTTAGTGTTAGTTTTAAGTTCAGCGTTTGAATCGAGTGCATTTAAGGATAATGTCATTGTTAGAGTTAGGTTTAGTGTTAGCTTTCGTAGAATCGAGGGTTAGAGTTACGGTTAGGGTTAGGGTTAGTGTGCATTTAGTTATAGGGGTAGGAATAGGGTTAGGATTAGTGTTAGGGTTAGGGTTTTGGTTAATGTTCATTTAGGGATAGGGGTAGTAGTAGGCTTTGGATTAGTGTCAGCGTTTGTATTCGTAGAATCGGGGTTTAAGGTTAAGCTTAGGGTCAGGATTGCTTTTTGGGTCAGCATCGAGTGCATTTAGGCTGAGGGTTAGTGTTGAAATCGATGAAATATTGTTTGGGTTAGAATCGAGCACATTTAGGATTAGAGTTATGGTTAGAATTCGTTAGGGGTAGTGTTAGGGTTAGGCTTTCTGTTCTTAGAATCGAGGTTTTGAGTTAGGCTGAAGGTCAGAATTGCATTGTGGGTCAGAATCGAGTGCATTTTGTTTTAGGGTTTGTGTTGAAATCGACGAGTTAGTGTTCGGGTGAGAAGCGAGCACATTTAGGGTTAGAGTTATGGTTAGAATTCAGTGCATTTAGGGTTAGGGTAGGGTTACAGTTAGGGTTAGGATTAAGGTTGGGGCTGGAGTGCATTTGGGGCTAGGGTTAGGAGTAGGGTTACGATTTTGGTTTGGGTTTTTGTTCGTAGAATCCAGATTTATTTTTAAGCTTAGGGTCAGGATTGCATTTTGGGTCAGAATCGAGTGCATTCAGGCTTAGGGGTAGTGTTGAAATTGACGAGTTAGTGTTAGGGTTAGAATCGAGCTCATTTAGGGTTAAAGTTATGGTTAGAATTCGTTAGGGGTAGGGTTAGGGTTAGGGGTTCTGTTCCTAGAATCGAGGTTTAGAGTTAGGCTGAAGGTCAGAATTGCATTGTGGGTCAGAATCGCGTGCATTTTGTCTTAGGGTTTGTGTTGAAATCGACGAGTTAGTGTTCGGTTGAGAATCGAGCACATTTCGAGTTAGAGTTATGGTTAGAATTCAGTGCATTTAGGGTTAGGTTCAGGGTTAGTGTTAGGATTAAGGTTAGGGTTAAAGTGCATTTGGGGTTAGGGGTAGGAGTAGGGTTACGATTATGGTTTGGGTTTTTGTTCATAGAATCAAGGTTATTGGTTAAGCTTAGGGTCACGATTGCATTTTGGTTCAGAATGGAGTGCATTTAGGCTAAGGGTTAGTGTTGAAATAGATAAGTTAGTGTTAGGGTTAGAATCGATCACATTTCGAGTTAGAGTTATGGTTAGATTTCAGTGCATTTAGGGTTAGGGTTAGGGTTAGGGTTAGGTTTAGGTTCAGCGTTTGAATCGAGTGCATTTAAGGATAGTGTCAGGGTTAGAGTTAGGTTTAGTGTTAGCTTTCGTAGAATCGAGGGTTAGGGTTACTGTTAGGGTTAGGGTTAGTGTGCATTTAGTTATAGGGGTAGGAGTAGGGTTAGGATTAGTGTTAGGGTTAGGGTTTTGGTTAATGTTCATTTAGGGATAGGGGTAGGAGTAGGCTTTGGATTA